>NW_005356876.1:66677-68579 GCF_000412655.1 Myotis brandtii | reverse complement strand
AGCCAGGCTGATGGCTGCCAGTACAGCGGTGGTGGTGGGAGCCTCTCCTGCCTCCTCAGCAGCGCTAAGGATGTCCGACTGCAGTTTAGGCCTGCTCCCCGCTGGCAAGTGGACATCCCCCGAGGGCTGCCGGGCTGCCAGAGGGATGTCTGATTGCCATCTTAGGCCCAATCCCCCGGGGAGCAGGCCTAAGCCAGCAAGTGGTCACCCCCAAGGGGTCCCAGACTGCGAGAGGGCACAGGCTGGGCTGAGGGACCCCGTACCCCTGAGTGCACAATTTTTGTGCACCTGGCCTCTAGTTTACTATAATAGTAGAGGTGAAGAGAGAATAGTCAGGTCCTTAAATCTTCAGTGAATGAAGAAATTGGAAGATGCAGGATGCCTGAAATGAAGAGTAATTTGTAGTACAGTCCTATGACATGTTCTTTCAAGACACTTTATGTGCTTTGTTATTGTTTGTTGTTTTGTGTTGTTTTAGGGACAGAGATTGAGAGGTTAAAGAAGGAAGGTTAATTATCAGGAAGCGACAGTGAAGAGTAAAGAGGGCATTTAATCTATCTGGCTTCCAGCAGTGTAGAGAAAAAACATTTGAGGGCAATGCTGGCATACCAAGAACATAAACCCATCCTGCTACTATGGGCTTCAAAGATCTCTACACTTTATTCCACGACCTTCTCAGTGGTGTATTAATACCCAATGAATAATTATTTGTGAGAGTTACTTGAGATAATGTATATAAAAGTCTTATCACATTGTTATGGTCATCATTAGAATGTAAAAATCAGTGAAAGGAGTTTATAGGGGTGAAATAGGCAGGTTTAGGAAATTTAAAAAATCCAGGGGTCCATGGAAGAAGCACAGGGCTACAGAGCTACAAAAGGGTACATTTCCATAATATAAGGGAGCTGGGAGTGGCAGCAGTTACATTTCCATAAGACAAGGGAGCTGGGTGGCAAAAGGTACACATTTACAGAGTAAAGGGAAGGAAGTCCCTCATTCAAAGAGGGAGGAAGAAAGCCCAGAGGGAATGGGAAAACAATAAGGGAAAAGAAGGAGGGCACCTCACATACTTCACATGAGGCTTGAGCTCAGGAGTTGCTATAGTCACCAAATCAAAGAGGAATAGTGACCAACCAGAGGGTATATCCAGGCACAAAAACTGCAGCCTTTAAAAACCTTTGAAAAAGGTACTCGGTGGGACTCTTCCCGCTCCCCATGTGGGAGACTGTGCTTGTTTCTCAATAAATTTCCACCTTTCCTATACCATCTTCTGGCCATGGTTTCATTCTTTGACTCCAATGGGACAAAGAGCCCCGGAAACCATCCTGCCCAGGGGAACACCGCATGTTCCAGTCCAATTTTCCCGTTTCATCAGTACCTCTTTTAATTAATAATTAAATAACAAAGACATTTCCTCAACTTAATATTTAAATATATCCTCCTCCTGGTATTGCTTTAAGAATAAAATATTTTAAATGTATAATCCTTTATGTTATTATTATTAATTCTTAGCTTTATTTCTGTTTTCATCATTCATACAAACTTGCAAAATGTATAGTTAGGATTATTCTATATACAGTGCTCTCACTATAGAGCTTTACTTCTCTGTTAAATAAAAATAGTTTAAATAAATATTGTTAGACCCATGGCTTTTTACGTACCGTATTCTAATTAAATGACTTGTCTGTTATTGTCCAACACTCATGACAAAAACAGACAAGTCATTTATCTGTTTGAACATGGCTGTGTTGTAAGGTCTGGGGCTGGGAAAATAGGGTCTTTCCTGATCCCACCCGCTGAGTTGGAACAAAACAACCCAGAACTGCCGAGCCACATCCTGCTGGACAATAGCTGCTATCCTGGGACCCACCAGAGCATCCTGTTGTGCTGATGGCCAATAAA
>NW_005356876.1:64372-65032 GCF_000412655.1 Myotis brandtii | reverse complement strand
TAGTCATTCAATCGAATGGGATGATGTATACAATTCAGAAAATCAAAATAACTTTTCTATTGTTAAGCCAAACAGCAGGGTTAGAGTTAAACTACAGTTTCTACCTGAAGTATGGTTGCTACCATACTTCAAACCTTTTGATGAACTTCTTGCATTTTATTATGCCCTGCTGGAATTTGCTTCCAGCAGTCTCCTTTGATACTTTTGTGTAAAATATGTTAAAAAAAAAAAGAACTCCTACAAGTTAATAAAATATAAATAACCCAAGTTAAAAATGAGCACAGGATCTGAATATAGATTATTCCAAAGAAAATATAAAATGCCAGTTAAGAACATATAAGATGTTCAAAATCACTACTCAAGGATGAAAGGGGCAATTTATATCAAACCACAATGAAATACCATTTCATCCCCACTAAGATAGATATAAACAAAACAGCAGGTAATGAAAAGGGTAGCTAGCTAACTTAATTAGGCAGATAGGAAGGGAGAGGATCCAGAGAGGATAGAGGCATCTTGGCCTGAACAATTAAAGCAGCCATAAGTTAGATAGAAAGCAGCCCTGACATGGGCAGCTGGGAGAGCCATGGGGGTAATAAAACATCTCTGTTGGGGTCCGACCCCAGCAGGTCCAGGGGTCCCCAAAGGTGTGGACAGAGT
>NW_005356876.1:61803-63183 GCF_000412655.1 Myotis brandtii | reverse complement strand
GTATGCCATATACACCAGGTCCCTTGAAACATATGCTGTGCAGATGTTTCTTCCCTTCAGCGACTGTGTCAAGCAGCAAGGATGGACCGGCTTCCAGCACATCTCTGGCCAGGAAAAAAGAGGCTGTTTTACTCTTTAAGTAGAGAAGCCAGCGATTTCAGACTCAAGGCTTGGCAAGATATTTTTGCTAGGTATTAAAGCAACCACTAGGCAGAGCAAAAGCAATTCCAACCTCAACTGACAAGATGATCTTATGGGTTAGCTCAGCGAGATAGACCACCGACTCAGAATTTAAATTTAAGAGCCTTTATTAAGCTGGCCAGCAGACTACAGTGCGTCTCTCCCCCTCCGGGAGTCTCGCAGCTTTAGTGCTGACCGTGGGTATAGCAAAGCCTTTTATCTGCAACACTACAAAACATTTCCTGGCACTGGCAGGGTTTACACAAAGTTTACAAGTACGAATGGGGCGGTAAATGGAGTCACACCTGGCTGGGTTGAATAATAATACATTGTTTTCTGAGACAATCTAGCAATTTTTCTCTGTCACAATCCCAGACTCTAATAAAATAGGTAACCTTTCCACTACATCCTCCCTCCCCCTAGCACATTCTGTAACCCTTCCATGCCTCAGTCCCTCACCCTAGCACAATGGATATGTGAAGGACAGAGAAATGCCACAGGATAATGAGGGAGAAAGACATATTTTCACAGAGGATAGAGGAATGTTGCAAAATAAGGGGGAAGAAAGAGGGGGCACCACTTGAGCTTTGGCCTTAGAAACTAATACTATGTAGCAGAGTAACCAATGAGAAAAGCAAGGAGGTCCTAGATTAAGGGAAAGGTCTCTAGAATACATAATACCTCAAGACAAGAGGTATTATGAGAGCAGTAGCCACCCTCTTTAGGGGACCCCTAAATAGAAACTGAGAATTAGGAGTTTTAGAGATAGTATCTGCTTGCAGTAAAGTTTCTGTAATTCTCCCCTTCCAACTTTTGTCCATGGTTTCATTCCTCAAATTCATATGGACAAGAACCCAAGAAAGAAATCACTCTTGCATCCTGCTCACCAAAAAAACCCAGATGAGTAATAACAAGTGTTGGCAACGGTGTGAAGAAATTAAAACCCTCCTACACTGTTGGTGGTGGGAATGTAAGATGGTATAGCTGCTTTGGAAAACAGTCTGGCAGTTCATTAAAAGTTTAAAACAAAAGAGTGCAAGAGTTGAAGTATGGTAGCAATCATCTCAGGTAGAAACTATAGTTTAATTTTAACCCTGCTGTTTGGCTTCTGTACTTATTTGCTTTGTTTAACAATAGAAAAGTTACTTTGATTTTCTGAATTGTATAAATCATCCCATTCGATTAAATACCCTATTGATT
>NW_005356876.1:54752-61749 GCF_000412655.1 Myotis brandtii | reverse complement strand
TTGCCTCAGTGGCTCCAGATAATGTGTTTCCATTGACTCTGTGGTCCCAAGACCCAAGGGCTCAAGATAATGTGTTTTTGTCAACTCAGAGGTCCCAAGACCAATGGCTCCAGGCAATGTGTTTCCGTCGATTCAGTGATCCGGAGACCTAAAACTATAATTTAACTAACATGCTTAAATTCTCTTCTGTAAACTGCTGTTTTGCAAACCGGGTTCCTCATTCCAAACCCTGAGATGTAATCAATACCTTTGTGATTTTTGCCTATATAAATCTGGTGTTGCAGCCATTTTAGGACTGCAAGATTTGGAGTGCACGGCCCCCTCATAGTCCCGGATTTGCAATAAATGTGACTCCTTAATTCGACTTCTTGAAGTGTCCTTGTGTGATTCGAGGGGTACATTACAACAGAGTTACCAAAACCGAGCAATTCTATTTCTAGGTATACGCCCTTGAGAAATGAAGCCAGTCACAAAAGACCTACTGCTGCATAATTCTATTAATATTAAATGTCCAGATTAGGCACATCCATGGAAACTGAAAGCCAATTAGGGTTGAGGGTTGAGGAGAAATACACACCTCTAGTGGATACTGAGGAGTATTTTTTAGAGGGGGGAGGGGATGATGAAAATGTCTCCTTGATTATAGCAATGGTTATACAAATATATATATAAAACCATTGAATTGGACCTTTTCAATTTGTGAATTGTGACTCTTGCCATCTTCTGAAGCCTCCTTTTTTTCCCTAAGACTATTCTTCTTTTTAATCTATCTCTAATTCCCAATTACTATGCACTTATTATGTACAGCAGTATAGGTGACCAGGTAACTAGTCCATTATTCCAAACCAGGTTTCTGTCCTACCTTTGTATAACTCAACAACCCGTTAATATATTCTGCTCAACCAAGGTCATCTTCTAGGTGTCATCACTATAGTAAACCTTCCCAAATTAGCACACCCCTGCATGCACACTGCAAAGCTCATCCATGAAGTCCATGGTGGATTCAATCAGAATCTATGGTGAACTGAGCAAAAGGAATGGGATTGGTGCTGTACGTAAATTTTATTCACCCATGAAAACACCTTGCAGTACTGTGTCTATTCTAATAGAAACAATGTACCTACTTAATCAGGTACATTACTTTTCCTCCAAAGCCAAGGGATTAAGAGATGATTTCTTTTCTATACAATAGTATAACTAAGAAACTATCTTTCTTACCTTCATTCCTTTTTTTTCTTCAAATTATTCTGTCTATATGCATTTGATAATGAGACTTTAAATTATTGCAGGCTAGATATGGGGGAAACCTTCCCCCTAAAAAACACCTATAAATGCCAAAAGAAATATTACTAACATTTTGAAATATATCGGTGTGTTTGCAAGAACATAAAGTTGAAGGAATCAAATATAGAAAATGAGAAGAAAATCATGGTAGTACCTGGAAGCTGAAGCTGTGACCATTCCGAAGCATGTGCCCATCTTTGACTCTTAATGACCATAAGAAGAGCAGAGGAGGAAGTCTTGGTGCTGAGATTCGTAGGTTTTACTAATTGGAAACTTAGAATGAACTGGAAATCCTCCCAGGAAAGGATAGGCTGATAAGTATCTGTTTATAGCAGAGGAAAAATTACCAGATTGACCTGCGTTAGAATCTATATAATAAAAGCCTAAGCGACCCTTATGTCAGAATGACCAGAATGACTGGTCACTATTATGCACACTGACCACCAGGGGGCAGATGGTCAACATAGGAGCTGCCCCCTAGTGGTCAGTGTGCATCCACAGGGGGAGCGCTGCTCAGACCGAAGTTAGGCTCACCGGCTGATGAGCACAGCAGCTGTGGCAGGAGCCTCTCCTGCCTCCACAGCAACACTAAGGAGTAGTGAGCTGGAAGGCAGTAAGGAGCGAGGGGTCCCGAACTGCAAGAGGGTGCAGACCAGGGTAAGGGGTAACTCCCCTACCCCAGTGCACATATTTCATGCACTGGGCCTCTAGTTTAAAAATAAAACCTTTCCCTACTTGAGCATTGGATTGAACTTATCTACAAGACAGGTGTGGTTCAGAAACTACTTAAAATGGGCTGTCATTGATGGGGCCCCAGGGCACCTGACAGCAGCAAGTCCTTTTTGTAAGGCTGTGTTCAACTTGGACTCGGAGGATTCCCACTGAATAGTCCAGAGAAACATGGGGCCAAAATGCAAACTCAAACAAGGGTGCAACCCCACACAAGCAAGAGATAGAAAGTAACAAACAAATGGCAGAAAGACCCACCAGGATCAGACACTGTAATTTTGAGGATTGGACAAAAAGTAAAATGATGGACACATACTTCTTTTACTTAGGTGGGTATGTGAGAGTTAATGGTCAACAATTAACATGATAACTATAACAATGAAGGCTATTGTTATATTGTAAAGGTTAATTATATTATCCAATATAATTAACCTTTACAATATAACAATAGCCTTCATTGTTATAGTTATCATGTTAATTGTTGACCATTAACTCTCACATACCCACCTAAGTAAAAGAAGTATGTGTCCATCATTTTACTTTTTGTCCAATCCCAGAGGTTTTCCCACTTCACTTTCTTCTACCTCCCTAATATATCACCAGTGGATTTCATGTAACCCACTTATGTCTCCTCCTTTGATTGTAATGTATAAAACAAGGTGAAAAGCTGCCATTCTCTGGATCACTATCCCAATACATTGGAATTCTGCTCAGCAGCAATTGTCAACAGTTTGGCTCAAATAAACTCACAGAAATTCTCTACAGGTTTGACTGTTCTTAAGTTAACAAAATCATATGCCTTTAATGCAGTTCAAAACAAACTGGAGGCCTTTGCTGGCATGGCTCAACAGTTGAGTATAGACCTACGAACCAGGAAATCGCAGTTCAATTCCCAGTCAGGACACATACTCAGGATGCCAGCTCAATCCCTAGTAGGGGGCATGCAGGAGGCAGCTGATCAATGATTTTCTCTCATCACTGATGTTTCTATCTCTCTCTCCCTCTCCCTTCCTCTCTGAAACAAATGAAAATACATTTTAAAAAACAACTCACCTGTGGAGATCCATCATTAAATTACCAAAAATGTCTGTTTATTTTTTTTAAACTTGAATGCATGAGTATCTTTATATAAAAGTTGTTGACTGCACATTCTAGTGTCCTTGTTTTTTGTTTTGTTTTTGCATTAAGGGGCTACAATGAAGAGCCCACTAGGAATGCTGACAATGAAGGAAATAATTGGCTCTCTGGGAGATAAAGGATAAATCAATATTAGATAACAGATCAGCCGGAGACTTGACTTTGGGTAGTAAACATACAATACAATATACAGATGATGAATTACAGAATTATAATTTTATTGACCAATGTCACCCCAATAAATTCCATAAAATTAAAAGGAAGAAGAATATACCTCGAATTTTTGCCAAATTAATTCCAGTGAGATACAGAACTATTACTCCTGTAACTCTATTCCCTCTTACCCCCTTTTAGTGCTATTTTTTACATATATGTACAAATTATATGTGTATATGTAACAACCTCAACAATACATTTTGAAAGTTATTAACATATAATTTTATGTCTTCAAAGAAGCTGAAGGAGAAAGAATAAAAGTATAGGGCTTGTTATGTTAACTTTATGATAAATGTATAGGGCTTGTTATATTAATTTTCTGACTTACAATTTCTGGTTCTCTTTATTCCTATGAGTTCACCTTACTATCAGGTGTCATATTGGTAAATATATTACATTTAAGTATGTCATGGGCCCTGCAATACAATTGTTGTATACACTTACTTTTTAAACCAGTTAAGAGAAGAAAGGAAAATAAACCTGCATTTATACTGTCTTTTATAATTACACAATTCCCTTAGTGCTGCTCTTTGTTTTTCTACATGGATTTGTGTTACCATCTGAAGTCACTTGTTTCCTCTGAAAACCTCCTTTTGTGTTTTTTGTAAAGTCAATTTGCTCACAGTAAAGTTTCTTCAAGTCCCCACACTGTTTCAATAAAATCAGTTCTTTGGGGGAGAACTTCAGAGAGCTCTGTGATGATGCACTGCCTCTCTCCCTGGACAAATATCTCTGAGCCACTGCTCCTCTCTGGGCAGGGGTGGTAGCCTCTGGTCTTCCCCACGTGCCTCTCCCAGCTTGGAAACTCCTTCCTACAAATGAGCCAGAGGGAGGGTGATCAGGCCAGGCAATCTCAGCCTGCTGTGCATCAGCTATAGCCTTCACTCTGTGAGTGGGGCTGGGTGCAGGTTGGGAGCCCCAGGCTCCAGTGTCTGCAACTCAGTGTTGGAGGGGATGAGAAATACTGGTGCCTGCCTCTCCCAGCAACATAGCTTATCCTGCTTGAAAGAGGGAACAGGGAGCCACAACTTCTTGACCACACCCACCAGGCACCAGGAATGGAGCTTTTGTCAAACTGAACTGTAATTTTAGAGTCACTCAAGGAATTAGGCAGACACAGCAAGCAAGCAGGAGGGAAGTTTATTAGAGGGAATGGGGGGATGGAGCCACAACCAGAGAAGGTTAGCACGCAGTCTCCGCTGTCCTCAGGGTTGAATTTTATGTGCAAAACTGCAAGGGGCAGAGGCTGGTGGATGTAAGTGTTCTAGTCTGATTATCTGGAGTCCATTGTCCTTCAACCCGATTAGTGCTGGCCCTTGAGGCTGTGGGCTGTAAGCTGCCGTTATTTTTTGACCTGCTGTCTCGCCCTGGGTGGGACTCCTTCCTGTTGAGCCAGATAGGGTTACTGCACGTTGTTCCATGTAATGAGGCTGCGGCCACTTTATTCTTTGGGATTTCTAGTTAGTCCGTCTGAGCCAAATGTCCTCTGCTGGCCTGTCATGAACTAGTTACAAAATCCTGTAAAATCCATCTACACTCCCGTTTGCACAGCTTGCAGAGATTCCTTTCATGGTTGTTCAGTCACTGCTTTTTACTCAGTGCTTTCAGTTTCACATTACTCTAAATCCTTCATTTCTAATACAGTACTTTAGGAGGTCAGGACAGCCACGTCACATCGGAGTTTAAATAAAAGCCCAAGCACCCAGTGAAAGGCAGAGAAGTAACAAACCACTCCAGCCTACACTAAGGAAAAAAAAAAGGTAAGAACTTTATTTTCTCATCAAAGCAGCTTTCTCTCCACCTCTAAAGGACTGTACTCTGAGAAATGGAGTCCAGGGTAAGGTTGGAGCAGAGTGGGAGGTATGTATAAGGGTCAGTTCATTTTCCAAAGAACTATGAGCATGAAGATAGGTTGCAGCAGAGCCCACATGGGACAGGAAGTGAGGTGCAATCCCCGTGATATCAGGTGGCAGCACATCCCTAAGTGTGACTACTGTGCTTGGAGGAATTAGGCAGCAGCAGACATGGGGCTAAGCTCAGAGTTTGAAATGCATTACAATTGTCTTTTTTTTGCCAACATTGTTTTGGCTGCAGACACAGTTAAATTACCATTGTCTTGATGGAACTTGCTCAATTCTGGTCTGACTGCAGCTGACACTCTGAAAGGGCTACAGATATGTTATTTTCATGAGAAAGAAACATAGAAAATGAGATGCAACATAAACAGCCACCTGACACTGTAAAAAAGAAGAAAGAAAAACCTGAAACTCAGAGTGAAAAATGAAGATTCACAAAAGCACCATACATTTTAGTCATACAGATGAGCTGTGTTTCAAAGTGGATTACTCACTTAAAAGTAACTCAGGTTGTGGTTTCCAGATATGAAAAAGGATGGGGGGCTGGTGAAAATGGGGAAGGGATTAAGAAACACAAATTGGCAGTTACAAAACAGTCACAGGGATGTAGAGTAAAGCCTAGGGAATATAGTCAATAATTCTATCTAATAAAGAGGGAATATGCAAATTGACCATCATGCCATCACAAAGATGGGGTGCCAACAGTGGAGGTGGGGTTTCTGTAACACAAGATGGCTGTACCCACAGTGGAGCCTGCATTCCCATAACAGACCAGAGGCTGCACCCCCCTGTCCAGTGAAGCATGACAGGGGACCTCAGGCCACACCCCCCAACCCAGGGTCAGGCCGGGGGACCTGAGGCCGTGCCCCCCACCCGGCAGAGCTTGACAGGGGACATCAGGCTGTGGCCCCCACACTGTGGGGCCTGACGGGGGACCTCAGGCCATGCCCCCCACTAGGGGCTTTACGGGGGACCTCAGGTTGTGTCTCCCTCCCTGGCACTTGGCCAAGGGACCTCAGGCCATGCCCCCCACCCCGGCGCCAGGCCGGGGGACCTGAGGGTGTGCTGGAGGACCTGAGGCTGCTCCTCCTGCCCGGCAGGGCTTGATGGGGGACTTGAGACTGCACCCCCATGCTACAGGGCTTGACGGGGGACCTGTGGCTGCACCTCCCCGCCTAGCATTGGGCCAGGGGACCTGAGGCTGAGCCCCCCACTTAGCTTTGACAAGGGTGGGGTTAGCAGGGTCTGGATCTTGCCCAATGGGTGTGGGGCTGGCTGGGTCTTTTTCTTGCACAATTTTGAGGTGCCGCAGATTAGCAGGACTTGGCTCTGGGTCTGGCGGCACTCTGATAGAAGGAAGATTTTCATATACATTTTACTAATTTTCTTTCATCTCTGACACTTCTATCCTATCTAATAAAAGAGAAACATGGTAATTAGCGTATGACCGCTACCCTTCCCATTGGCTAATCAGGGAGATATGCAAATTAACTGCCAGCCAAGATGGCGGCCGGCAGTCAGGCAGCTGAGAACAGGAGGCTTGGTTGCCCCAGCGATGGAGGAAGCCAAGGTTCCCAGCCTGCAGCTGAGGGGCTCTGAGCTCCTGGAGCAACAGCTCCAAAAGATACAATGTTTCAATTATAGAAGCTAAAAGATGGCGGTTAATTTGCATACTCAGGCTGCAAGCAGTGGAGCGAAGCCAAACAGCCCTGAAGCCGCAGAGCAGAGAGGCCTCCTGACCCCGGGATCAGCGGAGCCGAGAGGCCTCCCGGCCC
>NW_005356876.1:53198-54391 GCF_000412655.1 Myotis brandtii | reverse complement strand
GCTCCTCTGACCTCAGTGCTGGAGTCCCACTGCTCCACCAGGAGAGGAGCAGAGAAAGGCCGGAGCCTCCCTCAAGGTGACCCGAAATCCCCACCCACACCAGGCAGGCTGCTGGGACTGTTCGTGGAGGACTCACTTCCAAGCTCAGCTGGTGGCCCTGCGGCAGCCATGGCACTCCTGGGTGCAGGCCCCAGCGGGACGCGGGGTGGCGGCCGGGGTGCCTTGAGTCCTGGGCTCCTTGCCTGCCTTCCAAGGCTTCCTCCTGCTTTAGGGCCTCGCCCTCCGCCAGCCTCCTCCTCCCCAGCTCCCAGAGCAGAGGACCCACCAAGGGCGCTCCCTGCTGGAGGAGGGGGTGAATGGAGCGGTGGGTACTCCCGGGTGAAGGGTCGCCCTGGGGAGGAGTCCGGACACCTCCATGCCCGGCTCCTGGAGCGCTGCCCAGGCCCTGAGTGCAGCGTGGAGCTGCGCAGGCCTGGAGGGCACGGGTGGGGGCGGGGCACATGCGCCTGGTGCAGCAGGACGTGCTGGGGAGCGGCCCGCCTTCTGGGGCCTCCTCCTGCTTCAGGGCCTTGCCCTTCACGGTCTCCTCCTCCCCAGCGCCCAGAGCAGCAGACCCACTGAGGGCGCTCCCCGCTGGCCGAGGGGGTGAATGGAGCGGTGGGGACTCCCGGGTAAAGGGTCGCCCTGGGGAGGAGTCCCGACACCTCCAAGACCCGCTCCTGTTCAGCAACATCCTCAAGATCGCGCATCTGCACCGCGGGCTGTGGGGCAGCGTGATGGCGCGGATGGTGGAGAAGGCGCGGATGGTGGAGAAGGCGCTGCGCACTCGGGGGCTGCTGCAGCCCGGGACCTCCTCAAAGGCTTCAAGATGTTCAGCTCCCTCTTCAAGCCCTACATCCGGTACTGCATGGAGGAGGAGGGCTGCATGGAGTACATGCGCAGCCTGCTGCGCGACAACGACCTCTTCCCGGCCTAGGTGATGTGGGCCGAGAAGCACCAGCAGTGCCAGCGGCTGAAGCTGAGCGACATGCTCGCCAAGCCCCACCAGCGGCTCACCAAGTACCCGCTGCTGCTCAAGTCGGTGCTGAGGAAGAGGGACGAGCCACGTGCCAAGGAGGCCGTCATCACCATGATCAGCTCCGTGGAGCGCTTCATCCACCACGTGAACGCGTGCATGCGGCAGCGACAGGAGC
>NW_005356876.1:42270-51022 GCF_000412655.1 Myotis brandtii | reverse complement strand
CCCCCACCCATCCCCAGTGCACGAATTTCGTGCACCGGGCCTCTAGTTATAGATAAAGGGCAAATAGCAATATTAAAATATTTCCTCTAATTAATCCCCTTTTTTTATGTGCACTAATTTCATGCACCGGGCCACTAGTCCACATAATGAAAGCCTAAGAAACCATTACAGCAGAACAACCAGAACAACTGGTCGCTATGATGCGCTCTGACCACCAGGGGGCAGAGGTTCAATGCAGAAGCTGCCCTCTGGTGGTCGTGTGCTCCCCCAGCCAACCTCCCGCAACTTACCAACCTCCTGTTCCCCTCTCCCGGCTGGGCGGCCAACCTCCTACAGCCCCTCTGCCCCCACATCCAGCCAACCTCCCATGACCCCTCCCCCAGCCAGCCAACCTCCTGCAGTTCCCCAATCTGGCCAACTTTCCTGGCCCCTATCTGGACCGGCCAGCCCCAGTTGGCCTCAATCGGGACTGGGCCAGACTCTCTGATTGGTCCCAATTGCCTGCCAGGCTAAAGGACCCCACCCATGCATAAATTCATGCGCCAGGCCTCAGGTATTGTTATAATTATGTAGGTTGACATGTAGACCCATAGAAGGGATCCTTTTAAGGTATACAAATGTCTAACAACTATGTAGTACACTGAAACTCATATAATATTAATTGTCAACTGTATTTTTAAATTAACAATTTTTTTAAATAAACTAAAATTAAAAAATAGCTCCAATCTACCAGATCCAATTTCTTAGGGCCAACTTCTTTCTTACCCCTTACAAGTAGAATTTGGCCCCGCTACTGTACTACAAAGTTTTCTCTTTAAGAAACCTGCATTGCCGAAACCAGTTTGGCTCAGTGAATAGAGCGTCGGCCTGCAGACTCAAGGGTCCCAGGTTCGATTCCAGTCCAGGGCATGTACCTGGGTTGCGGGCCCATCTCCAGTAGGAGATGTGCAGGAGGCAGCTGATCGATGTTTCTCTCTCATCGATGTTTCTCACTCTCTATTTCTCTCCCTTCCTCTCTGTAAAAAATCAATAAAAAAATAAAAAATAAAAAAAAGAAACCTACATCGCTAAAGCCACCATTTTGTTTACCTGACCTCTCTATGCTCTCAATCGGTTTGTTCTATCTTTCTAAAAACTGCTTCTGAATTCCTTGGCTTGGCATGAACTTTACTCATCACCTGCTTCTCTGACAACCCTCCCTCTCTCTCTTTTCAGCTCTTCCTCTCCCTCTCTCTCCCCAGTTTTCTCCCCTCCTGTCTTCTTCCTGCTTCTTCTTCTCCTCAACCTAATGGAAAAACAGAACAAAACAGAAAACCTACAAGTGTATGACTGGAAATATATTTTCATTGAACAACCTAGGCTCTCCTGATCTGCCTCCTGATCCTTTAATCCATATTTCATAGTCTTTTGTTCCCTTACACCACACACATATATACACAAACATGGTTTTTGGCAACATTCAGTATTTGTAGTTGTGCACTCTTACCCCCTTTTAGTTGGAGGCTAATTTTTTGGAAGCTAATGAAGTTGAAGTATAGGGCCCCTTGCTTGCACAAGCCCATATCAAGGCTTTGGGCAGGTCTCTAGTCCTGTTTTTCATACAGTCATACATTTTTATAAAATTTGCAAATGTAAGTTGTATTGGTTCTGCTTCCAGAATAACAGTATAAACAGTTCTGTGAACCCTCACTTCTGCAAAATAAGCACAACAAGTAGAAAAACACACATTTCAAATCTGTGAAAAATGCCCTGCCTGTTTTTGCACAGCAGTTAGAGTGTCGACCCTTGGATTGAAGGGTGGATTGAATGATTGCAGTGGGGGCATGTGCAGGCGGCCCACTCCGAGTATCTGTTTCACATCGATGTTTCTCTCTCTTTGTCTCACCCCCCCCACCACCACCACCACTTTCCCTAAATATCAATGGAAAATACCCTCCAGTGAGGATTAACAACAACAAAAAAAACAACTATAAAAATTATCCAAAGAGCATACATCTAATGATGAAACATTTATTCCCAAAAGTTGGTATTCATAGTAGAATTAATTAACAAATAAATATTAAATTTCTTACACATGGCTGGATGTAAACTACTCTCTAAACCCTATTCTATTTTATATTTAATGTACAGAAAAATAAATCTTTTTATATATTTTCATTGATTTTTAGAGAGAGGGAGGGATATGGGGAGATGGTAACATCAATGAGAGAGAAACATTGATTGGCTGCCTCCTATGCAGCCAATCTCCTACTGGGGACAAGCCTGCAACCCAGGCATGTACCCTCATCTGGAATTGAGCCCTGACCTCGTGGTTCATAGGCCCTCGCTCAACCACAGAGTCACACCAACCGGGTTCTAATCTGAAAATTTTAATGAGAATCTAAAAAGAAGTTTTCTATGGTAAATTAAAAATTTTGTCCATGAAAGTGCTTAAATGTTGATGTCATTGTCATACCAATATTTTTTTAATGGACTCCTTCAATTGCATTTCTATAACTTGCTAAAAGAATACAAGTCTTCCCCTCATCCATCTCACTGTTGACACAGAACTTTTGGCCACGTTGGGGAATTGTATGACTCTACCTTCTGGATCAAAATAACCTGGTGAAAGTTCTTGATCTACTTAGAATGGAAATTCTAATCCATCCCATCTCTTTGCTTGCAGATAAGGTGACACCCTGGACATGGCCTCAGACATCCACATGCCAGGCCCGGTGTGCCTCATTGAGAACACTAACACGCAACTAGTGGTTAATCCAGAAGCTTTGAAGATCCTGTCTGCCATTACACAGCCTGTTGTGGTGGTGGCCATTGTGGGTCTCTACCGCACAGGCAAATCCTACCTGATGAACAAGCTGGCTGGGCAGCAAAAAGGTGAGGGGCACCAGCTAAGCTCTGCCAGATCCCTTCTGTCTCCCTACACTCCCAGCTTTGAGTATGGTGCTACAGGAAGAGCAAGGTAGAGATGGAGAGGAATTTTTTTTAATATATTTTAATTTTTTACAATCCTACCTGATGAACAAGCTGGCTGGGCAGCAAAAAGGTGAGGGGCACCAGCTAAGCTCTGCCAGATCCCTTCTGTCTCCCTACACTCCCAGCTTTGAGTATGGTGCTACAGGAAGAGCAAGGTAGAGATGGAGAGGAATTTTTTTTAATATATTTTATTGATTTTTTACAGAGAGGAATAGAGAGAAACATCGATGAGAGAGAAGCATCCATCAGCTGCCTCCTGCACACCACCCATTTAGGATGTGCCCGCAACCAAGGCACATGCCCCCAACCAGAATCAAACCTGGGACCATTGAGTCCGCAGGCTGACGCTCTATCCACTGAGCCAAACAAGTCAGGGCATGGGGAGGAATTTTGAAAGCGAGCTTTTAATCTACCATCATGCTCTTACCTTACTGTGGTCTCAAAGAGTCAGCTCACTGTCTCTTCCCACTTTCCTTAATTTCCCTTTTAAAAGCATAATTTATATTCTTTTCCTAGAATTCTATGTTTAATTTTTTAAAGAGTCACCATATCATTTCCCACAGCAACTCTACCATTTTCCAGGATTCTAATTTCTCCATTCTTGCCAATACCTGTTATTTTGTTGTGTGTGTGGTGGTTTTTGTTGTTGTTTGTTTGTTTTTACTGACTTCAGACAAGGAGAGAGAGAGAGAGAGAGAGAGAGAGAGAGAGAGATTGATTAATAATGTGAGAGAATCATTGATTGTCTGCCTCCTGCACACCCCACACTGGGGATCAAACTCGCCACAACCCAGGCTGGGAATTGAACCATGACCTCCTGGTTAATAGGTCAGTACTCAACCGCCAGCCACACTGGCCAGGCTGTTATTTTGATTTTTTGATAGTGATCATCCTAATGGGTGTGAAATAGTATGTCATTTTGTTTTGATTTGTATTTACTGGATAGCTAGTGCTGTCAATTATCTTGTTATGTGTTTATTGGTTATTTGCATATTTTCTTTAAGAAAATGTCTGTTCAAGTCCTTGGCTCAATTTTTAGTAGAAATTGAGTGTTTTGTATTCTGGGGTTGCATTGCAGGACTTCTTTATATATTCTGGATATCAGTCCCTTAACTGAGAAATATTTTTTCCCATTCCATAGGATTCCTATGAAACTCTGTTGATAGTATCCTTTGACCCACAAAAGTTTTAATTTTGAATCCAACTTATCTATTTTTCTTTCGTTGTTTATGCTTTTGGTGTCATATCCAAGAAATCATTCCAAATTCAATATTATGAAGCTTTCCCCTTATGTTTTCTTCTATGAATTTTATAGTTTTAGCTTTTACATGTATGTCTTTGAACTCATTTGAGTAACTTTGTAGAAGGAAAGCTTTCTATCTTGCACCATTGTGATGCCGGCTGAAGGATTTTCATATATGGCTTTTATTACGTTGAGTTAGTTTACTTCTAGTCCTAATTTGTCAATGTTTTTATAATAAAAGGTGTTGAATGATTTTATGTATTGGATATTGGAATTTCCCTGTTTCTCTGTAAAATGAATACTGATTGTAGTTGGGGTGTTTTTTTTAATGTATTTTTATTGATTTCAGAGAGGAAGGCAGAGAAAGAGAGAGTTAGAAACACCAGTAATGAGAGAGAATCATTGATTGGCTGCCTCCCGCACACCCCACACTGGGGATGGAGCCCATAACCAGGGCATGTGCCCTGTCCCGTAGTCAAACCATGACCTCCTGGTTCTTATGTCGATGCACAACCTCTGAGCCACACCAGACAAGCTACTGGCTGTGGTGTCCCCTAATCTTGATTATATTCATGTTTATCTCCATTTTAAGACACATCTGCTATGAAAACTCCACTCCCTCTCTCTCCTCTCCCCCTGAAGGCTTCTCTCTGGGCTCTACGGTTCAGTCTCACACCAAAGGCATCTGGATGTGGTGTGTGCCTCATCCTAAAAAACCAAACTACACCCTAGTTCTGCTTGACACTGAGGGGCTGGGAGATGTAGAGAAGGTAAGCATTAAATATTCAATTTGGAGACAATCCCTTCATTTCTGGGTATTGTCTACACTATTTAATACTTTTTATTTTGTTTTTTTAAATTTTATTATTATTATTTTAATTTTTATTCAAATAAGAGCTGGCAGTAAACCTTAAGTGTTTTTTTCATTTCTGTTTATGTGCTAAGAGACCAAGTTTTGCAGTCAGGGATCATGAAAATATAAGGCAGAATCTGAGAAGACCATAGTGCTCATTAGATAGAATTATAATTATTAACAAGAGGCTGTAAGCTAAGCTGGTTAACACTGATGCATAAAGGCACCACAAACAAAATCAATCATGAGTCCTATCCTGCAGAGAACTTTAGTTAAGGATTAATGTTCAGAATTTCTAAACTGAAGTTTAAATTTAAACTCTGTTATTAACACAGTGGCCTTAGCAAATATGTTCACTTCTTTTACCCTCAGCTTTCTGAACTTTAAAACCAATGCAAATGGTCTATATTTCCCTCATAGTGTTCTTTTGACTATTTAATAAGAACAGAAAGTGTTAGGTGAATAATAATGACTAGATAAAATAGCTATAAGTATTATTACTCTTACATAAGTCATTTTTGCTGCAAAAACATAGAGAAAATTAAATTACATTTAAGGATTTAGAGTGCCCACCAATCTGGACTGTTTGTTTTGCAATTATCTGTCAATGGTCATAAGAGGACGAAAAATACTAATCAGAAGACTATTCAAAGTCCAAGTCCTACTAACAACTATTTTCATTTGGATTTGTTTTCCTCTTATAAGACATTAATCTAAAAAAAGCCACTCGACTAAATGAGCATCTGTTTACTACTGCTGATCTGGAAAGTGCCATGAGAATAAAACATAATCCTGACCCAAATGTGTTCTGATTTCCAGGGTGACAACCAAAATGACTCCTGGATCTTTGCCCTGGCAATACTGCTGAGCAGCACCTTTGTGTACAATAGCATGGGGACCATAAACCAGCAGGCCATGGACCAACTGCAGTATCCTTTTTGTGGTCCAGAACAGCATCAAAATCAGAGGCGAGACTAGTATTTAAAAACCAGTATGTGACAGAGCTGACAGATAAAATAAGGGCAAAATCTTCACCTGATGCAAATGAGGTTGAGGATTCAGCTGACTTTGTGAGCTTCTTTCCAGATTTTGTGTGGACACTGAGGGATTTTCCCCTAGATTTGGAAGTAGATGGGCAACCCATCTCAGCAGACGAGTACCTGCAGAATTCACTCAAACTCAAGCAAGGTAAAGGGGACTGAGAACTGATTATTGGGAATCACAAGCCATTAGAAACCATCATCTTTTATTTTTCTACTAGTGGCCTGATGCACGAAATTCATGCACGGAGGAGTGGTGGAGGTGTGTCCCTCAGCCCAGCCTGCACCCTCTCTAATCTAGGATCTCTCAGGGGATGTCCAACTGCCGGTTTAGGCCTTATTGGATCGGGCCTAAACTGGCAGTCAGACATCCCTCTCGCAATCTGGCACTGCTGGCTTTTAACCGCTCACCTGCCTGCCTACTGATTGCCCCTAACCACTCTACATTCTGGTCTGTTCGCCCCCAACTGCACCGCCACACTGGCCTACTTGCCCCCCACTGCCCCCCTCTGCCAGCCTACTCGCCTCCAACTGCCCTTCCTTGCCAGCCTTATGGCCCCCAACTATCCTCCCCTGCCAGCCTGATGGCCCCCAACTGCCCTCCCCTGCCGGTCACATGGCCCCAAATACCCTCCTGGCCAGCCTCACGGCCCCCAGCTGCCCTCCCCTACTGGCCTAATGGCCCCCAGCTGCCCTCCCCTGATGGCCTCATGGCCCCTAGCTGCCCTTCCTGGCCGGTCTCCTGGAAGGTCTCCCAGTCTAATTAGCATATTACCCTTTTATTACTATAGATTTAATGTTTTTACATGTATAGTTTTCTACTTCTTCTCAGCTGCCTAGTTCTAAGAATTAATGCTTGTTTAATATCTAAGTTCATAGATTTTATTTTCAATTATCTTCTCCCCTCTTCTAAGAATAAGTTTCTTTTTCTTTCACTTTTCCCTGCACTGTGATCTGATTGATTTTTATCTCCCTGGTTAGGGCTTGTGATGCTGTAATTAGCCAAAGAATATGGAGTAGAATGGGCATTTATTTAAAGAAAATATATTAAAGCTTAACAATGCGCTAGGCCAGGGGTTTGCAAACTATGGCCCACAGGCAAATGATGGCCAATGCAGCCTGCCAGCTATCTTACAAATAGGTTTTACTGGATGAATACTATGTAGATTGTCCATGGCTGCTTTCATGCTGTAATAGCAGAATTGAATACTTGGAAAAGAAACCACCTGACCTGCAAAGCCTAATATATTTACCATTTGGCCATTTACAGAAAAAGTTTCCAAGCCCCTATATTAAGCAAAGCCCATTTTTATCTTTCTCCAGGTACCAGTCCCAAAGATAAAAATTTTAACCTGCCCCGACTTTGTATCCGAAAGTTCTTCCCAAAGAAGAAATGCTTTATCTTTCATCAGCCCACTGATTGGAGGAAGCTACGCCTACTGGAGACAATGCATGATGATCAGCTGGACCCCGAATTTGTGCAACAAACTGCTGACTTCTGTTCCTACATCTTTAGCAAGTCCAAAGTCAAAACTCTTTCAGGAGGCATCCAGGTCAATGGACCCCGTGAGTCCACTTCCTGATCATTACTCTCACTCTTAAGACTAAAAGAAGGTGGAATAGCATCAATCTAGTTTCAGCTTTGAAAAATGCAAATCAACTATTACTGTGGTATATTCCAGATGACACAACATTTCTAAGAGATTTTATTAATCAGGTGTTGTGGGTGAGAAAAGATAGAAAAGGACAAATAAAAAAGCTCTATTGGTTAAAATTGCCCTAATAAGCTGGACCTGTACTATCCTACATAATAAAAGCCTAGGTACATCACGCTCTTGAGTGACATCATCACAAGATGGCCACCACAAGATAGCCACCAACACGTCATCCCAAAATGGCCACCACAAGATATGTGCCACAAGATGACTGCCACAAGATAGTTGCCACAAGATGGCCGGCAGGAGAGGGTAGTGGGTGTGACCAGGACTGCAGAGGAGGGCTGTTGGGAGGGGTGTAGACCAGACCTGCAGGGGAGGGCAGTTAGGGGCAACCAGGGTGACAAGGGAGGGTAGTTGGGAGCAAGATCAAGCCAGTAGGGGAGGGCATTTGGGGGCAACCAGGCCAGTAGGAAAGTGCTGTTAGGTGTGACCAGGCCTGCAGGGGAGTGAAGTAAGGGGCAATCAGGCCAGCAAGGGAGCAGTTAAGCATCGATCAGGCCAACATGGGAGAGGTTATGGGGCAATCAGGCTGGCAGGCAAGCAGGCAAGCAGTTAGGAGCCAGCAGTTCTGGATTGTAAGAAGGAAATCCAACTGCTGGTTTAGTCCCTACCCCACAATTTTGGAGAGGGTGCAGACCGGGTTGAGGGACACCCCACCACCACCTAATGTGCACAAATTTCATGCACTAGGCTTCTAGTCCCATATAATAGCTACTAGGCAAATGTAGTAGCTACATTTAACTAAAATTACATGTATATTAATTAGAATTAAAGAAAATTAATAATTCTGATTACATGGCTAGTGGCTCCAATATTGGATAGCACATATAGCACACGACCATCATCACAGAAAGTTCTTTCGGACAGTGCTCTGCTAGAATAAATTAAATGGAGGACTCCTTTTAAAATTTATTTCTAATTTTTT
>NW_005356876.1:32057-42237 GCF_000412655.1 Myotis brandtii | reverse complement strand
GAGAGAGAGAGAGAGAGAGAAACATCGATGTGAGAGAGAAACATTAATCAGTTGCCTCCCTCATGTGCCCCAAATGGGGATTGAACCCACAACCTAGGTGTGTGCCCTCACCAGGAATCAAACCCACAACTTTTTGGTGCATGGGATGATGCTCCAACCAACAGAGCCACCTGGCCAGAGCAGAGGACTTCTTTTTAATTATTTCACAAATATTGATTTTATAAATGCTTACCATGGACAAGAACTGATGATAGAGACATAAATGAGAGGTGCATTTCCTATCCTAAAGGTGCTTAGGGGTAAAGTACACGCACTCAATAAACACAGGTCTATGGTGTCTAGAACAGAGGTTCTCACCCTTTGATATGTATCCATATCACTCAAGGATCTCGCCAGAGAAGAATTTATTTATTTTTTATATTTTATTGATTTTTTACAGAGAGGAAGGGAGAGGGATAGAGAGTTAGAAACATCGATGAGAGAGAAACATCGACCAGCTGCCTCCAGCACACCTCCCACTGGGGATGTGCCTGTAACCCAGGTACATGCCCTTGACCGGAATCGAACCTGGGACCTTTCAGTCCGCAGGCCGACGCTCTATCCACTGAGCCAAACCGGTTTGGCCAGAGAAGAATTTAATTCAGTTGATCTGGAGCAGAGGTTGAGAGTCTGCATTTCTAGTAAACTTCTAGGAGATGCGAAGGACACCGATGCTGTGACCAAATGAGTGTTGAGAGATATCATCAGATTTATAGTGGATGGTCTGTTTCCTCACCCCATCTACAGCAAACATTATTTTTTTCTCTATTTGTAGGGCTGGAGACTCTGGTGCTGACCTATGTCGATGCCATCAGTAGTGGAGACCTGCCCTGCATGGAGAATGCAGTCCTGGCCTTGGCCCAGATAGAGAACTCGGCTGCAGTGCAAAAGGCCATGACTCACTATGACCAGCAGATGGCCCAGAAGGTTCAGCTGCCCACAGAAACCCTCCAAGAGCTCCTGGACCTGCACATGGCCAGTGAGAAAGAGGCCATTGAAGTCTTCACGAAGAATTCCTTCAAGGACGTAGACCAATTATTTCAAAAGGAATTAGCGGTAATTTTTTTCTTATGTTTATATGGATTAGGGTCTCAGAAAGCAAAGTACTACCAGAAAATAAAATGGATATTTATCATGAAAGTAAGAATTCTTACTAGACTTCAAAATGACAAAACCACTTTTTATCATTATTATAGTAAGAAGAACCAATTTTATTATGATTGACTTAAAGTCTGAACATTTTTTCCTGTCATGCATAAACTAATACTCTTTCTCATAATTTAATAAAATAAATGCAGGTAACAATCAAAGCTTTTCATCAGGTTACATGCTTGCTGTTATCAGACCAATTTCATATTATAGCCAAAAGCAAAGAAAGATGTAGTCTTAGTTATCTTGAGCAGGCTTACATTGAGCCACATTTTTTCTATATACAATCGCTGGTCCAAATGGAAAACCAGAAGTTTCTTTCTAAAGGTGTATTTGTGGGACTAGAGAACCTAGTGATGACCTATGTCAATGCCATCAGCAGTGGGGACCTGCCCTACATAGAGAACACAGTCGTGGCCTTGGCCCAGATAGAGAAGTCGGCTGCATTGCAAAAGGCCATGGCCCACCATGACCCGCAGATGGGTAGCATCAATGCTAACATAAAGCCAGCAATCTCTGCTATGAACTTCACCTCCAAGGAGAAAGGGTCTTCAACAGAAAGACAGGATCAGGAGGAAGGATGTGGTCCTGCTGAGGTGCCTGTAAGTTTTTACAGGGTCACAGACTGGTTTTTGAGAAGCCTTTCCAAAATGCTGAGGTCAAGCTAACATTTTCTCTGTACTCTTTCTACGTCCTATTTTCACATTAAAGGACCAGCTAGCAATAAGGCGAGATCACTTTTGTAATGAGAATATGAAGGCATCATCAGATCGCTGCTCAGCTTTACTTAAGGAGATCTTCCATTCTTTAGAAGAAGATATAAAGCAGGGGGTTTATTCTATACCAGGAGGATATCATCTCTTAATGCAGACTATGAACGAGCTGAAGAAAAAGTATTTTCAAGAACCCAGGAAGGGAATACAGGTAACCAGCATTTATCTGTCTCTGTTTCTCCCCTCAACCCCACACTTCCCTTCTTCCCAGTCTCCCTCCACCTCCTTTCCTTGGATATGCTCTCTCCAGGATGGCTTCATTCCTCACCCCATATGGGACCACAGCACCTACAGCCCCAGAAGTAGAGCCCTCACTCAGAGAACAGGGACTCTCAATCTATATTTATATCAATCTCTTACAAAGGTTTCTGCTTCATAGGGTGCCAGGCTTGGCCAACCTGGAGCATGTGCCCACCCTGTGACAGGGGCCCCTTGACCAGCACAAGGACCAGGGCCAAGCAAACAATTCCTACAGGCAAAGATGGTGGGCAAACAGGAATAAGCGCTTCTTGCGATTTCCTGTTATTAATGCCATTTTCTCTGGGTCCTAGAGTGAAGAAGTTCTTCACGCATACCTGAGCTCCAAGGAGTCTGTGATTGATGCAATTCTACATACAGACCAGACTCTCACAGAAAAGGAAAAGGAGATCGAAGGTGAGGAGCAAGTCAAGAGACTAGATAGCCTCAACAGCTTTTAAAAGTTTAAATAATTTGGCTTGGAGAATCTGGGGTCCTTAAACAAGAGCCAGATGAGCAAAGATGCCTATTACTAGCCAAAGTCAGTCCCAGTGGGGCAAATGCAGTCAACAGCAACAATGAGAGGAAAGTTCACAAAGAAGAAAAAGCAAGGTATTCACCCACATGAATTTGTCTTCTTCCTTTCCTCCTGGCAGTGCAACGTGTGGTAGCTGAATCTGCAGAGGCTGCAGCAAAAATGCTGGAGGAAATGCAAAAGGAGAATCAGCAGATGATGGAGGTGAAAGAAAAGAGTTTCCAGGAACATCTGAAACAATTGACTGAGAAGGGGGAGAAGGAGAGGGCCCAATTAATGGCAGAGCATGAGAGGGCTCTGTCTCTTAAACTTCAGGTATGTAATGGCATCACTTTGAGGTTTCTCTTTTTCTGTTTTCTCTCTACTCTTCCTGAGTTGTTTGTGTGTCTGTTAGAACACGAAACCTGGAAGGACCTTGCTTGCCCCCTTGTACCTTTTGATCCCTGTCTGTCTGCCTGACTTGGAGCCTGCCTATGTCTGGTTATTAAAAAATATATATATTCCTTTATCTCACATCCAGTCCTTCATCAGTACATTCTTCAATCAATGGTAGCCATTATCTTCCAGGCATTGCAAATATGTCTTATCTGTATCTCTTGCTTAATATTATATGAAGCAAGAATTTCTGTGTACCTATAGCTTAGGAGAAGAAACAGAGGTTCAGAAAAGATGAGGTTTTATAGGGTCACACAGATCGGTAAGATATCTGAACAACCCTCAAATTTAGAGGAATCTACAATCCCTTCTAAGAGAACCTTTATGAGCAGAAAGACTCCTTGCCTCTCACACCTGTGTCTGCCACTCCTGACTGTTTGCTATGCCCTACGTCTAGTTTGTGTAGTGGGTTATGTGCCGAAATCCTGTGTGGACAGTTAGGGGCCTTGATGTCCTTACTTATACCCTGCTATTCTTGCCACCAAGTTGTGGAGGCTTAAATCAAATTCCCTGATCTAAGATTCAGACACTTCCTTAGATTTTGAAAATTTTTTATTTCTGTCATGTGTGTGTATATAAAAGTCTGTGTATAGGTGTGTGTGTGTGTGTGTGTGTGTGTGTGTGTGTGTGTGTGTAAAAGAATCTATAAGATTTGAAAACAAACATATGACTAAGATTGCCCACATATGTTGTAATGGGACTTATAATTTAAGTTTGTCACTATATAAAAAGGTATAAGCCAAAATTTCTCTCAGTTATAGGAAGCTCAAGAAAAGCAATCATAGCCCTGGCTGGTTTGGCTCAGTGGATAGAGCGTCGGCCTGCGGACTGAGGGGTCCCAGGTTCGATTCCGGTCAAGGGCATGTACCGGATTGCGGCATGTTGTATAGGATTAATGGGACTTATAATTTAATTTTATCACTATATTAGAAGGTATAAGCCAAAATCACTCTTAGCTAAAGGAAGCTCAAGAAAAGCAATCATGCAGCTAGGATGTCCAAGAGAAAGTATAATGAATATTTATGGTAGAGAAAATTTCAAGAAGAAATTAAATACTAAGAATGTGGATACTAGCTAGAAGTTGAGATTTGCTTACTGCTGTACTTTATTTACTCTTTATTTGTCCCTTTTTAGGAACAGACCATGTTACTAAAGGAAGGATTCCAAGATGAGAGCAGACAACTTCAGAGAGAAATAAAGGATCTCAAGTATAAAATGGAAAGAAGGAACAGTTGTATCTTAATCTAAAGACCTTAGGCAAAGAGCTTCCCTGGTCACTCTACCCAAGGCATAACTAAAACAGTTTTAGAATCTGGAAAAATGTCACAACTTGAGAAAAAGTGAGCTTCTTTAAGCTGATAAAAGAAATCTACAAAAAACCCTTCACCTAACGTACTTAATGATGAAAAACAGAAAGCTTTGCCCCTAACACAGGAATAAAGCAAGGATGTGCAGTCTCCCCACTCCTGTTAAACAGTATAATGAAAGGCTTCCTACAATATGGCAAAAAGGAAGGAAGGAGGGAAGGAAGGAAGGAAGGAAGGAAGGAAGGAAGGAAGGAAGGAAGAAAGAAAGAAAGAAAGAAAGAAAGAAAGAAAGAAAGAAAGAAAGAAAGAAAGAAAGAAAGGAAACTGCCTTTATTCTCACACACTTTGATTATCCACATAGAAAAATCCCTGGGAATCTGCAACAAAAGCACAAAACAGCAACAACGAAAACTCTTGGGACAACTTTGTAAGTTTAAAAATGTAAGATTCAAGGTCAATTCACAAAAATCCACTTTCAACTGTATTTTTATATAAAAGCAATGGACTATTGCAAACCAAAAATTACAAAACAATACCACTTACAATAGCTGTTTTTTTAAAAAAAATGGAATACTTCTGTAGAAATATAACTAAACACGCACACAATCTTCTATGCTGAAAAACATTCTAAGACCAAGAGATTATGGGGTCGATCATGATGTATGAATTTCCTTAGATTCCTACTCCACTGTTGTTTTTGTGATGTTCCTTTTACACATTATAGAGAAGAAGGTTCAAGACCCTTATTATTAGAGCTATGCCTGACAAAAGCATATACCTAGTATTTGTTAAGTTTCCCTGAGCACTAAAAATATGTCAATTGTGGGGGGCAGAGGTGGTATGGAGGGGGTGAATGGAAAAAAGGGGGCTAGCTGTAATACTATTCTATATAATAAAAACCTAATATGCAAATCGACCAGAATTACCAGTTGGTGGGGAGCAGGGCCAGCGAGCAGAGGGCAGAGGGAGGGGACAGTGATTGTGCGGAGGAGGGTGGGAGCAGCAGCAGCAGAGGGGCAATGGGGAGGGCAGGGCTGGCCACTCCCAGCACCTTCCCCTGATCAGCCCGTGAGGGAGGACAGATTATGGCTAAGGCCCATTCCCTGGGGGAGCGGGCCTAATCCATCACTTGGATATCCCCGAGGGCTCCTGGTCTGCAAGAGGGCACAGGCCGGGCTGAGGACCCCCTGAGTGCACGAATTTTCATGCATCGGGCCTCTAGTTAATAATGAAGATAAATTAAATATGTATATCCATTGTGTGTTAGGCTTTTATCCAAACAGAAAGAGGAAAATATATGGCTCAGAGCTCAGTGCCACATAATATGCCTACCACACACACACACACACACACACACACCCTACCCTTCCCACTCACCGTGAGTTCTTTGACAGCAAGATTTCATAGAACACAAGACAGGGAAACTTACTCAGAGTTTTTTTCTCCCAAACTATGTTCAAAATAGAGTCCCTAGGGAGTTAGGTGAGGCTTCATGAATAGCAGCCATTGCTTAGGCTACAGGGATCATTCATTCAAAAATATTGGTTGAGTACCTATCACATTTTGCCAAGGAGTTGGAATATAGTTGTAGTCCCTCTCTTAAGGAGCTCATAGTCTAATGGTGAAGACAGAGATTAAATAATACAGAAAACTAAATGCCCAAGAAATTGAGGGGAGAGGATTTCTGATTTAGGAAGGAGTTGATCTAATCCCTCTACCCCAACATGTCTCAGATGGCTCCTTAGTATGTCTTAACATATTTCCCTTATCAGTCAATTAGTGGAAAAAAGAAATCCAATTTGGGAGGGAGAGATAGAAATAGACAGTGGCTATCACCTGGCCCAAAAAACCTATTTAATTAACAGTGTGTCATGCTCACAGTATCTCTCTTGGAGTTGATTGGTAAAGAAATGAAGAAATGAAGAAAGCAATGGGTTCCATCTAGTGGCCAATATTATTATTACTCTTCACAGTATTTTATCACTACCTTTTATCAACAGAGTTTATTGTTTGTCTCCCCACTAGAATACAAGCAGGCAGGAACATTACCTATTTTGTATATCACAGGCTCAGCCATCTAGAATGGCTCCTGGAGCCCACAATAAAAATTTGTAAACACACGAATAAACAACTTAATGAATAGTTTATCATCCCAGCACCATTCCAGATGCTTTTTCCTGAAAGTTTAACATTTGATTGTTTAATATATTGAATATTACAGGAATTGGATAGTTATCAAAATTCTTGTACTATTTAGATTACAGTCTTCTCCCTCTCCATGTCTGTCTCCATAAAGGATTTCTTCATTATTCCTTCTTTATAGACCTAGAGAACCTAGTGTTGATTTACGTTCCTGCCATTGCTCTGGGGATATAGCTGACAGAAAACACATTGTGCTGACCAGCAGCAGTGCCAAAAGGACATTGCACACTAGGACAAATTGAAGGAGCAAAGGGCAGTCCCCACTGAAACCTTCCAGGAGCTGAGAGCCTGCAGAAAGCCTTAGGAGAGAGGCCTCTAAAAGCTTTAGAGCTCCATCCTGCATGTGAACCAGGAATTCCGGAGGCAAAGCCACACTGAGAGAGGAAACATTCCCTTCCTGAGAAGGGCAGTTCCTACCGGGTTCTAACAGGGGTTCTCACTTGTGCAGTGACATATTCAAACACTATTAGCTGGACCCACACACCAAGTCCACGTCCTTTTAAAAATTGTTCAGAGACTGTGAAAAATTTCTCACTGATTCAAGTAATGACTGCTAATATTAAATTGATGTAAATCCAGTCAAATGCGCACGTGAATAGACAGACAGGAAGGCAGGCAGATCGATAAATAGATACATAGTTACCCTGGGCAGCCTTTCTGAGGCTAAATGTACAATGTCTATTACAATATTTGAAATAAGTAATGTTTGTACAGCTATTATTACCTGGCAGGAAAGCATCAATTTACTTTCATAATACATACAAAAAATGTTGCATTCAAAATAACAATATGCAGTTGAAAAATGGATATAACTCTTTTTTTGATAAATATAATTGTATATAATTAATATGTGAAATATTATTTTATCTCTTTACTAGAAGCCCGGTACATAAAATTCATGCACAGAGAGGGGGTTCCCTCAGCCCAGCCTGCACCCTCTCCAATTGGGGACCCCTTGTGGGATGTCCAACTGCCTGGCTGGCAGGGGAGGGAAGTTAGGGGCAATCAGGCAGCCAGGCAGAGGCAGTAAGGGGCTATCAGGTAGGCAGGCAGGTAAGCGGTTAGGAGGCAGCAGTCCCAGATTGCGAGAGGGATGTCCAACTGCCTGTTTAGGCCCGATACCTGTGGGATCGGGCCTAAACTGGCAGTAGGATATCCCTCTTGCAATCGCTGGCTCCTATCCACCTACTCCCAATTGCTCTCCCCTGCCAGCCTGATATCACCCTCAACTGCCTCTGCCTTCCTGATCACCGCTCACTGCCCTCCCTTGCTGGCCTGATCTCACTTCCAACTGCCCTCGCCTGTTTGCCCCTAACTGCCCTTCCCTGCTGGCCTGATCTCACTCTCAACTGCCTCTGCCTGCCTGATCATCCCTAACTGTTCTCCCCTGCTGGCCTGATCTCGGCCCCAACTGCCCCCGCCCCTGCCAGCCTGGTCTCACCACAATGGCCCTCCCCAGCCAGGCTGATCTCACCCCCAACTGCCCTCCCCTGCTGGCCTGATCTCACTCCCAATTGCTCTCCCCTGCCAGCCTGATATCACCCCCAACTGCCTCTGCCTTCCTGATCACCGCTAACTGCCCTCCCTTGCTGGCCTGATCTCACTTCGAACTGCCCTCACCTGCGGGCCTGGTTTCCCACAACTGCCCTCCCCTTCCAGCCTGATCTCGCTCCCAAGAGCCCTCCCATGCCAGCCTGATCTAGCCCCAATGGCCCTCCCCTACAAGCCTTATCACCCCAAACTGCCTCTGCCTGCCTGATCACCCCTAACTGCCCTCCGCTGCTGGCCTGATCTTGCCCCCAACTGCCCTCCCCTGCTGGCCAATTTGGTTCTGAATGGTCAGTTTCTATGCCAGGAGTGTCAAAAGCTCCAGCTCCTAGGCAGCCATTGGCTCCTCACAGGTCACCCAGATTTGGTTCTGATTGGTTGGTTTCTATGCCAGTCAGCATGTCCGGGCCTATCTCTAGGCGTGATCAGAGAGGCAGAGGTGATCAGCAGCCCCCTCAGAGGCCCGGAGAGAAACAGAGGCGTGGCTGCTGTCAAAGCCCAGAGAGAGAGAGAGAGACAACAGCGGATCAACAGCTGCCACGGAGGCTGAGGATCAGACTCTGCCTCACTCTCTGGGTCTCTCTCCGGGCCTGATCCGCAGCTGCCTCGGCAGTCAGTGCTGGGTGGCTGCACCCGCACCTGCAGCAGTCAGTGCTGGGTGGTCAAGCAACCCAGCACTGACTGCAGGACAGACTTCAGGTGTTCAGTCGAACCTTTGGTTGTTCGTTAGGGACCCTGGGTTTTTATATTTTAGGATTATTTTTTAAATGTTTTTATTGATTTTTAGTGAGAGAAGAAGAGGAAGGGATAGAGAGATAGAAACATCAGTGATAGAGATACATGGATTAGCTGCCTACTGGGGATCGAGCCCACAGCGCAGACATGTGGCTTCACCAGGAATCAATATAATGACCTCTTGTTTCACGGGTTGTTTTTTGGGGGAGTTGGTGGAGTGATTAAAATTTCTTCTTGATTATAGCAATGGTTACACAAATATATATAAAACCATTATATTGTACCTTTTGAATTTGTGAATTGCATGGCATATAATCTATATCCCAATAAACCAGTCTGGTTGAGTTTTTTAAAGATTATATAACCTGCACTCATGTGGTGGTGGTGATTTAGTCAATCTTGTCATCTTCTGAGGCCTCCTTTTTTCTCTCTAAGACTTTTTCTTTTCAATCCAATTTCTAACTACTATTCATTATTATGTACAGCAGTATAGGCGACCAGGTTTCTGTCCTACCTTTGCATAATTCAACAACCCTTTAATATATTTGCTGAACAAAGGTCATCTGCTAGGTGTCATCATTAAAGAAAACCTTCCCAAATTAGCACACCCCTGATGCACAGTGTAAGTCTCATCCCTGAAGTCCCTGGTGGATTCAATCAGAATCTATGGTGAACTAAGCAAAAGGAATGGGATCGGTGCTGTATGTAAATTTTATTCACCTGTGAAAACCCCTTGCAGTCCTGTGTCTGTTCTAATAGAAACAGTGTACCTACTTAATCAGGTACATTACTTTTCCTCCAAAGCCAAGGGATTAAGAGATGACTTATCTACACTAATAAAAGAGAAACATGGTAATTAGCGTACGACTGCTACCCTTCCCATTGGCTAATCAGGGAGATATGCAAATTAACTGCCAGCCAAGATGGCGGCCGGCAGCCAGGCAGCTGATGCGAACAGGGAGGCTTGCTTCCTTGGGTGACGGAGGACTCCAAGGTTCCCCGCCTGACTTGCCGGCCTCTCAGCTACAACTCTAATCAACTATGTTGCAAATATAGAAGCTAAACAAAACCCCAGAAACCTGCTTTACTCAGCCGGGCTTCAGCCAGCCGGACCGCAGCCGAGGCCTCAGAGCTAAAGCAGCCGAAGCCTCAGAGCTAAAGCTGGCCCAGAATAATAAAAAAAAAAGGGAAAAAAGGAGCAGTTGGGAGCTTCAGTCACC
>NW_005356876.1:27138-30493 GCF_000412655.1 Myotis brandtii | reverse complement strand
GCCTGCAGACTGAAAGGTCCCAGGTTCGATTCCGGTCAAGGGCATGTACCTGGGTTGCGGGCACATCCCCAGTGGGGGATGTGCAGGAGGCAGCTGATCGATGTTTCTAACTATCTCTCTCTCTCCCTTCCTCTCTGTAAAAAATCAATAAAATATATTTAAAAAAAAAAACACCTAGAAATGCCAAAAGAAATATTGCTAACATTTTGAAATATATCGGTGTGTTTGCAAGAAAAGTTGAAGGAATCAAATATAGAAAATGAGAAGAAAATCATGGTAGTACCTGGAAGCTGAAGCTGTGACCATTCCGAAGCATGTGCCCATCTTTGACTCTTAATGACCATAAGAAGAGCAGAGGAGGAAGTCTTGGTGCTGAGATCGGTAGGTTTTACTAATTGGAAACTTAGAATGAATTAGAAATCCTCCCAGGGAAGGATAGGCTGATAAGTATCTGTTTATAAGAGGGAAAATTACCCGATTGACCTCCATTAGAATTTAAAAATGAAACATTTCCCTTACCTGAGCATTGGATTGAACTTACCTACATTACAGGTGTGGTTTCAGAAACTACCTAAAATGGGCTGGCGTTGATAGGGCACCTGGCAGCAGCAAGTCCTTTTTGTGAGGCTGTGTCCAACTTGGACTCAGAGGATTCCCACAGAACAGTCCAGAGAAACATGGGGCCAAAACGCAAACTCAGAAAATGGTGCAATTCACAGAAGCAAGAGATAGAAACTAACAAACAAATGGCAGGAAGACCAACTAGGATTCCAGACACTATAATTTTGACCTCCGGTTATAAGATAAAATGATTGCACGCTTTAATAATATAAAAAAGAATATTTCAAGAGATAAAATGTCATAAAATACTATAAAGCAGATTTTGAAAAGAGAAATGTTTAAGCACAAAAGGTTGTTCTTGAATAGATAATATAATGAACATTTACAAAATCACAATAACCTTCATTGTTATAGTTATCATGTTAAATGTTAACTGTTAACTATCACATACCCACCTAAGTAAAAGAAGTATGTGTCCATCATTTTACTTTTTATCCAATCCCAGAAGTGGGTGTTTGATTAAATGCACAAATGCCTAAAACAAAAAAATTTAAAAGATTGACCAAATTTATTCCTTTGCTGAGCATTCATTGAGCAGGAGCCCAAGCACGTAGTAGTCTCTAGAACAGCAGTTCTCAACCTGTGGGTCGTGACCCCTTTGGGGGTCAAACGACCCTTTCACAGCGGTCGCCTAAGACCATCGGAAAACCCATGTATAATTACATATTGTTTTTGTGATTAATCACTATGCTTTAATTATGTTCAATTTGTAACAATGAAATTGGGGGTCACCACAACATGAGGAACTGTATTAAAGGGTCGTGGCATTAGGAAGGTTGAGAACCACTGCTCTGAAGCATTATCCCAATACATTGAAATTCTGCTTCCCAGGAATTGTCAACAGTTAGGTTCAAATAAGCCAGTGGTTCTCAACCTTGGCTCCACATTAGAATCACCTGGGAATCTTTTTAAAATCCTTTTTTCTGGGCCTCCTCCTCTGGAAATTCTGTTCCTTTGTTATGGAGTGGGGAATGTGCAGCCAAGGTTGCGAACCACTGAAAACTCACAGAAATTCTCTACTGGTTTGAATGCTTATAAGTTAACAAAATCATATGCCTTAAATGCAGTTCAAAACAAACTGGTAGCCTGGCTGGCTGGGCTCAATGATTGAGCATCGACCTATGAACCCGGAGGTCGCAGTTCAATTCGCAGTCAGGGCACATACCCAGGTTGCCAGCTCAATCCCTAGTAGGAGGCAGCTGGTCAATGATTCTCTCTCATCACTGATGTTTCTGTCTTTCTCTCCCTCTCCCTTCCTCTCTGAAACCAATAAAAATACATTTTAAGAAACAACAACTCACCTGTGGAGATCCATCATTAAATTATCAAAAATGTCTGTTTATTTTTTTAAACTTGAATGCATAGGTATCCTATCTAATAAAAGAGAAACATGGTAATTAGCCGTAACTCCACTACCCTTCCCATTGGCTAATCAGGATGATATGCAAATTAACTGCCAACTAAGATGGCGGTTAACCGCCAACAAAGATGGCGGTTAATTTGCATATGTAGCCACAATGCTGGGCGGCAAAAGGGAAAGGACAGAAGAAGCCCCCGGTGATTGGAAACCCAGGGGGGAGCTAAGAGCCTTGGCCAGAGGCGTTAGGCCTGGGCAGGGGCGGAACCAGCCATCGCAGGGAGCAGGGGCGGAGTCAGGGATCCTGGGCAGCTGGGGGTTCCCTGCCCAGGCCTAAGGCCTCAGTCAGAGGCATTAGGTCTAGGCAGGGGCAGAGCGGGAGATCGCGGGGAGCTGGGGGTCCCCTTCCCAGGCCTAATGCCTCGGCCAGAGGCCTGAGGCCTGGGTAGGCGATCGGAGTGGGCTGGGGGTTCCCTGTCCAGGCCTAATGCCCTGGCAGAGGCCTGAGGCCTGGGCAGGGGCGGACCCGGCCATCACACGGGGCTGGGGGTCCCCTACCCAGGCATAATGACCTTCTGACCTGGGCAGGTGCAGAGCCTATGATCGGAGTGGGCTGGGGGTCCCCTGCCCAGGCCTAATACCCCAGCCTGAGGCCTGAGGCCTGGGCAGGGACAGAGGCTGTGATCGGAGCGGGCTGGGGGTCCCCTGACCAGGCCTAAGGCCCCAGCCAGAGGCCTGAGGCCTGAGTAGGCGATCGGAGCGGGCTGGGGTTCCCCAGTCCAGGCCTAACGCACCAGCCAGAGGCTTGAGGCCTGGGCAGGGGCCGAGCCGGGGATCGGTGTGAACTCAGAGGGAGATGGGGGTCCCCTGCCCAGGCATGATTCCTGGGCCAGAGGCATCAGGCCTGGGAGGGGGTCAGAGCCAGTGATCGGGGGGAGATGGGGGTCCCCTGTCCAAGCCTGACACCTCTGGCGGAGGCGTCAGGCCTAGGCAAGGGGCCGATCAGGCGATCAGAGGGTGATGGGGGAAGACGCCTCTGGCTGAGGCATCAGGCCTGGGCGAGGGGGGAGCCGGTGATCGGGGGGAGAGGGGGGTTCCCCTGCCCAGGCCTAAATACTGGGCCACAGGCGTCAGGCCTGGGCGGGGGGTGGAGCCAGCTATGGGAGGGAGTGGGGGTCCCCTGCTCAGGTCTTACACCTCTGGCGGAGGCATCAGGCCTGGGCAAGGGGCCAATCTGGCAATCGGAGGGTGATGGGGGTCGACGCCTCTGGCCAAGGCATCAGGCCTGGGCAAGGGTGAAGCCCATGATTGGGGGAGATGGGGTTCCCCTGCCCAGGCCTGAAGCCTGGGCCAGAGGCATCAAGCCTGGGGCGGGGG
>NW_005356876.1:24800-25452 GCF_000412655.1 Myotis brandtii | reverse complement strand
CCCCCCCCCGAGGGCACAAATTTTTGTGCACCGGGCCTCTAGTCCTATATAATAATAGAGAAACATGGTAATTAACCGTAGGTCCGACACGCTTCCCATTGGCTAATCAGCGAGATATGCAAATTAACTGCCAACCAAGATGGCGGCCGGCAGCCAGGCAGCTTGAAGCGAACAGCTTGCTTCAGTGATTGAGGAAGCCAACATTCCCGGCCTGCTGCTGCCGGCCTCTGAGCTTTCAGTTTAAGAAACATTGTTGCAATTATAGAAGCTAAAAAATCCCAGAAACCTGCTTTCAGCCAGCCGGACCTCAGAGCTGGAGTTGAAACAGTGTTTTGATTATAGAACTCAAACAAACCAGATACCTGCTTTCAGCAGCCGAGGTCTCAGAGCTGGAGCCGAGCCTCAGAGAGAAAGCCGGCTCTCAGTTCCAGTGACAGCCATAGAAGGTAAATAAATCAAAGAATAAAAAAATAAAGGAAAAAAGGGCAGGTTTGGAGCTTCAGTCGCCCGCCAGCCTGAAAACGGCCCTCGGCCCCTCACCCAGACTGGCCAGGCACCCCAGTGGGGACCCCCACCCTGAAGGGGGTGTGACCAGATGCAAACAGCCATCATCCCCTCATCCAGGCTGGCCAGGCACCCAAGTGGGACCCCC
>NW_005356876.1:12387-21582 GCF_000412655.1 Myotis brandtii | reverse complement strand
AGGGACCGTTTCAGCCTCACAGGGACTGTCTCAGCCTCACAGGGACCCTTTCAGTCTCACTGGGACCATTTCAGCCTCATAGGGACCATTTCAGCCTCACAGGGACCCTTTCAGTCTCACTGGGACCATTTCAGCCTCATAGGGACCATTTCAGCCTCACAGGGACCCTTTCAGTCTCACTGGGACCATTTCAGCCTCATAGGGACCATTTCAGCCTCACAGGGACCCTTTCAGTCTCACTGGGACCATTTCAGCCTCATAGGGACCATTTCAGCCTCACAGGGACCCTTTCAGTCTCACTGGGACCATTTCAGCCTCATAGGGACCGTTTCAGCCTCACAGGGACCGTTTCAGCCTCATAGGGACTGTCTCAGCCTCACAGGGACCCTTTCAGTCTCACTGGGACCATTTCAGCCTCACAGGGACCATTTCAGCCTCACTGGGACCATTTCAGCCTCAATGGGATCGTTTCAGCCTCACGGGGACCGTTTCAGCCTCACAGGGACTGTCTCAGCCTCACACGGACCCTTTCAGCCTCATGGGGACCGTTTCAGCCTCACAGGGACCATTTCAGCCTCACTGGGACCATTTCAGCCTCAATGGGATCATTTCAGCCTCACGGGGACCGTTTCAGCCTCACAGGGACTGTCTCAGCCTCACAGGGACCCTTTCAGCCTCATGGGGACCGTTTCAGCCTCACAGGAACTGTTTCAGCCTCACTGGGACCATTTCAGCCTCACAGGGACTGTCTCAGCCTCACGGGGGTCGTTTCAGCCTCACTGGGACCGTTTCAGTCTCACTGGGACAGTTTCAGCCTCACAGGTACTGTCTCAGCCTTTGTTGTGGGAGGCAGCATGCACAGGTCTATACCTTACGCCACCATCTTGGTTCTCTCAGAATATTTTTGAAATGTTGAGAAAAAATAGCTGTTAACCGAGATTTCATAACCAAAATAAAAGGTAATAATAATGCAGTAATATGCTAAACAAATAAAATCCTAAATAGGGTTTTAAATAAGTAGAGCAATAAGGACCCTTTCAGTCTCACTGGTACCGTTTCAGCCTCACATGGACTGTTTCAGTCCCACTGGGACCATTTCAGCCTCACAAAGACCGTCTCAGCCTCACAGGGACCGTTTCAGCCTCACAAGGACAGTCTCAGCCTCACTGGGACCGTTTCAGCCTCACGGGGACCGTTTCAGCCTCACAGGGACCGTTTCAGCCTCATAGGGACTGTCTCAGCCTCACAGGGACCCTTTCAGTCTCACTGGGACCATTTCAGCCTCATAGGGACCGTTTCAGCCTCACAGGGACCGTTTCAGCCTCACAGGGACCGTTTCAGCCTCACAGGGACCGTTTCAGCCTCACAGGGGCTGTCTCAGCCTCACTGGGACCGTTTCAGCCTCCCAGGGACCGTTTCAGCCTCACGGAGACCGTTTCAACCTCACTGGAACAGTTTCAGCCTCACAGCGGTTCCATGTTGCCGGCCCAGCCGGGTCCGGGTCCGGCTTTCTCCGAACCTGAGTCTGCTTCTTGAGTGTGTCCCTTATGGGTGCGAGGAGTTGAAATCTGCAGTTTGTTGGGTTATGTTGCAAAAGTGCAGGTGGTTGGGTCCTTTTGTGCCACTAGCACAGCTTGGATGGGGATGTAAATTGTAGGGCGGTGTCCCAGGGTGGAGCAAGCAGCAATGGCGTCTCCAACGCTCCTCGCCTCTCCGTGACTCCAGGACTTCGTGTCCCCGAGTGCCGGCGAGCAGAGCCTCCCTCGCTTTCCGACCCGCTGCAAGGCCATGCCGCCTCTCCCCATAGGGGTCTGTGACCTCAGAATCCCGCCCCAAATAAGCTCAGTGGATTCGAGAGTTTGTAATCCCTTCCGATTGAAAAAAACTGCGCATCCAGTTGCAGCCCGCCTGGTGCACAACTCCGTACCTGTGTTCTTGGCGCCTCTGCACATCCTACTCAGTCTCAATGCTCTTCTTTCTTTCCTTCCAGTTGTAGAACTTCCACTGGGCCAGCTTTCCCATGGTTCTGAATGATAGTTGTTTGTCTTATAGTTGGTAGTTTCAATGTTGTTGTGGGAGGCAGCATGCACAGGTCTATACCTTACGCCACCATCTTGGTTCTCTCAGAATATTTTTGAAATGTTGAGAAAAAATAGCTGTTAACCGAGATTTCATAACCAAAATAAAAGGTAATAATAATGCAGTAATATGCTAAACAAATAAAATCCTAAATAGGGTTTTAAATAAGTAGAGCAATAAGCCATACTCCAAAATGAAAGCAATTAGCTAAAAATGGTATCTACAAATCAGTTTATATATGCCTGTTATCCTATATAATGAAGAGGTAATATGCAAATTAACCCTCATGCCCTCACAAGATGGCTGCCTACAACCAGGCCGGCAAGGGGTTAGTGAGAGACGACCAAATGACTGAACAGCGGGATGCGTGGGGCGAACAGGCTGGCACGGTGGCCAGGAAGGGTAACCAGGCCAGCAGAGGGGGCAGTTGGGGGTGACCAAGCCAATGGGGGGCAAGGCAATTAAGGGCTAAGTTGAAATCTGCAGTTTGTTGGGTTATGTTGCAAAAGTGCAGGTGGTTGGGTCCTTTTGTGCCACTAGCACAGCTTGGATGGGGATGTAAATTGTAGGGCGGGGTCCCAGGGTGGAGCAAGCAGCAATGGCGTCTCCAACACTCCTCGCCTCTCCGTGACTCCAGGACTTCGCGTCCCCGAGTGCCAGCGAGCAGAGCCTTCTTCGCTTTCCAACCCGCTGCAAGGCCATGCCGCCTCTCCCCGTAGGGGTCTGTGACCTCAGAATCCCACCCCAAATAAGCTCAGCGGATTCGAGAGTTTGTAATCGGTCCAGGATTGTGAGAGGGATGTCCGACTGCTGGGTATGGAGCCTAAACCAGCAGTCGGACATCCTCCGAGGGGTCCTGGATTAGAGAGGTTGCAGGCTGGACTGAGGGGACACCCTATCCCCATGCATGAATTTTGTGAATCAGGCCTCTAATATCCAATATAATCCCAGTTCTGGAGGAACTTCAAGAAGTGCCCCTGGTTTTTACTGAGAAGAATTGGGTGGTAAGGGGAGCCAAAACAATGCACTGGAAAATAATGGACTCTTTATGACTAAAAAATATATATAAATAATAGTCATTTAAAGTGTGGTGCTGAGTTTACTAGGATAAATAGACCACAGAACAGAATAGATAGTTAAGAAATAAATTTAAATATGAATAAGTACAACAGTGAGGTCATTTAAAAAAAACTAAATTTCAATCTATTTCCTATGACTGACATCAAAATAAATTTCTCTTGGGTAAAATTTCAAATGTTCCAATTTGAGGTCTTGAGACTTGCCACTTCAATAAGCCGGGCTCCTCCTTCCCTCTCTCGTTCATCCCTTTGCTTTTTTATTTGGGTGCAAGTCAGTCTCATCCAGCAGATTAAGTAGTTTTTAGGGCAATGGCTATGTGTAATTGATTTTCCTACAACCCTGAGCACCTAGCACAGCGCTGTGCACACAGCACATACACACACTATACACATGTGCTGCTGATTATTGGTCCTGCCTCCATTGTATATGAGACTCAGGGACCCCAGTAGAATCAATGACTTCCTGCTGCTGAGTGCCCTAGAACATCCTGCATGGAGGGCTTCATGTGAAAAGCAGCTTAGTGTGAAAACATCCGACACCTGAAATTCAGAGTCTGTCTGAACAGCCTTTGAAATCCCTAAGCAAATAAATACACATGAATTTTAATGTAATAATACTAACATGCAAATTAATTAGATCTGTGACTATCTTTTAAAATAATAAAAGTATTCTAGAGACTGCAACTCCAAGTACACTGGGAAGAGAGGAAATTTACCTTTCTCTACCCATCATTTACAAGAAAAAGTCCCTAGAATGTTTTTCAAACAGCCTCACATGAAAGCAAAAGGCACAAATACTGGACAGACTTCATTGTACTAAACAGAAAAGAGCTGTTGTCCTGACATCTAGTCTATTTCTTAGAAACTACGAGTACATCCTAGTTCTTGCTTCCAATTACAAATGATGCGTGATCAATACAAATACATTCCATTTGTCCTTAATGAACACAAGACATTCCTCACTCGTGAGAAAAACATGAGCCAGAGACTTTGAGTTGATAGAAGTGCTGATCAGACTGTCCTAGGCAGTGAGGATAAAGGGAGACGCACAGCACCAGTATTTCAGTCCACATTTGCAAACACGGAGCCATGGATGAACCTAATTTGCCCTTTTTTTTCACCCAAGAAAAAAAGGATTTTACGTATAATAATATTACGAAAACTGTACTAACATAGTATGAAATCACAGAAGTTATAGGAAATAATAAAAATCTGCAAATAACAGGATTGCTTATATTATATTTGAAAAAAATTTTCCCTCTGGCTCTATTTTTGTTCATCATTTTATGTTGGTCAATATCTTCCATAAATGAGTGAGATCATGTGATAATTATCTTTCTCCTACTGGCTTATTTCGCTTAGCATGATGCTCTCTGGTTCCATCCATGCTGTTGCAAATGAAAAGAGTTCCATCTTTTTTACAACGGTGTAGTAATCCATTGTGTAGATGTACCACAGTTTTCTAATCCACTCATCTGCTGATGGGCACTTAGGGTGTTTCCAAATCTTAGCTATGGTGGATTGTGCTGCTATGAACATAGGGGTGCATATATCCTTTCTGATTGGTGTTTCTGATTTCTTGGAGTATAGTCCTAGAAGTTGGATTACTAGGTAAAATGGAAGTTCCATTTTTAATATTTTAAGGAAACTCCATACTGTTTCCCACAGTGGTTGCACCAGTCTGCATTCCCACCAGCAGTGCATGAGGGTTCCTTTTTCTCCACATCCTCGCCAGCACTTGTTGTTTATTGATTTGTTGATGATAGCCATTCTGACAGGTGTGAGATGGTATCTCATTGTCATTTTGATTTGCATAACTCAGATTATTAGTGACTTTGAGCATGTTTTTATATATCTCTTGGCCTTCTGTATGTCCTCTGACCTTCCTTTTAACACACTGACTCATCATTTGAGGAAATACCAAATCAATCACCAGGGCCTTGTGACTCAATGAACTGCTGTCTCTTAAGTCTGATGAAATAATTGAATCGATATCCCCTCCCCTGGGAACTGACCTTCAGGCCACTTCACAATGGACATTCCACTTGCTAAGACCATTATCTCTCCCTCTGGACTTTCCCAGAATCTGGACCTGCACAGAGAATTCTCCACCCGGAAAATGCCTGCCAAGAGTTCTTTAGAAACCTCTCACTCCTGTCTTTGGGTGCTGGCGCCATTTTGGGGCTCAGCCCATTTGGTATCCAGATGACCTAATCCTATATAATAAAAATTTAGTATGCAAATTGACCGAATGGCAGAACTACTAGTAGGTGGGGGGTGGGGCCAGTGAGCAGGCTGCGCCAGGCCAGCCAAGGCACTTGCCAGCAGGCAGAGGGAGGGAATGGTGATGCGGGGAGGGGGGGGAGAGAAGCGGAGGAAGGGGGAAGTGGTGGCAAGCAGCCATAGCAGAGGGAAGATTCGGGGGCCTGAACGGTCACCTCCAACAGAGGGAGGCCACCAGTGTGGCTGTGGTGGAGTGATAAGGTGGCTCTAGGCTGAACCTGCAGAGAAAAACCTGGCAGCATCTGCAGCAGGGTGATGGGGGTTCCGCCGGACCGATCCCACAGAGAATGGCCCGGTGGCGTCTCCATCCGACTGATGGGTGTGGCACCATCCCCTGATCCTGATCCGCCTGCCAGGTCGCCTCCCGCAAAGTCAACTGTAGAACATCCCCTAGGACTCCCGGACTGTGAGAAGATGCAGGCCGGGCCGAGGGACCACGGCCCCCCTCCCCCTACCCCCAGTGCACGTATTTTCATGCACTGGGCCTGTAGTCTATATTTATAAAAGCCTAAGTGACTGTTACAACCTGTCAACCTACAGACCTGTCAACCAGTCACTATGATGTGCACTGACCACCAGGGGGCAGAAGCTCAATGCAGGAGTTTCCCCCTGGTGATTAGTGCACTCCCACAGCCAACTTCCTGCATCCAGCCAACCTCCCAAGGATCCTTCCCCTGGCTGGCCAGCCCTGATTGGACCCAATCAAGACTGGGTGAGACTGTCCCAATTGGTCCCAATCCCCAGCCAGGCCGAGGGATCCCACCCATGCACAAATTTGTGAACCGGGCCTCTAGTAAATTCATAATTCTTTACCCCTTTTGGTTCCATGTGTTCCTCCTTAGGCGAACCTAACACTATCAACAAACCACTAGCCCTGGCCACTGTGGCTCAGTTGGCCAGGTGTCCTATACAGCAAAAGGTTGCAGGTTCAATTCCAGGTCAGTACACATGCCCAGGATGTGTGCTTGATCCCTGATCTGGGGCATGTGGAAGGTTGTTTTGCTTTATATCGATGTTTCTTTCTCTGTCTCCCTTCCTCTCTCTCTCTCTCTCTAAAAACCTAAAACAAACAAGCGAACAAACAAACCCATTAAATATCTTTAAACTGTGTTTATTGCTGTGTAAAATGCAAATAATATCTACATTTATATGCATGTGCTGAAGAATAAATTGAATTTAGTTAATAACACCTGTAAAGAGTTTAGAACCACAGCAGTGTTTGGTGATTGTGACAACAGGGAACCAGCACACGTGTGGTTTGGACCCACACACTGCACAGCAGAAGAACGTTGCAAACCATTGCTGTGTTTTTCTATTCTTTTTTCCCCTCTCTTTCTTTTTCATTTTACTAAGTTGAATAAAATGAAATTAAATGCTTTTATGCAAGTATTCAAGAAGAAACTGACAACACATCAAAACAAGACATGCTGATAACAATCGGTGACTAGAATGCACAAGTAGGAAATCAAATGTCAGAATCAAACGTCATTGGTAAATTTGGCCTGGGAGTCAGACACAAAGCAGGAAAATAGCTCATGAAGTTCTGAGACAAACAACTTGTCCATCACAAACATGCTCTTCACAAAACCAAAAAGATAAGTGTCTATAAGGACATCAGCAGATGGCTAATATAGAAGGAAATGGACTATGCAATTGGAAGCAGAAGACATATTATTTAAAAAAAAATTACGCTTCCAGGTAATTTTTTAAAGAAATATACCGTGGATTATTGAGGCATTCTGTGTCTAACTCTCAAGTAGTTCAGACAGAGAAAGAAATTTCGTGGTAAAATAACAATAAGGGAATTTTGTATTTTTGGCCAAGTCTGTAAGGAATGGGTATTAATTCTTCTTTCAAGGTTTGGTAGAAATCACCAGTGAAGCCATTTGGGCCTGAGCTTTTCTTGGTGGTAGTTTCCAACCTCTTTACTTGTTACACGTCTATTCAGATGAGCTATTTCTTCTTGAGAGAGTTTCAGTAGTTTATGTCTTTCTAGGAATTTGTCTATTTTTTAATCTAATTTGTTGGCATACCGTTGTTCATAGTATTGCCTTATAATCTTTCTTATTTCTGTAATGTCAATAGTACTGTCCTCCTTTTCATTCTTGATTTTAGTATTTTGAATCTCCTGTCTTTCTTTGTGGCCAGTTTAGCTAAAAGCATGTCAAAATTGCTGGTGTTTTCCAAGAACCAGCTTTTGCTTTCACTGATTTTTTTCTGTATTTTCCCATTATCTATATCATTCATATCATTTAGATAAATCTCTATTTTTTTTCCTTTTGCTTTGGAATTAGTTTGTTCTTATTTTACAGTGAAAGGATATTAAGGTGAAAGGATATTAAGGTGAAAGGATATTAATTGATATCTGTTGCTTTCTTAGTGGTGCTCCAGGGCATATATCTGCATTAATAAAAGACAAACATGTAAATTGACTGTACCTTTGCTATGCCTTAAGCCATGCCCACCAGCCAATCAGAGCAAATTAACCCAACCAAGATGGCGGCCGGCAGCCATGGAGCTGAAGCAAGCAGGAGGCTTGGTTGCTCTAGTGATGGAGGAAGCCAGGCTTCCCAGCCAGCTCTGAGCTCCACTGAAAGCAATAAAGTTTCAATTATAGAAGATAAATAAGCCTCAGATACCTGCTTTCAGCCAGCCATGGCCACAGAGCTGCAGTGAGCAGGAGCCGGCTCTGAGCTCCACTGAAGGCAACAAAGTTCCAATTATAGAAGGTAAATAAATATCCGAATTTAAAAAATGAAGAAGAAAAGGAGATGCTGGGAGCTTCCGTCACTGAAGGGCTTGGCCAGCCTGAAAAAGGCCATCAGCCTCTCATCCAGAATGGCCAGGCCCCCCAGTGGGGACTGCCCACCCTAAAGGGGGTCTGGCCAGCCTAAAATGAGGCATCAGCCCCTCACCCAAACTGGCAAGGCAACCCAGTGGGGACCCCCACCCTGAAGGGGATGTGACCACCCTACAAACAGCCATCAGCCCCTCACTCAGGCTGCTAGACACCCCAGTGGGGACCATGACCCTGAAGGGGGTGTGACCAGCTGCAAACAGCCATCAGCCGCTCACCAGGCTAACCAGGCACCTAAGCGGGACCCCCACCCTCATCTGGGACACCCTTCAGGGCAAACCAGCTGGCCCCGACCCGTGCACCAGGCCTCTATCCTATATAATAAAAGGGTAATATGCAAACTGACCCTAACAGCAGAACGACTGGGAATGACTGGTCACTTTGACACACACTGACCACCAGGGGGCAGATGCTCACTACAGGAGCTGCCCCCTGGTGGTCAGTGCACTCCCACAGGGGGATCTCTGCTTAGCCACAAGCAAGGCTGATGGCTGCCAGTACAGCGGTGGTGGTGGGAGCCTCTCCCGCCTCCTCAGCAGCGCTAAGGATGTCTGACTGCAGCTTAGGCCTGCTCCCTGCTGGCAAGTGGACATCCCCTGAGGGCTCCTGGGCTGCCAGAGTGACGTCTGCCTGCCAGCTTAGGCCCAATTCCCTAGGGAGCGGGCCTAAACCAGCAGGTGGTCATCCCCCAAAGGGTACCAGACTGCTTAGATCTGCTCCCCTGGGGATTGGGCCTAAGATGGCAATCAGACATCCCTCTGGCAGCCCGGCAGCCCTCGGGGTATGTCCACTTGCCAGCGGGGAGCAGACCTAAGCTGCAGTCAGATATCATTAGCGCTGCTGAGGAGGCAGGTGAGGCTCCCACCACCACCGCTGTACTGGCAGCCATCAGCCTGG
>NW_005356876.1:8870-12121 GCF_000412655.1 Myotis brandtii | reverse complement strand
CAGCTGCCCACACCCCCTTCAGGGTGGGGGTCCCCACTGGGGTGCCTGGTCAGCCTGGATGAGGGGCTGATGGCTATTTTCAGGCTGCTTGCACCCCCTTTAGTGTGGGGGTCCCCACTGCTGTGCCTGGCCAGTCTGGATGAGGGGCTGAGGGCTGTTTTCAGGCTGGCCAAACTGACAACTGAAGCTCCCAGCCTCTCCTTTTTTTCTTTGTTTTTATTCTGGGATTTATTTACCTTCTATAATTGAAACTTTGTTGATGCTCCAGCTCCGGGGCCAAGGCCTGCTGAAAGCAGGAATCTGGGGTTTGTTTAGCTTCTATAATTGCAAATTTGTTGCTTATAGTGGAGCTCAGAGCCAGGCCGCGACAGGTGGGGAACCTTGGCTTCCTCCATCACTAGAGCAAGCAAGTCTCCTGCTCGCTTCAGCTGTGTGGCTGACGGCTGCCATCTTGGTTGGGTTAATTTGCATATCCTGCTGATTAGCCAATGGGAAGCATGTCGGAGCTACGGTTAATTACCATGTTTCTCTATTATTATATAGGACTAGAGGCCTGGTGCACAAAAATTTGTGCACTCGGGGGGGAGGGGGGTTCCCTCAGCCCGGCCTGTGCCCTCTCGCAGTCTGGGACCCCTTGGGAGATAACGACGTGCTGGCTTAGGCCTGCTCCTGGGTGGCAGAGGGCAGGCCCAATCCCTAGGTGCAGCCCCTGGTCGGGCTCAGAGCAGGGCTGATTGGGGAGTTGGGGCGCTGCCCCCTGTCATGCACAGAGCAGGGCGGATTGGGAGGTTGCGATGCCACCCTCAGTCACGCTCAGGGTAGGGCTGATTGGGGGGTTGGGGCACCGCCCCCTATCACACTCAAGGCAGGGTCGATGGGGAGGTTGAGGGGCCACCCCCTGTGATGCACAGAGCAGGGCCAATCAGGGGGTTGGGGCACTGCCCCCTGTCACACACAGAGCAGGGCCCATCAGGGGGGTTGGGGCTCCGTACCCTGTCACGCACAGAGCAGGGCCAATCAGGGGGTTGGGGAGCTCCCCCCTGTCATGCACAGAGCAGGGCGGATTGGGAGGTTGCGATGCCACCCTCAGTCACGCTCAGGGTAGGGCTGATTGGGGGGTTGGGGCACCGCCCCCTATCACACTCAAGGCAGGGTCGATGGGGAGGTTGAGGGGCCACCCCCTGTGATGCACAGAGCAGGGCCAATCAGGGGGTTGGGGAGCTCCCCCCTGTCATGCACAGAGCAGGGCGGATTGGGAGGTTGCGATGCCACCCTCAGTCACGCTCAGGGTAGGGCTGATTGGGGGGTTGGGGCACCGCCCCCTATCACACTCAAGGCAGGGTCGATGGGGAGGTTGAGGGGCCACCCCCTGTGATGCACAGAGCAGGGCCAATCAGGGGGTTGGGGCACTGCCCCCTGTCACACACAGAGCAGGGCCCATCAGGGGGGTTGGGGCTCCGTACCCTGTCACGCACAGAGCAGGGCCAATCAGGGGGTTGGGGAGCTCCCCCCTGTCATGCACAGAGCAGGGCGGATTGGGAGGTTGCGATGCCACCCTCAGTCACGCTCAGGGTAGGGCTGATTGGGGGGTTGGGGCACCGCCCCCTATCACACTCAAGGCAGGGTCGATGGGGAGGTTGAGGGGCCACCCCCTGTGATGCACAGAGCAGGGCCAATCAGGGGGTTGGGGAGCTCCCCCCTGTCATGCACAGAGCAGGGCGGATTGGGAGGTTGCGATGCCACCCTCAGTCACGCTCAGGGTAGGGCTGATTGGGGGGTTGGGGCACCGCCCCCTATCACACTCAAGGCAGGGTCGATGGGGAGGTTGAGGGGCCACCCCCTGTGATGCACAGAGCAGGGCCAATCAGGGGGTTGGGGCACTGCCCCCTGTCACACACAGAGCAGGGCCCATCAGGGGGGTTGGGGCTCCGTACCCTGTCACGCACAGAGCAGGGCCAATCAGGGGGTTGGGGAGCTCCCCCCTGTCATGCACAGAGCAGGGCGGATTGGGAGGTTGCGATGCCACCCTCAGTCACGCTCAGGGTAGGGCTGATTGGGGGGTTGGGGCACCGCCCCCTATCACACTCAAGGCAGGGTCGATGGGGAGGTTGAGGGGCCACCCCCTGTGATGCACAGAGCAGGGCCAATCAGGGGGTTGGGGAGCTCCCCCCTGTCATGCACAGAGCAGGGCGGATTGGGAGGTTGCGATGCCACCCTCAGTCACGCTCAGGGTAGGGCTGATTGGGATATATGTACATACTTTTATATATATCCTATATAATAATAGACAAACATTGTAATTGACCATTCCTTCGCTATTCCTCCCATTGGCTACTCAGCGTTATATGCAAATTAAATGCCAACAAAGATGGTGGCTAATTTGCATACTGCAAGCAGAGCGGGACAGCACTGCTCCCAGAGCAAGCCACCATCCCGGGCCACTAGACGGCCCCAGAAGCCGCCCAGAAGCCAGTGATCAGGGCAAGATGGAGGTCCCCTGCCCAGGCCTGACACCTCTGGTGGAGGAGTCAGGCCTGGACAAGGGGCCAATCCGGCAATGGGAGAGTGATAGAGGTCGATGCCTCTGGCCGAAGCGTCAGGCCTGGGTGGCGGCTGGAGCTGGCAATCGGAGGGGTCTGGGTGGTCCCCTGTCTAGGCCTGCGCCAGGAGCATCAGGCCTGGGTGGGGGGTGGAGCCGGTGATTGGGGGGATATGGGGGTCCCTGCCCAGGCAGGACACCTCTGGCAGAGGTGTCCGGCCAGGGCAAGGGGCCGATCTGGCGATCAGAGGGTGATGGCGGTTGACGCCTCTGGGCAAGGCATCAAGCCTGGGTAAGGGGCCAATCTGGTGATCTAAGGGTGATGGACATTGATGCCTCTTGCTGAAGTGTCAGGCCTGGGTGAGGGTGAAGCCAGAGATGAGAGGGAAATGGGGGTCCCCTGGGCAAGGGGTGGATCTGGCGATCGGAGGGTGATGGGGGTCGATGCCTCTGGCTAAGCCATGAAGCCCGGGCAAGGGTGGAGCCGGTGATCTGGGGGAGATGGGGGTCCCCTGCCCAGGCCTGAAGCCTGGGCCAGAGGCGTCAGGCCTGGGGTCGGTTGGGGCGGGGGGCGGGACAAGCCGGCTATTGGTGTGAACTAAAGAGGAAACACTTTTTCTGACCGCTCATTGATTAAGCTCCCTGTATGCCACTGGTAATATTCTTAGTAACTTGGGTAATAAGAATCCAAAAAGGTGATCTAGGGTTTTTC
>NW_005356876.1:448-8195 GCF_000412655.1 Myotis brandtii | reverse complement strand
TATACACACACACACACACACACACACACACTTCAGTCTGTTCTCTGAATCTAGTTTATTTTGTTCATTAGATTCCACATACAGGTTGGGAGTCCCAGCCTCCACTGTCTGCAACTAAGTGTTGGAGGGGATGAGAAATACTGGTGCCTACCTCTCCCAGGGACATAGCTTATCCTGCTTGAAAGAGGGAAGAGGGAGCCACATCTTGTCAACTACACCCACCAGGAACCAGCAATGGAGCATTTGTCAAACTGAACTGTAAGATTAGAGTCACTCAAGGAATTAGGCAGACACAGCAAGCAAGCAGGAGGGAAGTTTATCAGAGGGAATGGGGGGATGGAGCCACAACCAGAGAAGGTTGTCACTCAAGGAATTAGGCAGACACAGCAAGCAAGCAGGAGGGAAGTTTATTAGAGGGAATGGGGGGATGGAGCCACAACCAGGGAAGGTTAGCACGCAGTCTCCGCTGTCCTCAGGGTTGAATTTTATGTGCAAAACTGCAAGGGGCAGGGGCTGGGGGATGTAAGTGTTCTAGTCTGATTACATGGAGTCCATTGTCCTTCAACCCGATTAGTGCTGGCCCTTGAGGCTGTGGGCTGTAAGCTGCCGTTATTTTTTGACCTGCTGTCTCGCCCTGGGTGGGACTCCTTCCTGTTGAGCCAGATAGGGTTACTGCACGTTGTTCCATGTAATGAGGCTGCGGCCACTTTATTCTTTGGGATTTCTAGTTAGTCCGTCTGAGCCAAATGTCCTCTGCTGGCCTGTCATGAACTAGTTACGAAATCCTGTAAAATCCATCTACACTCCCGTTTGCATAGCTTGCAGAGATTCCTTTCATGGTTGTTGAGTCACTGCTTTTTACTCAGTGCTTTCAGTTTCACATTACTCTAAATCCTTCATTTCTAATACAGTACTTTAGGAGGTCAGGACAGCCACGTCACATCGGAGTTTAAATAAAAGCCCAAGCACCCAGTGAAAGGCAGAGAAGTAACAAACCACTCCAGCCTACACTAAGGAAAAAAAAAAGGTAAGAACTTTATTTTCTCATCAAAGCAGCTTTCTCTCCACCTCTAAAGGACTGTACTCTGAGAAATGGAGTCCAGGGTAAGGTTGAGGCAGGGTGGGATGGATTTATAAGGGTCAGTTCATTTTCCAAAGATGAAGATAGGTTGAAGCATGAAGATAGGTTGTAGCAGAGCCCATGTACGACAGGGGGTGAGGTTCAATCCCGGCCATATCAGGGCATCCCTAAGTGTGACTACTGTGCTTGGAGTAATTAGGCAGCATCAGACACGGGGCGGCTAAGCTCAGAGTTTGAAATGCATTATGATTGTCTTTCTCTTTGCCAACATTGTGTTGGATGCAGACACAGTTAAATTACCGTTGTCTTAATGAAACTTGCTCAGTTCTGATCTGACTGCAGCTGACACACTGAAAGGGCTACAGATATGTTATTTTCATGAGAAAGAAGCATAGAAAATGAGATGCAGCATAAACAGCCACCTGTCACTGTTAAAAACGAAGAAAGAAAAACCTGAAACACAGAGTGAAAGATGAAGATTCACAAAAACACTATGCATTATAGTTATATAGATGAGCTTTGTTTCAATGTGGATTACTCACTTAAAAGTAACTCACATTCTGGTTGCCAGACATGAGGAAGGATGAGGGCTGGTGAAAATGGGGAAGGGATTAAGAAACACAAATTGGCAGTTACAAAACAGTCACAGGGATGTAAAGTAAAGCCTAGGGAATATAGTCAATAATCCTATCTAATAAAAGAGTAATATGCAAATTTGTCATCATTTCATCACTCCGTCACAAAGATTGCGGCTCCGAGCCCCGCTGCTGAAGTGTCCAGGCCTGTTGGCCATGCATGTGGCAGGGGAGGTGGGGGGGGAAGGGGAGGAGGGGCTCAGCCTGCTATCAGAGGGGGCAGGGGCAGAGCCAGCAATCAGAGGAGATAGGGACAGAGCCAGCAATCAGAGGGGGCTGTGGGTCCCCTGCCCAGGCCTGAGGCCTCGGACAGAAGCCTCAGGCCTGGGAAGGGGTGGAGCCGGCAATTAGAGGGCCTGGGGGTCCCCTGTCCAGGCCTAAGACCTGAGGCCTGGACGGGGTGGAGCCTGATACAGGAGGGGGCTGGGGGTCCTCTGCCCAAGCCAAAGACCTAAGGCCTGGGAAGGGGTGGAGCCTGCTATGGGAGGGGGCTGGGGGTCCCCTGCCCAGGCCAGAGGCCTCAGCCAGAGGCCTCAGGCCTGGCCAGGAGTGGAGCCGGCTCCAAGGGGAGCAGGGAGCGGGCCTAAGCCATCAGTAGACCATCCCCTGAGGGCTCCCAGTATGTGAGAGGGGGCAGTCTGGGCTGAGGGACCCCCCCCCAGTGCACGAATTTCATGCACTGTGCCCCTAGTCCTATATAATAAAATGATAATATGCAAATTGACCAAAACAGCAGAAAGACTGGGAATGACTGGTCACTATGACACACACTGACCACCAGGGGACAGATGCTCAATGCAGGAGCTGCCCCCTGGTGGTCAGTGCACTCCCACAGGGGGAGCTCTGCTCAGCCACAAGCCAGGCTGATGGCTGCCAGTACAGTGGTGGTGGTGGGAGCCTCTCCCACCTCCTCAGCAGCGCTAAGGATGTCCGACTACAGCTTAGGCCTGTTCCCCACTGGCAAGTGGACATCACCCGAGGGCTCCCAGGCTGCCAGAGGGATGTCTGATTGCCAGCTTAGGCCCGATCCCCCATGGAGCAGGCCTAAGCCAGCAGGTGGACATCCCCAAAGGGGTCCAAGACTGCGAGAGGGCACAAGCCAGACTGAGGGACCCCCGAGTGCACAAAATTTTGTGCACCAGGCCTCTAGTCTGTATGATAAAAGCCTAAGCAACCATTACAGCAGAAAGACCAGACCGATTGGTCCCTATGATGCCCACTGACCACCAGGGGGCAGAGGCTCAACACAGGAGCTGCCCCCTGGTTGTCAGTGTGCTCCCACAGCCAACCTCCTGCAGCTGACCAACCCCCTGCAGCCCCTCCCATGGCTGGACAGCCAACGTCACATGGCCCATACTCCGGGCCGGCGAGCCCTGATAGGTCCTGATCAGGACGGGATGAGATTCCCTGATTGGCCTCAATTGCCGGCCAGGCCAAGGTACCCAACCCATGCATGAATTCATGCACAAGGCCTCTAGTAATGTAATAATTATGTATTCTGACATGTAGGTACTAGACACATACAAGAGATCCATTTAAGGTATACAAATGTCTAACCACTATGTAGTACACTGAAACTCATATATTATTGATTGTCAACTATAATTGAAAAATAACAAATTTTAAATAAAATAAAATAAAAAATAGCCCCAGTACACTAGATCCAATTTCTTTGGGCCAACTTCTTTCTTACCCCTTTACAAGTAGAATTTGGCCCCACTATTTTACTAAAAAGTTTTCTCTTAAAAGAACCTGCATTGCTAAAGCCAACATTTTGTATACCTGACCTCCACACTCAACCACGAGCCACGCCAGCCAGGCTACTGGTGGTAGTCTCTCCTTACCTTGATTATGTTCACGTTTATCTCCATTTTAAGACACATCTGCTATGAAAACTCCACTCCCTCCCTCTCTTCTCCCACTAAAGGCTTCTCTCTGGGCTCCACGGTTCAGTCTCACACCAAAGGCATCTGGATGTGGTGTGTGCCTCACCCTAAGAAACCAAACTACACCTTAGTTCTGCTTGACACTGAAGGGCTGGGAGATGTAGAGAAGGTAAGTATTAAAGATTCAATATGGAGATAATCCCTTCTTTCTGGGTATACACATGTATACACAAACATGGTTTTTGGCAACATTCAGTATTCGTAATTGTGCAGTTTTATCCCCTTTTAGTTGGTGTCAAGCAGGTTTGCTCTTGCTTTCTGGAAACTGCCTCTGAATTCCTTGGCTTGGCATGAACTTTAATCATCACCTACTTCTCTGACAACCCTCCCTCTCTCTCCTTTCAGCTCTTCCTCCCCCTCTCTCTCCGCAGTTTTCTCCCCTCTTATCTTCTTCCTGCTTCTCCTTCTCCTCAACCAAATGGAAAGAGAACAAAACAGAAAATCTACAAGTGTATGATTTGAAATATATTTTCATCGGACAACCTTCTCCTTAGCTCTCCTGATCTTTTAATCCATATTTCATAGTCTTTGGTTCCCTTACACCACACACATGTATACACAAACATGGTTTTTGGCAACATTCAGTATTCGTAATTGTGCAGTTTTATCCCCTTTTAGTTGGGGCTAATTTTTTGTGAAGCTAATGAAGTTGAAGTATAGGGCCCCTTGCTTGCACAAGCCCATATCAAGGCTTTGGGCAGGTCTCTAGCCCTGTTTTTCATACAGTCATACATTTTTATAAAATTTGCAAATGTACATTATATTGGTTCCACTTCCAGAATACCAGTATAAACAGTTCTGTGAACCCTCACTTCTGCAAAATAAGCACAACTAGAAGAAAAAACACACATTTCAAATCTTTGAAAAATGCTCTGGCTGTTTTTGCACAGCAGTTAGAGTGTCGACCCTTGGATGAAGGGTGGATTGAATGGTTGCGGCGGAGGCATGTGCAGGAAGCAACCAATCCAAGTGTCTGTTTCACATCGATGTTTCTCTCTCTCTCTGTCTCTCCCTCTCCCCCTCCACTCTCACTAAAAATCAATGGAAAAATATCCTCCAATGAGGATTAACAACAACAACAAAAATCTCTGAATGTTGTCCAAAAAGCATACATCAAATGACGAAATACTTATTCCCAAAAGTCTTTATTCATAACAGAATTAATTAACAAATAAATATTAAATTTCTTACATATGGCCAGGGTATAAACTACTCTCTAAACCCTATTCTATTTTATATTTAATGTCCTGCAAATAAATTTTTTTAAATATATTTTATTGATTTTTCACAGAGAGGAAGGGAGAGGCACAGAGAGTCAGAAACATCGATGAGAGAGAAACATCGATCAGCTGCCTCCTGCACAATCCCCACTGGGTATGTGCCCGCAATCAAGGTACATGCCCTTGACTGGAATCGAACCTGGGACCATTGAGTTCACAGGCCGACGCTCTATCCACTGAGCCAAACCGGTTAGGGCTGCAAATAAATTTTTTTACATTTCTAGAGAGAGGAAGAGAGACGGAGAAATGGAAACATTAATAATGAGAGAGAAACACTGATTGGCTACCTCCTATGGATCCCATACTGAGGATCAACCTGCAACCCAGGCATGTACCCTGACCAGGAATTGATCCCTGACCTCCTAGTTCATGGGCCCACGCTCAACCAATGAGCCAGACCAGGCAGGCTCTAGTCTGAAAATTTTAATGAGAATCTAAAAAGAAAGTTTTCTATGGTAAATTAAAGATTTTGTTCATGAAAGTGGTTAAATGTTGATGTCCTTGTCATACCAATATTTGTTTAATAGACTACTTTAATTGCACTTCTGTAACTTTCCAAAATAATACAAATCTTGCCCTCATCCATCTCACTGTGGACACAGAACTTTTGGCCATGTTGGGGAATTTTATGACTCTACCTTCTGGATCAAAATAACCTGGTGAAAGTTCTTGATCTACTTAGAATGGAAATTCTAATCCATCCCATCTCCTCACTTGCAGATAAGGTGACACCCTGGACATGGCCTCAGACATCCAGATGCCAGGCCCAGTGTGCCTCATTGAGAACACTAACACGCAACTAGTGGTTAATCCAGAAGCTTTGAAGATCCTGTCTGCCATTACACAGCCTGTTGTGGTGGTGGCCATTGTGGGTCTCTACCGCACAGGCAAATCCTACCTGATGAACAAGCTGGCTGGGCAGCAAAAAGGTGAGGGGCACCAGCTAAGCTCTGCCAGATCCCTTCTGTCTCCCCATGCTCCTTTGAGTATGTGTTACAAGAAGAGCAAGGTAGAGATGGAGAGGAACATTGAAAGCTAACTTTTAATCTATCATTATGCTCTTACCTTACTGTGGTCTGAAAGAGTCAACTCTCTGTCTCTTCCCACTTTCCTTAATTTCCCTTTTAAAAGCATAATTTGTATTATTTTCCTAGACTTCTATGCTTCATTTTTTAAAGAATCACAGTATCATTTCCCACAGCAACTCTACCATTTTACATTTCTCCTGAAATGCACAGGATTCTAATTTCTCAACATTCTTGCCCATACCTATTATTTTGCTGTGCATGTGGTGTTTTTTGTTGTTGTTTGTTTTTATTGACTTCAGACAGGGAGAGAGAGAGATAGAAACATTAATAATTAGAGAGAATCATTGATTATCTGCCTCCTGCAAGCCCCACACTGCGGATCAAGCTCGCAACCCAAGCTGGGAATCAAACCATGACCTCCTGGTTCATAGGTCCACACTCAACCACGAGCCACGCCAGCCAGGCTACTGGTGGTAGTCTCTCCTTACCTTGATTATGTTCACGTTTATCTCCATTTTAAGACACATCTGCTATGAAAACTCCACTCCCTCCCTCTCTTCTCCCACTAAAGGCTTCTCTCTGGGCTCCACGGTTCAGTCTCACACCAAAGGCATCTGGATGTGGTGTGTGCCTCACCCTAAGAAACCAAACTACACCTTAGTTCTGCTTGACACTGAAGGGCTGGGAGATGTAGAGAAGGTAAGTATTAAAGATTCAATATGGAGATAATCCCTTCTTTCTGGGTATTGACTACACTATTTAATACTTTTTATTTTGTTTTTTTTATTTTATTATTATTATTTTAATTTTTATTCAAATAAGAGCTGGCAGTAAACCATAGGTGTTTTGTTTTTTTTTTCATTTCTGTTTACGAGCTAGTGACTAAGTTTTGCAATCAGGGATCATGAAAATATAACGCAGAATCCTAAAAGAGCATAGTGGTCATTAGGTAGTATTCTAATTATTAACAAGAAGCTATAAGCTAAGCCAGTTAACACAGATGCATAAAGGTACCACAAACAAAATCAGCCATGAGTCCTATCCTACAGAAAACTTTAGTTAAGGATTAATGTTCAGAAGTCCTAAACTGTTGTTTAAATTTAAACTCTGTCATTAACACAGTGGCCTTAGCAAATATGTTCACTTCTTTTACCCTCAGCTTTCTGATCTGTAAAACCAATGCAAATGGTCTATATTTGCCTCATAGTATTGTTTTGACTATTTAATAAGAATGGAAAGTGTTAAGGTGAATAATAATGACTAGATAAAATAGCTATAAGTATTATTACTCTTACATAAGTCAATTTTGCTGCAAAAACATAGAGAAAATTAAATTACATTTAAGGCTTTAGAGTGCCCACCAATCTGGACTATTTGTTATGCAATTATCTGCGAATGGTCATAAGAGGACCTAGTGAGAATCAGTGTAACCAAAAACACTAATCAGAAGGCTATTCAAAGTCCAAGTCCTACTAACAACTATTTTCATTTGGATTTGTTTTCCTCTTATAAGACATTAATCTAAAAAAAGCCACTCGACTAAATGAGCATCTGTTTACTACTGCTGATCTGGAAAGTGCCATGAGAATAAAACATAATCCTGACCCAAATGTGTTCTGATTTCCAGGGTGACAACCAAAATGACTCCTGGATCTTTGCCCTGGCAATACTGCTGAGCAGCACCTTTGTGTACAATAGCATGGGGACCATAAACCAGCAGGCCATGGACCAACTGCAGTATCCTTTTTGTGGTCCAGAACAGCATCAAAATCAGAGG
>NW_005356876.1:0-321 GCF_000412655.1 Myotis brandtii | reverse complement strand
TATGTGACAGAGCTGACAGATAAAATAAGGGCAAAATCTTCACCTGATGCAAATGAGGTTGAGGATTCAGCTGACTTTGTGAGCTTCTTTCCAGATTTTGTGTGGACACTGAGGGATTTTTCCCTAGAATTGGAAGCAGATGGGCAACCCATCTCAGCAGACGAGTACCTGCAGAATTCACTCAAACTCAAGCAAGGTAAAGGGGACTGAGAACTGATTATTGGGAATCACAAGCCATTAGAAACCATCATCTTTTGTTTTTCTATTAGTGTTTTTACATATATAGTTTTCTACTTCTTCTCAGCTGTGTAGTTCTAAGAA
>NW_005356875.1:0-953 GCF_000412655.1 Myotis brandtii | reverse complement strand
AAGGTGATTTTTTATTGATTCCCAAGGGTGCAAGGTATTATTATAGGGGACGGGGGTAACACATCTAGGAAAAATTATAATGACACTGCAAGGATATTGTTTGCTCTAGGCTGTAGATTTTATCACCCATCCATAAGACTGTAGCCAACAATTCAGTCTCAAACTGGTTGTCATTTTTTTTGTATAGACAAGATCTTAGTTACATTTTCCTTAACTTGTTGTACAAACTGAGAAGTTTGGACAGTTTGTACCATGGATGAAGCAGCAATTCCCACAGAAGTAACATTATGAGGGCAAAGATTCCTGCAATTAACATTCCAAGAAATCTTTTTTGTCTTCTTAAGATTTTTACTAGATCATGTAACAGTTGGTAGGTTTGATGAGATTCCCAAGGCTCAGTTAGGTTAGTGGGAACCCAAGCAAAAGCTGGCTGTTTTAAAATCATGAGGGAATTCTTTTGAAATGTAGAATTAATACAATGGATAATGTGCAACCTGTGCATGACACCTCATCCAGATGGCTTGTAACATTAAGGTGCATCTGGATGGGGCCTGAGAGGAGTACAAATGGATCAAACACACCGGCAGTAGCAAGCACTGTCTTATTGAAAGTTCCTTGTAAAACAAAAATGGAATTATCTGAGCTATAATTAAAACTATACCATTTAATAGGTGCAAGTGCAGCAGCTAATTTCCATTGCATATTTTGTAGGGGCCAATTTTCATGTTGTAATTGAGATCCAACAAATCCTCCTCCATGCCATGAAATGGAGTGATTAACTTCAACGTATAGATAGGATGCATTCCCTTTCCATTTTAGGGTGTGATTGTTACTATATGCAGACCCGTAAGGGCTCCAATCCACAAAGGAAAAACTGATTAAGTTTGCTGGTGGTAGGGTAATCACTAGAACAGTTTTGCCAATTAATTTCTTCCTCGGTGGGGTACCATTCA
>NW_005356874.1:0-1193 GCF_000412655.1 Myotis brandtii | reverse complement strand
AGTGGGTCGCACTCATTAGCAGTGGTAGTGGTGGTAGCACATACTACGCTGGGTCTGTGAAGGGCCGCTTCACCATCTCCAGAGAAAACGCCAAGAACTCGCTGTATCTGCAAATGAGCAGCCTGAGATCCGATGACACGGCCTTATATTACTGAGCAACACACACAGTGAGGGGAAGTCTGTGTCAGCACAGACACACACTTGCTTGAGGAATCAGCGGGGCTGGGCTGCAGGGAGCGTCCAGGACAACAGGGGGCGCTCAGGACCCACAGCACAGAGAGCAGCCCCAGGAGCAGGGGCAGAGGGAGGTGGGGAGGGAAGGGCCTTCCTGTTGGGCTCAGGGATTTCCTCTCAAGATCTCAGCTGCCTCCAGGGACAGCTCTTCCTTCTCATGTTCTCCCTGCAGACAGCAGTGAAGAAGGGACATTGTGTTTGCAGGTGACATGTGGGCAGGGAGTGGGGACTCTCCTTCACCAAGTCTCTGTATTTTCTGTTTCTCTTTCTCCACAAGGAGACCATCCTCAGTCCTCTCGATATCCTGGGTTTGGGAAACGTTCCCACAAAGAGAGACACCTGTGCAGCCCAGGCCCCTGTGTGCTGACCTCAGGCCTCTGTCCCCACCTTTCCCTCTTACAGTCCCCCCTGGGCCACCACAATGATGATCATCCCCCAGGACCTCCCACCACAGCTCTCTGTCCTCCCTACCACACGCTTCCCTCCTGGTCCTCATTCACTCGGGTGGATGTGCAAACCCACCCCAACGTCTGGCTTCAATGATCACAAAAGCTTTGGTCTGATTTGCTTTGTTTCCTCTGAAGGGGACCCTTGTGGCTACAGGTATGTCCCAGCAGAAGGCTCAGGGTAACCCCCACGTCAGCACCCTTAGCTCCCTAGTTCCCCACCCTAACCATCTGCAAAGTCCTGTCATATAAGGACATCCCAGGCCCCAGCGATGAGAACCTAGATATTCCTGAGGTCAGGGTCCAGCCATCACAGTCCCCTGAGAGTCAGGGCCTCCGGGGCCCCTCAGGAACCTGGGAACTTGGAGTTGTGTGTGTGTGTGTGAGTGTGCATGTGTGTGTGTGCACATTGTGATCTGTTTGGGATTCAGCCATTTAACCTGTCTGTCTGGAACACATGACACAGTAGTTTGGATCTCACCTGGAACCTGGAACTTGGGTTAATCTTCAAGC
>NW_005356873.1:4104-4954 GCF_000412655.1 Myotis brandtii | reverse complement strand
TTTGAGAGTCTGCATCCCCTTCTGGTTGAAAAAAACCACGCATCAAGTTGTAGCCAGCCTGGTGCGCAACTCAGCTCCTCTGTTCTTGGGGAATCACCAGGACGGGGCCAAGGGCAATGGCGTCTCTGTGTCTACTCGCCTCTCCGCCACTCAGCGACTTGCATCCCCGAGTGCTGGCGAGCAGTTCTGTGAGACAGCCACTCTCGCTCTCCGGCCCATTGCAAGGCCGTCCTGCTTCTCCCTGTAGGGGTCTGGGACCTCAGGATTCCGCCCCAAACACGCTCAGTGGATTTGAGAGTCTGCATCCGCCCTTCTGATTGAAAAAAACCGTGCAGCCAGTTGCAGCCAGCCTGGCATGCGATTCCGTACCTCCGTTCTTGGAGTCTCTGCTCAACCTACTCAGTCTCAATGCTCTTCTTTCTTTCCTTCCAGTTATAGAGCTTCCACTGGGCCAGCTTTCCCATGGTTCTGAATGACAACTGTTTCTTTTATAGTTGGTAGTCTCGATGTTGTTGTGGGAGGCAGCACACACAGGTCTGTACCTTACGCTGCCATCTTGGTTCTCCTCTTGTTGCTCTCTTTCTAACTCTTTGAGTTGTAGGGTTAGGTAATTTATTATCATTGTTTCTTGTTTTTTGCAGTAGGCTTGTAGGGCTATGAACTTCCCTCTTAAGACTGCTTTCGCTGTGTCCCATAGGTTTGGGATTGTTGTGTTTTCATTGTCGTTTGTTGCCATGATGTTTTTTATTTCTTCTTTGATCTCTCTGGTAACCCAGTCATTGTTTAATAACATGCTACTTAGTCTCCATGTGTTTTATTTTTTTGGATTGTTTTTATTGTAGTTGATTTC
>NW_005356873.1:0-1430 GCF_000412655.1 Myotis brandtii | reverse complement strand
AGATAGAGTAAAATGATGCTAAAGGAAAGATGAAAATAGAATGTAGAACACTAATCCCAAAATAAAATAAAGAGAAAATAAAATGACCCTTAAAAAAAAGGTAAAATGGTAGTAGTAATACTACTGATTAAAAATAAAAATGTAGTAATTAAAAACGTAAAATCAGGTGACGAAAAAAATAGAAAAATAGTTTCTTAAGTAAAAGGTGAAAAAAATAAAAATGTGCAGTAGTGAAGGTCGTTCACTTCCTCTGTTTGGCACGTTGGCATACCTATTTCCTAGTCAGGACAGTATTGAAGTTCCTTGCGTTCCACTGCTCCTCAGTGTTGTAGGCCACAGTCCTTTTTATTGTAAACCACAGTCCTGATTTTAAAGCAGGCAGTATTTCTTTGTTTCCCAGTCTGCCTTTATTTGTGTTTACAGAAGTCAGTTCGTGGTTCAGCCCCTGGGTGGCAGTGTTTCTGGATTGACCTCCGAGGCTACAAGTCCTATCTAGCCAGTATTTAGTTTTTGTTTTCCCTATCGCACTTAATACTAGTTTGGGAGAGTGGACTGCCCCAGAGCTGGTTCCTTGGTCGTTACTTCCCGCTCTGATTCCCAGGTTCCACAAAAACAACTTTCCCCTGCAGTCTCTGTGAGTGACACCAGCTGGGCGATCCTATGTATTGGGTTTAATAATCAAAAGCAAAGATTTAAGGAGAAAAAAAAAAGAGCCAGAGTGCGCAATTCTCCCAAAGTCTCTTCCGCATGTCCTCTCTCCCCTGGCACTAAGCAGCCAGCACACTGGCAAAATTCGAGGCTGCCTTTTTGCACCCAGTCCAGCTATGGGATGATTTTTAGAGTTCCCTTCTGCCAGCAGCCCTGCGGGACCCCTTCCATACTTGCGGATCACACTGGCCCCAATGGCCACGGACTTTGTGGGGCACAGACTTCCCCCGCACACGCGTTCCTCTCTCCAACCTGAGTTACAAACCACACCTTTATCTAGGCGAAATCTGACCTTTCCATGAGGAGGAGCAGGGCTCATTTGAGTCCAAGTATTCGCGCTGCTTGAGATCCGGTGTTCATAGGTTTGTAGCTGGACCCTGGGTGCCGTGGTTGCAGGGTTTCTGGATGTATACGCTTCCTATATCAGCCACTCAAGATGGTGCGGTCTTTGTGGCTGAGCCGGCTGCTCTGGGAGAGATTTCAGCAGCATTGGAGGCTGCCCGGTTAGGGGAGCCCAATCCAGCAGTCTCCAACAGTCCCCTGGAGTATAGCTATCGCTCACCCACAAATTTACACTCTCAGTACGTCCACACACTCTCCTTTCATTCTCTCACTCTCACACTGTCTTGCAGTCTACCTTCCCTTTGGCAGCCATCTTCTGAATCAACCACCATCTTTGTTTGGCTTAATTTGCATACTCATCCTGACTGGCTGGTGGGTGT
>NW_005356872.1:0-750 GCF_000412655.1 Myotis brandtii | reverse complement strand
GCAGCGTTTCCACAGCTCATTGCCCAGCGTTCGCAGTCATCCCGCCCCAAGAGGAGACTTTCAGGAGCGCTTTGCTCCCTCTGTGTCAGGTGTCGGTCAGTTCCCTTTCCTGGCGTGTGCTCAGGAATTCCATTGGTTATGCTGCATGCGCGTGCCTGACTGCCCTGTGTGGGCAGCCATCTCTGTGCTTTGCTTCCCTTTCTGGGGCCTTTAGGCTTGTGTGCGTGCTCCCTGTTTTCCTTGAGCTCCTGGAAGAGTGGAGGCGGAGAAGAGTGTGCTGGCTTCTTCCTTCCTTGTTGTGTGCCAGCCATAGTCACCTGGCGTGCAGGTGCACAGCTTCCATGTGCTATTGCACAGGGAGTTATGAAGGGGGGCTCGGTGTTGCTACTTTACTGCCAATTTCCACTCACTGATTGTCTCCTGTGAGGATCTGCAGTTCTCCCCCACCTCCCCCAGCCCTTTCTTCCTAACAGCTTTCCATGGAGAGGGAGGCCTGGTTTTCCATAGGGGGCTTTCGTTGCATTGCTCTGGCTTCACATTCTCAGGCTCCCGTTAGGGGCTATGCAGTGTTCTCTGTGCTGTGCTCCGCCTTGTCCCAGTTTTCTGTTTCCCTGTTCGTTTTCAGTTGTGTTATGATGTTTCCATGGGTACATTTCCTTTCTGGCCACATGCCCCGTTGGCATGCTCCTCCTTGATCCCATTGATCCAGTTTCGGTGTGAAGGGGCCACATAAGTCCTGGGCACCCGTCA
>NW_005356871.1:0-798 GCF_000412655.1 Myotis brandtii | reverse complement strand
TATTTCACAGATCTAGAAAGAACTCTCCAAATATTCAACTGGAATAAAATAATAAGCCCCAAATAGCTGCAGTGATCCTGAGAAAGAAGAACAAAGTAGGAGGGATCTTAATACCAGATATCAAGATGTATTACAAAGCCACTGTTCTCAAAACTGCCTGGTACTGGCACAAGAACAGACATATAGACAAATGGAATAGAATAGAGAACCCAGAAATAGACCTAAACCAATATGTTCAATTATTATTTGACAAAGGAAGCAAGAACATACAATGGAGTCAAGACAGTCTCTTCAATAAATGGTTCTGGGAAACTTGGTCAGACACATGAAAAAAAAAAATGAAACTAGACCACCAACTTACACCATACACAAAAATAAACTCAAAATGGATAAAGGACTTAAACATAAGATGGGAAATCATAAAAATATTAGGAGAATCCACAGGCAGCCATATCTCAGATATATGCCAAAGCAATATCTTCACCAACACAGCTCCTAGGGCAATGGAAACTAAAGGGAAAATAAACAAATGGGACTACGTCAAAATAAAAAGCTTCTGAACAGCAAAAGAAACCATCAACAAAGCAACAAGAAAATCCACTTCATGGGAGAAAATATTTGCCAATGATATCTCTGATAAGGGTTTAATCTCAAACATTTACAGGGAACTCATCCAACTTAACAAAAGGAAGACAAACAACCCAATAAAAAAATGGGCAACGAATCTAAATAGATACTTTTGGAAAGAAGACATAAGGAAAGCCAAGAGACATACGGAAACATGCTCAAAGTCACTAA
>NW_005356870.1:10100603-10118263 GCF_000412655.1 Myotis brandtii | reverse complement strand
CTTATTTTAAAAATGGCAAAGTAACTGAATAGACATTTCTTTAAAGAACACATACAAATGGCCAACAGATAAAAAGGTACTTGACATCACTAATCACCAAAAGCAAAATCAGATATCACCTTACACCAGTTAGGATGCCAATTATATTTTTTTAAAGGAGATATTGAGTAGTTGCCAATAGTGTGGAGAAAAGGGAACCCTTGTACATTGCTGGTGGGATTGTTACTTGGTACAGATACTATGGAAAACATTATAGAGGTTCCTCAAATAATTAAAAATAAAACTACCCTATGTTCTAGCAATTTCACTTCTGGGTATATATCCAAAGAAAATGAATTCAGTACTGAAATGGTATCTACACTCCCATATTCACTGCACTAGTAATCACAATTGTCATGATATGAAAAAAAAAACAAATGTCCATTGAGTAATTACTAGTAAAAACAATGTGATGTGTGTGTGTGTGAATGGAACACATACTATAATGGAATATCATTCAGTCTTTAAAAATAAATAAAAGTTTGCCATTTGGGGACAACATGGATGAACTTGGGAGACATTATGCTAAGTGAATAAGACAGACACAGAAGGACAAATACTACATGATACCACTTATATGAAGAATTTAAATTAATCAAACTCATAGAAGCAGAGAGTAGAAGAGTGGTTGCCAGGGACTGGGGAAGAGGAAAATGAGGAATGAGTGACAGGTACAAAGTTGCGATTGTACAAGAGGAATAAATCCTATTGATCTTCTGTACAGCATAGTGCCTCTAGTAAATGTTATTATATTGTAAACCTAAAATTTTTCTAAGAGAATAGATCCCATGTTGTGTTCTTATCTATATACATAAAATCCTAAGTAACCAAACAATTGAACGGCTGGTTGACCAGTAGCTATGATGTGCACTGACCACCAGGGAGCAGATACTCAATGCAGGAGCTGCCCCCTGGTGGTCAGTGTGCTCCCACAGCCAACCTCATGTGGCACCTCCCCCAGGCGGCCAGCCAACCTCCCGTGGCCCTGATTGACCCTGATCGCCAGCCCGTTCGAGGGACCAAACTCGTGCACGAATTCGTGCACCAGACCTCTAGTCATAAAATAATAAACAAACAAATAAATAGTTCAGGTAGAAGTTTTGGTGGTGGTGTTACATGTTTATGACATAGATTGTGGTGATAGTTTCATGGGTTTATATTTTAAATGTATCGACATGCTGACATGCATATGTTGGGAGAATTTTTAGTGAACCTCTGAGAGCAGCAAACTCAGCCTTTTATGTTTGAAATTGTAATGTTCTCAGAATGATTGCACTGTCTCCTGATATTCAGGATGCTAAAGAAAGCCTACCATTCTGTGCTTTTTCAAGTGGTCTGGGTGTCCCTTTTTCTTTGATGCTTAGCCTCTGCACCACAGTGGGTCTGGGTGGAAATTGGGTTTGATTTTTTTCTGCATGGAGCTTAGCATAAACCTTCAATTGTGCATTCAATGTCTTTCTTCAATTTGGGGGAAATTTAAACAAATTATCTTAGAATATTGCATCATTACCATTTTCTCAATTTCCTGCTTTTATACATTTTCATAGAGAAAGGCTGGAGCTTTGCTTTCACTCCACATTTTTCAAATTCTTATTTTTATTCCTTTTCTTCACTGATCTATAGTCAGTGATTTCATCATATTTATATTCCAATTAATCCCACTAATGCTATACTCAGCTTTATGTAATCTAATATTAAAAAATCTGATGCTTTCTTTAAAACTAGAAAAATTTATTTTTAATAAAGTCTTGTTCTGTTTAAAAAGTTTAAATTTACTGATGCTATCCTTTCTCTTTGATCATGGCAAATGCACTTGATATAAACTCTCAGAACTTTAATTTTTAGAGTATATCCCTCTGGGTTTTATATTAGCTACCTCACACTCACACCCATTTGTTTCCTGGTAGTAGTTATAATTTTTTATGATGATTTTATAATGTATATATTTCTCCCTTTGAATCAGGCGTGTCTGATTTGTAGCATTTGTTTCTGTTGGGATTGTAAGTTTTTTTAAAAAATCTCAACTAGCTTTCTGTTTCTCATGAGGAATTCCATTGCACTCTATGCCATGTGAAACTAGACGCCCTGTCAGAGCTTGGCAGCTGCATGGCATTCAGTTTTGCGTTGGTAACATTGCTTCTCTGGGCTAAGGGGCACTTTGAACTAATCCCCATTTCAAAGAGGAAGCGGTACCTCATCAGGGTTCTTGGCTTTATGTACAGAGGTCATTGAAAATCTCGCCTTCTCTATTCATGCTGGTGATACAACTCTAGACCCTAATCCTCTCTAACTGGTTGTATTATTCATAAGAACCATTTAACTTGCACATTCCTCCCAGCAACAGTAACTTGTGTGCTTCCTTTCATGACTGCAATGCTTGTTTTGTTTGCGTTTTCCTTTTCTCATTGAACTGGCTCTACCTAAAACTAGAATGTTGCTAAAGACCAGTGGTTCTCCACCTTCCTAATGCCACGACCCTTTAATACAGTTCCTCATGTTGTGGTGACCCCCAATTTCATTGTTACCAATTGAACATAATTAAAGCATAGTGATTAATCACAAAAACAATATGTAATTATATATGTGTTTTCCGATGGTCTTAGGCGACCCCTGTGAAAGGGTTGTTCGACCCCCAAAGGGGTCGCGACCCACAGGTTGAGAACTGCTGCTATAGACTGATTATTTATGTGCACTAAAATTCCTGTGTTGAAACCCTAATTTCCAATGTGATGATATTAGGAGATGCAGGCTTTGGGAGGTGGTAAGTCATGAGGGTGGTAAAGTCGTGAATTGCATAAATGTCCTTATAAATGGGACCCAGAGAACCTTCCTTGCCCCCTTCACCATGGGAGGACAACAAGATGACAGCCTCTATGAAGTGGGAAGTGGGTGAGCCCTCACCAGATACTGAATCCGTCTCCACTTTCATTATGGACTTCCCAGCCCCAGAACGGAGAGAAATTAATGTCTGCTGTTTATCAGCCACCCAGTCTATGATATTTTGTTATAGAAGTCTGGTTGGACTATGAAAATGTCTAACATCTTACAAGTAGTTATAGAAAGCAGTTTAATTTCCATAAAAAGCCAGCATATTGTGGTAGAAAGCACACGGATTCCAAGTGTTGCTCTTTCATCAACTAGCTGGGTGCTTCTGGGTAAATTACTTAAATTCTCTGAATCTCATTTTCTCTACCTCTTCTTGAACATGCCTTATTTTATAGATTTCTGGCTTTTAAAAAAAATCAAATAAGTGACTCCAAAGTGAGTTTGTTTTGCCTATCTTGATTTATTGTCTACTCATCACTGAATTAACTCTCTGAAACGTCTTTTCTGTGCATCAGTGCCCTGTTAATTACTTTATTGGGAGGTGGGGGTGGTGGAGAGAGGGGTTGGCAAACCCAGTGGCTGGAAGTAAAATGAAACCCTTCTATTAAAAGTTCAGTTATGGAGACCATGATTTTGAGACTTTCTTTTTTCATTTGAAGTACATTGATATGACTTCATTGGTCTTCACTTTTTGTGAAGTTGATTAAAAATAGTGTTTGGAGTGGTGGTGTCAGCAAAGTGCCTTTATGATCCCTTATTGGCTTCGATGTATTTTTATTCAAACATCCCCACAGAAAGTCTGAGTTAGAACATCAGATGAGCAAAGAGTCAAATGAGAAATGCTTAAAGTCTCCCAATCAAAAATTGGAGGAATCACTTAAAATATTTTGAGTCATTTCAATAGAGATAGAGATAAAATCTAAAAGGTCTTATTCCTGGCTGACATCTGGTATGACATGGAACACAGATAATGCTAAAATTTTAAGAAAAAATTCTTTTATCAATTTTTGCCTAATTCTTAGCATAAACAATAGAAAATTACTTTGTTTTTTAATTGAAATATTTGAATTATTTATATATTATTCTAAATGGATGACTGGTATATCTCTGTAATAATTCTTATTTAGAAGTCCCATAATTAAGGACTTCATTAACCCCTCGTTTGGCACATAATGTCTGCAATCAACTGAGTTGGGTAATAAATGGAAGATTATATGAAGACATAAAAACATGATAGAATACATCACAAAAATGATGTATTTCCCTATGTGTGTATCAAAAATTTAATCTTTGGACTTATTGCTTCTTTCAAACTATTATTGACAATGAAAACTTTTTTAGAATAAAACTTAGATCTACTTATATATTTTCATGTGAATTGCTATTTCTTTACAACTCAATGCTCTAACAATTAGGAATTACTTCCATAGGCATTTGAATCTCATCCTTACAATATTTTAGTCCTACTATGTGTGAAAGCAAATAATAACTTTGAAATGTAGAGTCAATTTAACAAGAAAAGTTGCTAATAAACAGCACACTCTTTTCACAGTTTTGAATCTATAACACCCAAACAACTATTTGTAAAAATAAAATACAAATTTTAATAATAATTTTGTGAACATGTTGCAAGAAAACTTTGCAGGCAAAAATATAATCAAGTATTGATTTTTATGTTCTACAAAGCTAAAAAGGTGACTTTCAACAGACTTTCTCATAACATAAAAAAGATCATTATTTTTCTTCATTATTCATAACTAATCTTTAAAAACTTGAAACTAGTTTGTTTAGGGCCCTTCATGAACTGCAGGAATAGACTTGAACTTCTTGGTACTTAAAAAGAAAGATTTGAAAAATACATTGCATTGTGTTATGGTCTGAATCATTGGATAAATGAACTAGATTTTGCATACAAATACAAAAATAGAAAAAGGCTGTTACATAATAATTCCTAAAAAAAATTAGATAATATCAATCTATCTTTGTGCTCTACCAGCTACTGCTACTTGAGAGGAACCAAGTAGCAGTAATTAATAGCTTATCTTATATACAGAAAATCCCCCCATGACTCTAAAATTTTATAAATATTTTCCTGTTTTTCATTAAATAGTTTAAAGCAAAAGTCTAAAAAATAGCAAATTTCCCTATAAAACAAATAAATAACTTGTGTGGGATGCCGATGTGGTCGGATAGCAGGAACGGGACACATGTGGATGGGTAATTTAAGAACACCAGCCTTATGTTACTAAAGGTCAGCAAAGCCAGGAGCATAAAGCATTTCAAATACCCCTACAAAGCTTCAAGCTAACTGTAGCTGATCAACTGAGCCTTGTAGTTGATTACTGGACCAAAGCATCCATAGAGGTATAAGATGTAACTGTATGTTAAGACAGATATCTGGGAGTAGGTGTTTTTAAATGTACAACTAAATACATGAAGAAATGTTTTTAAAAATAGGCCCAACTGTTATGTTTGGACAGTACCAAAAACTTTCATCAGGCAGCCAAATGTCAGTATTGTGCAAGTTCATTCTGTGTTTGTATCCCTTTAAGAAATTTTGCATTTGGTGTTGCATGTGCTAGACAATGCCACTAGAAAGGGAGCTTTTCTGAAATTCTCCTGGGTCTATCACACAGTGTTAATTTCCCCAGTGTAGTACCTGCACTTGTCAGTTATGCACATAGCAAAATGCTGACCTGTGGCTCTGAGAAGAGGGAGAAGCCAGGCGTGATTACCTTGATTGCTATGGAGATGGAGCTTCTTTTGTGGCTGTCTGTCAGCTGAAATGGAGATGCACTCTGAGAAACCCAAGATGAGATCACTGTCGTTTTGGATAAAGAGGGTCTCAGAAGCCTATTTAGGAACAAGAGAATTTCTCCACATCACGGAGAGGCTCTGATCATTTAGGTTGGACCTCTTGAATTAATGCCGTGAACTCTCTGCTCACTACATAATTGCAGTCTGTTCCTGTAATGGACTGAAGTTACCAGGTTTCATGCCTACTTTTACTTACCTTGACAGCTCACCGTTGTGAGGCAAGGCAGCTGCCAAGATTCTGCCCAGCCATTAAGTGGCAAGGGAAAACTGCCAAGTTCAGATGAGGTCACCACTTGAAAATGAGCCTCAGTTTTGGGGTTAAAATGTCTTTCAATGGGTTGCATTCTGCTTAGTTTGTCTCTTTTATTTTCACTTCATGTGAATTGAGATCATGATAAAGTTGAAACTCTTCAAAAAAATCCTAATATTGTTTGTCAGAATTCTAATTCTATACTTGCTTCATTTTAATCCTAAGAAAGGTTTCCTATGGGCTTACCCAAATTCCTTAAAGGTCGCCTAGTTTTCTGGAGAAAAAGGAGTCACTGAATTAATATTTGGGTGCTGACACAAATAGTCACAATGGGAGTAATGCTGTGATTTGTCTACATCAACCTGACATATCAGTGAAGATGGCACCATTGTGGTTATTTGAATTGAATAAGATTTTGACCAAATGTCTCAAGTGTTAAGCAAAGGAAACCACAGATATGTGCAGACTGACTGAGAAATGCATTCTGCCTTGTAAATATTCATACCGAGTTATCAGACATAAAGGAACAGCTAGGGTTTACAGAAAGGAGTAGCTAGCTCCACTTTGTCTCTTTCTCTAACTTTACAGTTGATCTTTCTATGAATATTCATCTCTTGAGGAAGATACAGGACCATAAAGTACTAATAAACCTGTTTGTTCACACAAAGATGGTTGATTGGCAGAGAGAATTACTGTGGTAGTAGAGGATGCATTACCTATGTTGACCTTATTGAGCTCCAGTTAGCCAATTCAGTTTCTAGCCAGTCTACATATAATGAGTTCAATGTGGCGGATACCAGGGCTGCTTTGATCATTGTTATCACTGCCCACCCTTCACAATTTTTAAAGCAGTAGAAATCCAGAACCCCCTTTCATTACTATATTCATTGAAAAGCAAAGCTTCTCAGAGATGATAATTTAACAGTGGTCATTTATAAAATATCTCATTGTAATACTATTTTTTCTATGATACAGATATCTCACCCAATCCTGAAATTGCTGCCAACAAAGAATTTTAAAAATCTAAAATTTACCTCCACAAAGTCCCAAATTATGTCAAATTTAAGTGTCTACTCAGATCATTTTGCTTTGACATATAAGAGCAATCTTATAGCTAGGAACACAATTTTATGGAAAAAAAAATAAAACAAATAATGTACTGATCTTTTACCACAGAAGGAGGATGAATTCTAAAAGATCACTAACCTAGAAAAACTCTTCCAAAATAAGGTCATATAAAAAGGGGGGTGAATATCTTCCATAATTATATTCTGATAAATTTATTATTTGTCAACCTGTGAAAGAGAGAAGGCTATGGTGCAATGAATTCCAGAATTTTATCACATTTGTTGTTCATTCACTTCAAAAGGAGAAAACAAGAACAATATTCCCTTAAATGAACAACAGAAAGAAGGTTAGGCAAAAAAATTTGATTCTCATTCATTAGTGATATACTAATGTCATTGTGTATTAGAGGTAGAGATCTTGAATTTATCCTCTTATCTGCATGGGGCAAAGTAATCTGGCATTGGTTCAAGTTATTATTTGTCTCCTTTCAGTGCAAGGTATATTAAATAGTATGTAAATAAACATGTCAAGCAAAACCTATTTATTGTCCCAGGAAAGCCATTTGGTACAGACTGGAAAATTAACATCTTTTTTAGACACTTTTTCTTCCCAACACGTTGGTATGTTTAAGACAAATATATATCATAGCCCGGTGTTGTTAAAGGTATAACTATGCTTCTTGCATCTGAAGTTTAATAAAAAGTAGTAAAACAAGTTTTAAAGTTTGTTGAGCTTTAACAAAGTAAGTTTGTGTTTTAACTTTAATTGAATTTTGATCATTTCAAAGGTGTATTCATGCCTGTATGCTCATTACTCCACAAAAGAAAAACTTAGCTTTAATCAAATTTAACAAAACCAGAGAAAGGAAGAAATATGGTTGGAAAAGCTATTCTCATTCACCATTATGTTTCATTTACTTGGCTGCCCAATCTGCTTACTCTGTCATAGAAAAGTAGCAAAATGGAAGACTTGATCTCAGATGAACTTCTGCAAACTTCTCCTGGCCTGGAGCTTTTGGGAATATCTTCCAAGGATGGGAGAAAAAAATTACCAAGTTCAATGTATTCAGTGTCCTCACTCAACAATTAAGAATACCAAACAAAATAGAGACAGACTCAGAGAGAACAGGCAGTTAGCTCTAGTGAAGGGGAGTAGGGAGGCGGTGGAGAGGTTGAGCAAAAAAGAAAAAAAGAGGGAGGGAACTCATAAACATAAACTAAACAACAGTGTGGTTATTGTGGGTTGAAGGGGGAGGTGGAGGTAGAAGACAGCATAGAAGGGATAAATGGTGATGGAAAAAATAAAATAAAATATATGTTTTAAAAGAATACTTGGAGCAGCAAACACAACATGAATAAATACAGAGATGAATGAGGAATAACGTAAGACAATATAAATTTTTTGTCATCACAACAGTTTGAAGAATACTGTCTTAAAATAAACTAAATTTAAAGCCCCAAACAAACAAAAAACACTACTCAGCAATTAGTTTCATGGTGTGAATGATACGATGATACATGCATCCAAGTCATAAGGAATTAATGGTAACACTTAAAATATTTTTTAGAGACTTGTTTATTATGACAATTATTATTATAAGTAGTAGTAGGAGTAGAAATAGGTTTGGATTTGGAATAATCCAGCATCACCAATTTATAGAGGGAGGACCAGAGATGGATCAGAATTGCTAAGGGTTCAGGTGAGTAATGGAGGCCAGAAGTCAGTCAGTGGCAATGGGGACAGAGAGGGTGACCATGGGACCAAATGGGATGCTTCAGACCTGCAGGTGTTGCTCAGTGGCCGAGTGTTGACCCATGAACAGAGACATCAGGTTTTGATTCCTGGTCAGGGCACATGCCCGGGTTTTGGGAGGCAGCCAATCAATGATTCTCTCTCATCATTGATGTTTCTCCCTCTGCCTTTCTCTCTCTGAAATAAATAAAAATATATTTTAAAAATAGGATGTTTAATTAAATAGCATTAACAATATACAGCAAAAAAGTATGAGGGTGAAGAAAGATTTGACCATTAAGACGACGGTCAGGCCTATTGAATCAAAGTCTGTGTCACAAAATGAGAAGAAAAAAACACAGAAGGTAAAGCATCTCAGTGAGGGAGAAGGGGTCAGTGTCATCAAGTTTAGAAACGGAGTCTGAAGAGCACAATGGATGCTGGAAGGGCAGTTTTATATATAATTCTAGAGCACAGGGAAATATGCTGGATAGAAATAGACATGTGGGTTCATCATGAGAAAACAGCTGATGAAAGAATGGACCTAAACAAGAACACCTGAGGAAAGCAATGCAATAGAAGGAAAGGAAAGCCTAGGCTCCCATCCTCAGAAATAGCATCATTTAAGATGTGGGTGGAGAGAAATACATCTATTAAAGAGCAACAGGAGGGAACAGGCAGAGAGGAAGGGAGCCAAAAGAAACTGAGGGCATGAGAAGGAAGAGGAAAAAGAATGTCAAGATAAAGAGTGTCCTCTTTGTCAATTACTGCAAGAGAGCAAGCAAAAGAAAAGAAAAATAAGATTCCATTAGATATGATTCTCAGAAACTCAGAGGTAACCATGGCAAAAATAGGTTCTGTTAAGCATAGTCAGAATATAAATAGAATAACATATTTCGTGTTGCCCTTATTCTCCCTTTACATTAAGACATTTTGTTTTTTTCTATCCCCCTATTATCTACACGAATAAAAGAGAAACATGCAAATTGGTGTCACTCCACTATGCCCACCAGCCAATCAGGATGAGTATGCAAATTAACCCAACAAAGATGGTGGTTGATTTGCATACGCAGGCGCGGAGCGAAGACTGAAGACAACTGAAGACTGAAGAGGCTTGGCTTCTCCACTACAGCCAGAGCGGAGAAGCCAAGTCTTGCTGCGGCTGGAGCAGAGAAGCCACGCCTCACTGCTGCAGCCACAGTGGAGAAGCCAAGCCTCGCTGCTGTGGCCGGACAAAAGGCCTGGGTCCTGGCTGCTGGAGGAAAACTGGTGCTGGCAGCCAGGGGAAGGAAGGCCTATTGCACAAATCTTTGTGCAACGGGCCTCTAGTTATATCATAATGACTAATCTTGGTTGCCACCCTGGCACCTAAGGCTACACCTCATAAAACATTTTCTCAATTATTTTGATCTTGTACACGATAGTCAAAATAGTAAACCTGTGCAAAAACCTAAATAGAAAATTCTCTAAAAATCATTTTCCTATAGAGAAAACCCATTATGTTTATTTTCCAAGGGAAAAAATTAATAAAAGTCCATATACATTAAAGTGCTGTTCATGTATCATGAATTTACACAGGGAGAAGAGGAGGTGATCAAGGCCTAATCCTCTGCCTGTGAACCTGAATCCCAGGTGATTCTTGCAGAATAAAATAAGATATTTTAAATTATTGTATTGTAGGTTTCCTAACCTTGGGGATATAGAAGTCAAAGCAGTCAGATGCTCAGCAGGAAGAGGTGGTGATGGCTCCCCAAACATTTTGGGATCAGGGAAGGTAACAGTGGGAGACAATCCAATCACTGTTGTTATCTAGTATAGACAATAACTGTCTTTGACTCACCAAGAACTTTGGATCCTTGAAGCAGACAAACAAACAAACAACAAAAAATGCCTCTCATGGCCCAACTTACAAAGTGTTAACCGTTCTCTGGCAGCCAAAGAGCTTAAAATTCAAGACCAGGCAGCAATCAACTGTGTCCCATTGGCAGCGATTCTCTCAAGAGCCATCTTGAGCCCTTCTACCACTTTCCTCACTGTGCTCTCTTGTATGTTTGATTTTATGCCTCTGGGTCAGAATGAGAGCGCAGCACACCAAGTGACTGTGGACCTGGAGTAGGTAAATAATTAATTCTCAGCTCAGCCAGAAGCCACCACTGCTGGCTTCATATGACAAAAAGCCACTATTACCCTGACTCCAGGGCTGAGTGCACAGACTCGGGAAATGCCCTGGAGCGCCATGATATTTGCAATACGAGTGACTGACGACCCCCGTTAGCACGGTTTCCTACCTGCTGTCCTCCCAGTGGCATCCCAGTGACCAGGAGCAGCCTGAGAGAGTCTGTGATTCTTGCACTCCCTCATTTATTTTCCCTTACCACACAATAGCCTGATTCAGTCTGTTGTTATATACCCTTTACTATTTTTGCAATCAGAAGATCTGTTTTAAAAGTATTAAATGAACAAGACTGGCAGAAACTTGGAACTCTTTTAAATTTAAAACCAATTTAAATGGCACATATCATTACTTGGCCTTGGAAATCCCATTGCTTTCATAAAGCTGATAAAACAAGCAGGTCAAAGCAAAAGGTCTATTCCAAGGTTACAAAAATTTCTTTTTTAAAATTTCAAAACCAGATACATTGGTCATTCATTTGAAGTTCTTCTCTATTTCATGCTAACCATGGCATGTGTAATAGGAAAATAACCAGAAAATAACCAAAAAAGGTCTTGATTCAGATGAACTCTCTCTTCCTCCTAGAATATATATATATATTTTTACAAGAAATATCATAAATTTTTTCTTTCCACTCACTAATTTCTTTCAAATCAACTATTTTGAGTAAACTAAAGATTAAAAAAATCAGTGCAATTGATTCAAATAAACTAGAGGCTTAAATAAAGCCTAGAGAGTGAAAGAAACGCATTTCATATCTACCCAACTACGTCTCTAGTGACACCCTCACTGACCAAGGCCATAGTGATCTCTGGAAGCCCCCTGATGCAGGGATCTTTCCAAAGGCTGTGACTATCAGGGCTATGGGCCCAGCAATCTCACTTTAACCAATAACCACCCCCATCGAAGTCTGGCCACCATATCCGAACACAGTTTTGGATGGAGAAAGAGGTCCATAAAATGTATTTGAACCACTGACTTCATACCTCATCAGTAAACAGTAGCTGGGAATATCTCTCCCCCTTTGCTATACTTAAAGATAACCTCTTCTATCTCCTTTCTATATATGTATCTTATGTCTTTAATGTCTTTAAGTTTTTATATAAAAAAAATGAAAAGAGTGGCTAAAAAAAAGAGTTGCTGTTTTTCTGAAATTTTGATTCAAGTATACAAAGACTCCTGACACAAAATAATACTAGGGGAGATGGGGACGGCCTAGGAAGAGAAAATTCAGAGCAAACAAAAATTAGTGTCTCAAAAAAGTATCCTGCCATTATAGTGGTTAAGAGCCTAAACAAACCTGTATTCATATCCTGGCCCAGCCATTTATAAGCTATGTAACTTTAAGCGAGACATTTGACCTCCCCCCCCAACATTTTAGTGAAGTAGGAACGTGCAGCTACCTTAAGTGCATAGCTCAGCGTATTTCCCCAAGGTGAAGAAACTTAGGACACCAGCACCCACACTGAGAGAAAAAAAATGACATTAGCCCCCAAGCAAGTCCCTTCTTCTAATGCCCTTCTCCTCACTTGCTAAGGGAACCACTATTCTGACTTCTAACAGCACAGAGTAGTTACTGTTTGGCTTCTGTGAACACTGTCTCTTAGCTACATCATGAAGTGGGGATTTCCACAGTACCTCCATGCTGGGGTTGTTATGAGAATTAAATGAGTTAATACTTGTGGAAAGCTTAGAAGAGCCTACTACAGAGTAGGCACTATGTTAGTGTTTGTTTATTAAAAATGCATATTTTAGAAAAATTAATCCATGCTTAATCCGTGATGTAGTATAAGTTGCATAAATCTAAACTCAGGAACTGTAATTAAAAATAGTTAAGTTCACACATGATGAAGTAAATGAAGATCTGCTCTAGTTAGACTGAAAATCAATTTCATAAATGTATTGTTCATTTTACACAGAGACCTTAGAAAACTATTATACTGATTTTTCATATTGGTGTGGTTGAAATAAAATTTAAATGTAGATATACATCTCAATAATGATTGAATATAATTTCTCTCAGAAACCCAATCCTTTTTTTCTACTGTGAAACAGTTATACATCATGTCAGATGTCATTTCAAAGAACCTCTGGATATTGTCCCTATTTACTTGTTGTATTAAATATTTGTAACACAAGTATTAAGTTGAAAAAGTAGACTTAATAGATTTGCGAATTTTTGGATTGATTAAATATGGTTATTGAACTTAAAAAATATAACCTTATTAAACAAAATGTATGTAGTAATGATATACCTGCCGTCAGATTAAGTGGTTCACTACATACCAAAAAGGGATGAGATTAACATTAAGAATCCTGTTTCATTTATCATCATTTCATGCAATTGATTTTCTGTCTTTAGAAATAAAGAAACGTTGTAACTGAGCCACCAGAAGACCATATGACTCGACTTCAAACATTTTTTAAAAGGAAAAGAAAAAGAAAGCACAAAATAATTATTCCGAGTTGAAAGAACATAGATTAAAATAGCATTTCTTATAAATTTTTTATTTGTTTTTCTTATGTTTATAATGAACATCTATTATATTACCACTTCCATTTTCTGAAATTCTTTACACTTAAGCACTCATAAATTATGTGTCTAAATATTCAGTGACATTAGACAATCAAGCACTCGTCTATCAAGATACAATTTCCAATGTTAATATTTGGGAAACCGTACAACCAAAACTAAAATGTAGTCGATTATGTTAGATGTAGATAATGCAGGCTCATTAAAGAAAAACAAAACCGTACCTAATATCAGATGCGAGAATTTATAGCTCTTCTCTGATATCAGCAGAGGATGCCAATTAATTACCAAACCCCAAATCTGTCCACGCATTGTTTGACCCTCCTTGTTCCCTTGACTCAGCTACTCTGATTTAAATAAGGAAAAAGATCACCAGGCAACCAATTAGCTGGAAACGACAAATAACTTTCACATTTACCCCATAAAACTCCTTTGGTCTATGAGCAAATTGGAACTAATTGGTCCCATAGCCTTGAGGTGCCTGGCTTGCAGGTCAAACCCTTGTAATCAACTCATCCTTCTGCTTTGTTTTTCTCAGTTTGCAGTTTGGTTTTTGATGAAACACGTGTCAAAATAACTGACAGTAATAAACTTCAAAGGTTTAATTGAAATTGAGAAAAAAATAATGTATTATTATTGTTGAAAGTATTACATATGTACCCCTCTTTTCCCATTGATCCCTCCACCCTGCACTCCCCTCCCAGGTCCTCACTGCACTACTGTCTGTGTCCATGGGCTACGCGTATATGCACATAAGTTATTTGGTTAATCTCCCCCTATATGGTTAATCCCTTCCCGCCCACATCCCCCTTCCCTCTGAGATTCTTCAGTCTGTTCCATGCTTCTGTGTCTCTGGATCTATTTTGTTCATCAGCTTATGTAAGACAAGTATCACATGATCTCACTCATATATGGAAACTAATGAGAAAATACTTAAAGAGCAAACTTAAAGACACATCATGTCATGTAGAGGTATCCTTCCTTACAGTGGGTGATTCTCTGAAGTTCCATTTCCACAAATGAAGCTCCAATATGTTTCAATTTTATTGAAAGCCCCCCAAAAAGTAAGAAAATGTAGCCCATATTTGGCAGACATGCGTTGTTTTAGGAATGATGTTACTATATTGCTGGAGAAAAATGCGTGAATTTTTCCAGGGAGCAGGATACCCTGTTCCTTAGAATGTTGGCACTAAAACACTTTGGGGGTATTAGAGGGCACTCAGCCCAGCTACAAGGGGCCTGGCCCTCAGAGAGCCTTGCCTGGTAATCTGCTGCTGCTGTCCTGAAATTCTCAACAATTTTTTCATAAGATGTCACTGTTTGCCTTTGGTTTGTACCAGGCCCCACACACTATATAGTCTGTCCTAAATAGAGGACTGTTCGATGCCCCAGTTCTCTCTTCGACCAACATGCTCAATGGGCATTTGCACACATATTTTCCTTAAGACCATCTAGAACAGTGGTTCTCAACCTTGGCTGCACATTAGAATCACCTGGGAATCTTTTTAAAATCCCGATTTCTGGGCCTCATCATTAGTAACAAAGAAACAGAATTTCCGGAGGATGAGGCCCAGAAATCAGGATTTTAAAAAGATTCCCAGGTGATTCTAATGTGCAGCCAAGGTTGAGAACCACTGATCTAGAAAGAAGGTAGGTCGCAGCACCTGTCTTGCCTTGCTCGTGAATTGAGGTGTGACTATGCAAATTGCTTACATGCTGTTTTCATTGTGTCACCTGGGACATTTATTTTTTATGTCACATAGATTGTGTGAGAGTTGTATTGAAGGCAAGAATGGGAGAGAGAGAGAGAGAGAGAGAGAGAGAAACAACCCTGCTAGCACAAGAACCCCAGAACCTAGCTTTTCTAGACTCATCTGAACTTCGTCCCTTACTAATTAATGTCTGTCTCACTGAAGCACACCATTCCTTGTCCTAATTTCTTGGGTTTATTTTTATTGCCATGTTAATCACCAGCAAGCCATCCTTAGTGATCTGTCATTTGGATCACAGACTGTCTCTTCAGTCTTCACCTTGTTAAATTTAAATGCTAATGCTCTTCATTATGGCACAGACTTTGCCTGTGACAATGACACCGGAACACGGGGGAACTATTTGACTCTCAGTGAAATAGCTAATCTCTTGTTTAGTCACATTTGAGGTGTAAAAAATGAAAAAATATTTTGAATTGAATGTATGTTCTCAAATGACTTAATGGCGGAGAACACAGGAGAAATAATAGGCAGATATTTTCAAAGTCTTTTAAAACAAATATGGTCAGAAAAAAAGGGGGCATTTGAAAACTAGTCTCTGATACTTCCAGCTTCTCAGCAAGGATATTGGTTTGAGGGCTTAAAAGGAGTTTCTAATGAGCTTCCAAACCTAAAATTCAAAACTCCAAAAGGAATTCTTTTCTTTTCTTATGATGATTTTAGAACCAAATTCTTGAGTGTTCATTGTCTGGTGACTTACAACGGTAGGGCTTTGAGTCAGATTATTGACAATATCAATAAACACATCTTCTGTCAACCACACACTTCTCACTCCCTGGATAGTAGGGCATGAACACCAGTTGGTTAGATCCAGCCTCTGAATGCCAAACTTAAACCAGGGTGCTGGACACACTTGCAGCCCTGCCCCCGGGGAGCGGAGTGATGGTCTTGTGTATCCTATTGACGTTCAAGTACGGCATCAGCAGCGGACAGATAGAAAAGCAGAGCAGGGGGCTCCAATCCTACATTTATTCTATTTTTGTGGTATTATATTTTCAAATACAGAGATTTCTTCTACAACTACATTTTACATTTCTGCTTAATGATGCTTTGCTAAGATACTGAACCTTTTTCATTGGTATAAACTTCCAATAAGTACATTTTATAAAAGGGGGGAGGAAGGAAGGAAGGAAGGAAGGAAGGAAGGAAGGAAGGAAGGAAAGAAGGAAAAGGACCTGTCTTACCTGCATAGGATTCTTGTGTTCAAACACTCTTGATTATGATATTTTTTTTAAATAACTTCCCTAAGAATTTACAGTCCTAAAACTCTAGAAACATTTGCATTTCTGTGGTTAAACAAACCAGTGTGCGCTCTTTAAATAATCCACGAGGGCTTCATAACCGAGATTCAAATGCCTGGGTTGTGCTTGATCATTAAGCAGGGCTTCAGCTGTGGTTTGTGGGCTCTTATAAACTAAACCTCATGAACCAGTTCATGTTTAAATCTTATTTGTGATCCTCCGGGACAAAATTCATGGACTGGCTTTGCTGCTGTCTGAAAACTCCCTTCTTACTTTTTCAGTGGTCTCTGCCCTACATTCATTCCATGTACGTGAACATAAAAAACATTCAATATACCTAGTGCTCTGCACGATGTGTCTGCAGTCATAAACCCAGCGAAGCGAGCCAAAATCATTAGGGAACCTCCCCCCAGGCCTGAAGGCTCTGCTCAATGAGCCCTCCTACCTATCCCTCCCACTTCAGCCTCTTTCCTGTCCACCCTCTTCTGCATTTAGCATCTCTAGTCACACTGGCCTTCAGCCAGTTCCCACCCTGTCTCTCCTCAGCACCTCTGCACCTCCTGCTCCGTCTGCCTGGATGCAGCCTGTCTGCTCTTCTCATCCATTAGCCCTCAGCTTATACATTAGTACAGGCTGTCCTTGACCATCCTATTGAAATCAGGGCTCCCCAATTGTTCGCTTTGAAGAACTCAACACAAGCAATAATGATTCTCTTTATTTCCTTCTACCTGCTTACTTGTTTATTGTATACCTCCCTTTCTAAAATATAAGCTTGATCAATATCAATGTAGTTATTTTAAATATCTTGTTTTTTTGTTTACTTACCATTTTGTTTCCATCATACAATGCCATATTTGGGAGAGAAGGGTCTACAATAAATACTTTCAAATGCTTGGATGGATGTTGGCATGTAAATAAAACCAAACAAAGTGTCTAAGTCTCTTTTGATAAGCATAAGCGTATGTAAATAACTTAATTAAATCACTCTAGTATCATTCTGTTAAGAGATGACTAATGATCTATAAAGACAGACAGGAGGTAACTACTGAGTTTATATTATTAGTTTGGTGACTATCACACTTAATGGACGAATGTTAAAATTTGCTCTCTGGATGTCTCCTTCATTACAAAATAAGGGAGGGAAAAGTACTTATTTCTCTAGCATGTGAGTTATCTTAATGCAGCTGGAGAAACTTTGAAGTTTCTCAAATTT
>NW_005356870.1:10073386-10100549 GCF_000412655.1 Myotis brandtii | reverse complement strand
GAAGCCCTGCACATGATTAAATCGTGTGGGTTCCCTAGGCCTAGCTGCAACAATCAGGGCCATGTCTGCTGCCCAGTGTCACTCCTCCACCTCCATGGCCCCTGCCCAGTGAACCTCCACGCTCACAGCCCCCGCCCTGTGAGGCTCCTCAGCCTCCGCAGCCCCACCCCGCCATGCTGTGAGAGCCAGACTGGTCCTTTGGTCGTTTGGGCCCACAGCTCCCGCTCCCTCAGCTCCTTAGCCTGGTGTTTGGTCGTCCGTCCAGTCATTTTGGATGTTACAGACCCTGGCTCTTTATATATATAGATTCCCACATGATCCTGGTACACTGGTCTTCTTAACACAAACTGAAGAAAATTGGAATGACCAAAGTTTTCAATCTCATTCACCTGGACATATATTTTGAATATACTAGCATGTACAATGTAAGCCAAAGAAATAAATATTTCTGAAACATTGCATTCCATCAGACTTCTTTGTTACCTATTTATGTCAATTTTATCTGTTTTTTATGTTTCAGATATACCAAGATTTTCTCACTTAGTGGTAAATTAGTTCCAATTAAGATTGTTTGTAAAATCTGTCCAAGTGTAACTATGAGAGGCACCATGGAGAAGAATTCCGCAAAGTGGTAGGATAGAAGAAGTTTCTCATGGAAGAACAAAAGTAGGACATTGTTAGAAGAATAACCAAGATTCAGCTAGTGAGAAAGTTTTTTTAATTATAAATGTAAAATAAAGCAGATAAGAGTTTCCTCTTCCCAATCATGTCAATGGTTTTCCAGTCCATAGTAAAATTAAAAAGATAAAGATAGATAGATAATTGATGTTGATTATGACATTAGGTGAGAGGAATTTATTTAATTTAACTTTTATTATATAAATTTAAAAATTAAAAATCAGATAACCTTGTGTTGGTATCCCAATTTTTGCTGTGAAATTTTACTGAACTGTGAAATCCAAAAATCTAGGAATTAACCGATGCTAAAATAAATAGAAGTAACATATTAATGATAACCAAAGCAGGAGTATCAGGGAGTTATATCCTGAGAAGATATCAGATAACAGCATGGGAAGATTGCCTGTCTATTTAGTCACCATAAGTTCTGTGGCACATTCCTCAGGTGGAATTTATTAGCTTGAGAAATGTGCTTCAGCCAAGTGTGTTTGCCAAATATTAAATTAACATTAGCCTACAGGAGGTAACCAGATTAATATTACAAATACCGCTTTTTTATGTAAGCCAGTAATTTTTGGAAGGGAAATATTCCAAACTAGAAATTCTCAATAAACTTCAGATATAATTGAAATAACATGGACATACGACTGCTTAAAGGGTGATGTTTCAAAGTTAGTCAAAAATTTTTACAAGACTGACTCATGGATGCTTTTATAATAAAAATCATTCTTTAAATATTGTTTATATTTTTGTTAATTATAGAACAATGTTTTTATAACGTGTTCTTGAAACCTTGAAGGCTCATATTATAAAAGACACATTTTAGTGAAGAAAAATTAAAAATTTGGGGGGATTTAGCAAATTAAAGTTCTGAATCCTCAAATCAGTCATATTAAGGTGACAACAAAAATGCCACTTAAGTCAATGATTAAAAATGGGCAGTTAAGTAAACAGAGATCTGAGCAAACTTCTTAGATGTATAAACAAAGGAAAGAAGAAAAGTAAGGAAAAAAGGAAAGGAAGAAAAGAATAAAGGGAGGTGAGAGGAAGGAAGAAGGAAATAAGGTACTTAACAAAGACCTTCTAGAGCAATTCTAAAAGAATCTGGGAAATGCTGACATATTTTTTTAGATGGGTGTAGGTATGTATCTGCATTCATTTGTTTATGTGAAAAATATGTGCTTAATAAATGTGAAAATGTTTACCATTACGCTTCAAATAAACATCTTGTTTTCATTTAAGTAATGAGTTTAAATTTTATTAAAAATGAAAATGGTATTTTATTATAAAACCATTTCTGCAGCCTGGCTGATGTTGCTCAGTGGTTGAGTGTTGACCTATGACCTAGTATGTCACTGGTTCGATTCCTGGCCAGGCCACTGCCCGGGTTCTGGGCTAGGTTCCCAGTAGGAGGCATGCAGGAGGCAGCAGGAGGCAGCTGATCAGTGATTCTCATCTTCAATATTTCTACCACTCTCTCCCTCTCCCTTCCTTTCTAAAATCAATTTTTAAAATATATTAAAAAACATTTCTGCAAATTTACCCACTAATAGAAATTATGTTGTCTTTTTATTTGATCCTAGCAGTTATGCTAATTCCTGAGGTAAGAAGTGATATAAATAAATGGGTAGGTCAGTAATAAGTTAGTAAACCAGGCATTATCAATCCTGTCATGGTGGTGGAAATAGGTGGTAGACCAGAAACCTTAGGCTACTCTCCTCATACATATATGATCTTAAATTTAGAGACTTTATATCACAAAAAAGTAAGTTTACTGTACTTGAGGTTATAAAAATAACATAATATGAACAGGCAGATGATTTTCAGAATAAATGATAAATTGATAAATATCAAAATGTAGAAAGTACATAGAATACAAGATTGGAATTCAGCAGAGAGATCAAGGAAGAAGACATAGTCTGAGTTACACTCTAAGAGGTGATTGGAAACCATGTAAGTGGACAAGGTGCTGAGATGAAACACATAAAAGAGAAAGAACAGGGGCAACAAGTAGATCCCAAGGAGTGCACATGTGTAGGTGGGAAGAGATGCAACAGGATAGTGAGACAAGAAATAAATAAAGTTTCCACAGAAGCTGGCACACACTGTAAATGCAGTGAATTGCTTTTGGCTAGGAGAAAATGCATGCTAGTAGAAAACCTGTTCTGTACCTAAGACTTTGTGCTAACTTATTTTCTTTAGCTAGACAATCTGATCAGCAATCAAATGGAAATGGGATATTGTTGATTTATTCTCTGTTGTTGTTTTTTTATGAGGACCATTCATTGTAACAGGTATTGGGATCAACTTTCTGAGTCCTTTGAGAAAAAATAAGCCCAGTGCACTTTAAAATGCTATATTAACTAAGCAACTATAACTTGTTTTCTATTTTGTTTCTAAATAAATATACAAATAAGTCAACACTCTAAGAAGAGCAGACTGTAGCTGATGAATGCAGCCCCAAGAAAGGACCATATCCATTGAAAACCAATACAAAAAAGTCCAACAGGCCTGTAGAATTGGGCAGCGTTGAGCCTCTGTGAGAAAGCCCTCTTCACTGAGTGCTCTATAACCTACTTCCCTCCCTCACCATCTGTCTTGGCACAGAGAGCTGGAAGAACAGCTCTTTACCCAACTCCTTTGCTCCATGACCAGAATCTTGAAAGTTAAATTGGCTCCTTTTATTGTCTGCTCCTTGACTGGAAGCCAAACTAGCCATTCACTGCAGGCGATTATCAGTCAAAACTCGCTACAATGGTCCAAACAAGTTTTCCAATGGAAACATATCACATTATTAAAGGCAATGCATAAAATGTTTTTTTAAAGATTCGGGGATGCCAACAAACTTACATCTAGGGGTTTCAGAAGATGGATAATTTTTACAGTCCTAATGTGCAAAAGTTAGTTTGAATCACTTAAATGGATTCCTTTTGTTTTAGTCTTCTCAAGAAAAGCATTTACAAGAAGTAGATTGTGGGTTTGTTCATTTTTGTTTGTTTGTTTTTGTCTCTTTTTTAACAAAATTTTCTGGGTACCTACTCTAGGGCCAAACCCTGTTTTTAGACATTGGAGGTAGAGAAATGTATATGACAGATAGTCTCTACTCTGATGGGGCTCATGTTCAAGAGTTTAAGGGAAAGATAAATTACACAAATACCTACATATTACTATAGATAGTGTTAAATGCTATGAAGAATATTAAACACTAGAGGCCTGGTGCACAGATTCGTGCACCAGTGGGGTCCCTCGGCCTGGCCTGTGCCCTCTCGCAATCTGGGACCCCTCGAGGGATGTTGGACTGCCAGTTTCAGCCTGATTCCCACAGGCCAAGCCAAGGGACCTCACTGGTGCACGAATCCATGCTCCGGACCACTAGTATGCATATAAGATCTTTGGTTAATCTCTTCCCACCCTCCCCCCTTCCCTCTGAGATTCATCAGTCTGTCCCATGTTTCCATGCCTGTGTGTTGAGCGTCTGCCCCCTGGTGATCAGTGTGCATAATAGCTACTGGTCAAACAGTTGAATGGTCGGACAGTCGCTCAGGCTTTTATATATATAGATGATAAAGAGAAACAGAGTTGCTAAAGGGATGGTGGGGGGGGCGCATTTTTGTGTGTGAATAATGACCTGTTTAAGGAACTACCATTTGAAGTAAAATGTAAAACAATGGAATAAACCAGTTTTCTAAATATCAGGGAGGGCAATTTCAATCAGAAAAAGCAACTGAAAGCACTAGGATGACAAAGAGCAACAAAAACAAAAATAGCCTGGCTGGATAAGTGAGTGGCAGAAGAATGATAAAAATGATGTTGGTGAAGAAGGCAAAGGCTGAATTATTTAGAGCCTTATGGACCTGAGAAGACATCTGGATTTTACTCTACCAGCAAAGGGAATCCTTGAAGTGTCCTCAACAAAGGAATGATACAAATTGATTGACATATTGAACCTACCCAGGCTCTACTTGGTGGATTCTTTGCAGGAGAGCAGAGCTCCTGCTATTATTTCCCCACATAACTGCAAGGAATACTGGTGCTACTTTCCTGAACAAAAATGCAAGGAGTGAAAGATACCTCCATGTTCAATAGGTCAAGTAATTCCACTGAGGAAAGACCTTAATAAAACAATCACTGATTTCCACTAGACTGCTGAGGAGGTCTTTACTAAGTGAAACACATTTCCTCAATTCTTACACCTAAACATATCCACGCTCCCTATTATTTTAGCTAGAAGCAATAACAGTGTCCAAAGAGGTGCGGTTTTCACAGGAGTAATAGTGCACATGTTCTCAAGTAGAAGAACTTCTGGAATAATTCAGAAATTATAGCCACAGTTCTGTAGCCAAGAGAAATGGATATGGCAGCTCCATAAACAACAATGCATAGTGCAGGTAAAGATTAGCAGCAGGAATTGAATACCAAATAAGCTTAAACCAGGGCAAGAACCTGTGCCAAACTTCTGCTTCTCCTCATTTGGCCCATTGAGCCTCTGTCTGTAAGAAAATACCAGAAGGTATTTGCTGCTGCAGTGGCAATAAATCTATCAAATTTACATGCTTTGAATTCTCTGAATTTTTTTTCCAAAATATAAACCTCAACCTGGAATAGTTGTATTCACCTGGGACATTTATGTGAAACTAAATGAAATATTACATGAAAGATACAATGGACGTATCAATATCAACATTAATATAATTTTTTCTAGTGACTTTCAGAAGATATGTATGATATGCAAAAATGCATTTTCTTCTTGTTTACATTTATTACACTGAAACTTATTGAGCAAACCCTTTGATGTAAATATTGAATTGGCCCTTTGCTCTTTAGCACAGTAGTACGAGGGCATTTTACCAAAGTGGGGGGGCAATTATAACAACATGAGGGAGCAGCCCTGAAATGCCATGCTGACGATAAGGATAGTATTTAGATTAAAATGTCAGCTTCGGTGATTATGGGGAAAATTGAAAAGCATTTTTTCCATTTAAACTTATCAGACTGATAATGCCAAAGTAGGCGCACAATTTTCCCCTCGGCAACGATTAGTCTGGTACGTAGAAAATGTATGGATAATTTTCCAGTTATCAGGGCCTACAGGCTCCATTGTACTGCAGGGAAGCACAGCCTGTTGGCTGGAAAAGATCCTGGTGAAGCCTCCCAAGTAGATGAACACACTGCTCTGGTGTTTGTTTGCTAACTGAGTACATAGATCAAAAAGGTGGCATGAATTTGTGAAGCCCAAATTAGACCCCGTTTCCCATCATGAGGATAAACTTTATGATGACAAATACTCTACAATTTGGAGAACCATATAGAAACTACCTGCTTTATATAGTACCCAGCTAGCACTAGCTTTTTAAATTTCCTACATGAAATATTTAAATAGAATATGAATTTTTAAAATATATAACGAATGAAGTGGTTTCCATAGTGGAGTATACAAAATTTATTAATTTGACTTGAAAAGTAAAAGTGGAAATGGATCTGGTCAAAGTATGTATGCACAGAATGTTAATAAGATGAGGGAAATATTATTTACTAACTGGTAAAATGAGTACAATTTCTAGGCACTTCTAAAAACTGGAATTAGGTACAGTAGTCCCCAGGACTTACTTTCCAAGACCCCCAGTGGATGTCTGAAACCATGAAGAGAACCAAACTCTACATACAGCTTCTCTTTGGCATATCTGAATTGCGAGTCACTTCTCTTAAACTTTGGTGCCGGAGTTCTTGTTCAGGCATTAAGAAGGGTTCAGCAATCTGGAAAAAGGGCTGTGTGTAACTTAGAGTCCGGAGACAAAGCATAATTTTGAAAGGCATTTGGGGGTCAGAGTACCCTAGTTAAAGAACCTAAGATCTCCTAGTCTCAGGACTCCATGCTTTTTATTAACAAAATTTGTCCTAAGGAGAGGCAGAGATATACACTTCAAAGGGTCAGGTTTCATTACAGAGTCCATTGTCAGATTGGAAGAATTAGCCTATGGCTGTTCAGGTGTTTGGCCAGTAGGAGACAATAACATGTAGATTAAGATGCCCTGAGCTGTCTGGCAGCAAACAATCAATTTAATGCATCCTTTTCAGGTTTGGGGAAATGCCTTTAGCCACTCTAGATTCAGCCCTGCTGTCATGCTGGAATTGGCTTCCAGCACTTTGGGAACTTTATTATGAGAAGCCCAGCATGTGAAATTGTGTGGCCCCGCCCACCCATGCCAGTCTTTGGTCCTTAAAGCTTAGGACCACAAGCCTTTTATAATATAGACTAGGGTTCCTGGAACACCAGCTCTGTGATAGAGTGATAGTCGATCTAAGCATCAAGATGGCTAAGTGACTAATGGACAAGTAGCATATACAGCCTGGATATGCTAGGCAAAGAGATGATTCACCTGAGAGGGACAGGATGGGCTGACCCAAATTTCATCACACTACTCAGAACAGTGTACAATTTAAAACTTGTGAATTGTTTATTACTGGAATTTTTCATTTAATATTTTCAGTCCTCAGTTGAAGGTGAAACCACGCAGAAAGTGAAACCTTGAATTAGGGGGTAGGGTGCTACTCTAGTTTTAAAACACAAGGGTTATTCTTCTTTATTTAGTTAAAACATATGGGATAAATATTCATAATCACCTACTTATGTAACACTAGGTGTTTGAAAACATTTAAACCTGCCACTCCCATGCCACCTTCATGTGATTTTGAAGCAACCATAGTTTACAAATATAAGGTGTTAGCAGCAAGCCCAAAGCACACTGTTCAATTAATATTGGTCGAAACTGAAGTCCTGAGCCAGATGCTGTGAAAGAAGTTAGAACAATGAGACATTGCTCTTATCCTTGACCTTAGAGCATAGACAAGAAATGGGTTCAAAAATCTTTAAATCATCAGTTCAATTCTTGCTCACTTAAAAGCATCCCAAAATTACCCTCCAGAACACTCAGAAAATGGTTCATCTATCTCAAAGCTTTTCTCTTTAAGTAATTAAACATATTCTTATATTTCAAATGCTATTATATTAGATTTTTAAATTTACTAAGTTGCTTTGTTTACTATGTCCTATAATTTTACTACTCATACAATTTGGTTCCACAAATTAGAATTAATATCTTATCTAAGCCCAGCCAGCATGCCTCAGTGGTTGAGTGTCAACTATGAACCAGGAGGTCACAGTTCAATTCCCAGTCAGGGCACATGCCCAGGTTGCAAACTCAATCCCTGGTGTGGGGTGTGCAGGAGGCAGCCAATCAATGATTCTCTCTCATCATTGATGTTTCTATTTCTCTCTCCCTTCCTCTCTGAAATAAATAAAATTATTTAAAAAAAATATATATCTTACCTAAAAGAACTTGTTGTTTGTCTTCCACTTTACCGTATCTGGCCATCAGCCTAATATTGAAATAATTTCTCTACACACGTGTTCCCTTCACCATTTGCTGAACTCTTGGTGTCTAAATTTCATCTTTGAAATTTACATAATATTTAGATAGGTATAATATACAAGTAATGAATACTTACTGTGTTGAACTGATAAAATGCACTAATGAACATGCAATGGTAAAAATAGTACATTCAAATTTTTTGGGTAAAACTCATGTGTAAGTCGGAGGTTTCCTGATTACTGGAAGAACAAAGCCCAAGTTGTATGCAGTACCAGAACTGAAGAAACCCTCTCGTATTCACTTAAATAATTTTTATAGAGAATAAACGCTTTTAAAAAAATATTCTCCAAACAAACCCAGACTCAAAATTGTCTGTGCCCCTCTTATAAAAGTTGGCTTCAGATCAATACATATTTTATTGAGCATTTAACTATTGTATGCATCACCACCTAAAGTAGACCCTAGGGATGCATCAGGGAGGAGTATGCAAAGCCTAACTTCATAATAGGTGGGGAGACCACATTTTGACTGCATTCATATGTTACCCATTATTTTCACCAGGGTGTTTGGCCCGTTAAGCTAAAAAGAACAGAAGCTGGCTGACATTGTTGCCTGAGAGGGATTTAATACCTGTAGTTCTCTGCCATTTTACTACCACATATCTCTTCCCTTCCCCTGAAATCACTTCTCTAAAATGATTCATGAAGATTTGAAAAATACTCTATCAAGTTTATAAAAATAAATTACATAAGGACATTTGAAAATTGCTATTTGAAGTGTGATTTATCACTTTTGTTTACTCCCATAGAATTCATATCTAGTACTGCAAATATCTGAACATGATTTTCTTATCCTGGGCTTTTGTAGTTTGTTAACATAAATAATTGGCTGGTTTTGTTTCTTCTAATATGTCTACGTTCTTAAATTTCCATCAATCATTGTATCCTTATGTTTCTTACCAACAGAAACACTTGACAATATGAAATTAGTGTGTGGATCAGTATTTAGGAGACGTATGTGCAACTCGATTCCTGTTCTTGGTGAGAGGCACCTGCAGACCTTTGTCAAAGTAGTTACCAAGGCTTCATGGATACCACAAAATGTTTTTGAAATTCAATCCACTCTTCTGACTCTGCCCAATCTATAATGAGTGCTGCCAGACACTGAAAAATGGATAATACAATGTAGCTTCTCATAGTTTCCAGCTAACATTATAGGTCAATCAAATACAACCCAAATTTGTTAGACGATCAAAGTGTTAGTTAATGTTATTGACCTGTGGGTTGCATTTTCAATAGAGCAGAAATATAAAGGTTTAAAGGCCAGTTTCCCTTTGCCATCATAAATCTGAATAAACATATTGGCATAATTGGATCCATCTTTTGACTCAGAAATCCAGTTCTCTTGCACTTTTGGATTCAAGTTTTTTATCTGAAAAGGGCATAAAATGATGCCTCCTGCTCCCTCTCTATCATTTTCTTTAGTCTTCATGCCTTTTCTTAGCCGAAGTAAAATGTATTTCCTTTTATAGTCACCCTTTTTCCTTCCTCAGCAGATGTTCTGTAGCAAGTCTTGGTTGTTTCATGTTTCGCCAGTGTCTTTACTGACTTGCTGTTTTCACATGGTGTTTTCTATCCTCCCTGCCCCCAGAAAATGGTGACTTCTCTTTTCATTTATCCAAACAAAATGAGCACCTACTTTAAGTCAAGAATTGTGCCAGGTACTGGGGTAGATGGGTGGCTAAGACTTACACAATCCTATCCCATGGAGCTTTCTCCTGAGTTGTATAGATCTTATTAACAGTGCAAACAATCACTGGGAAAGGGTTTAGCGAAGGGTACTACCATTGTGAATTAGAGAAATTAGAAATTCAGTGAGTATTCTTACAAGAGGTAAGATGTGAGCCCAAAAGACTGCAAGGAGTTCTCATATTGGAGTGTTTAATAAGTGGGGCTTATTAACAATACAGATCCCTGGGTCTGTCCTTAGAGATTCTGACTTCAAAAATCTGATGCCGGGCCTTTTTAACCAGTTCCCAAGTAATTCTGATGCACAAATGTATCAACCAAACTACTTTCCTACCAGTGAGCCAAATATAAAAGTTAAAAAGGGGTCAACCATGCTTCCAATGGCAGAGTGAGGATGGAGTAATAAGCAGAGTAAAGATGAGAAAGTGACCAAGATGGAATTTTTACACAATAGAGGATATTTGGTAGAATGAAGCCACTCCTTCTTTCTTCAATTTGAATTTGCTTTCTTTTGCTCCAGGAAAGGTACATTGTGGGAAGGTTCAGGAAGTCATCTAGTGATTTATTAAAATATTTTGAGAACCTACTCTATACCACTTTTGTGCAACCTGCAGAATAAGACAGCAATCCTACCAGCAAGGAACCAGTCTAGTGAGGAATGCCGATGAATGAAAATCAACAATGATCTGTGAGAACTGCTGTCATGGAGGTGGGGATGTGTTTACCATGCAGGCCCTCAAATAATCAAAGCCTCTCAGTTTCATGGGTCCCTTCCACGGCCCTGTACCGGCCCTATATTCTTTATCTTAAAGAGATCGCAACATTCCAGAAGCTTCTGACACCATGAAACCTGGGTTCATTCCTGGAGAATGAATGATACCTTTGACATTGATGTGAGGGTGAGAGAGGACCTAACTTTTTCAGAAATCTGGAGAGAACCAAAATACTAACAGCTGAGCTGAACTTGAAAAAAGCATAATTTTTTTAGAGAGGAAAATATCTGGAATAATAGTGAAAATTCTGGCAGGCATGAAAAAAATGTGAGACCTTCAGTAGCAGGGAGTGAGTTCCTGTGCCTAGAATATGTGAATAGCCAAAATTAAATGAGTAACCAGAGGAGAAATGACCAGAGGAGAAACTGCCCACATAATTGAGGAAGAAATGCTAAAAGGCCTTTTATATCAATGGGGCTTGGACTTGACGATCCAGGTCAGGGGCGTTTAACAAATCACCTGAGAGTCCTTTAAAAATGCCCAGGCCTCAGCCATACCGGCAGACAATGTGTTTTAAAAGGTGCAGAGTGGCACTTGAGAAGCATTACGATGTATATTCATAAGATAGAGAAGAGCAGGAGAGTATGAGACAGAATAATGGGAACTTAATAACAGTCTCTTTGAGGAAATGGTGCTAATGCAAGAGCTGGAGGAAGTGCAGGCAGAAGCCAGGCACACAGTGACCAGAAGAGTATTTCAGGCGAAAGAAGAGAACATGTTGTCTGAGGAGGAAAAAGCCCTCGTAGAGGCAGCAAGAAGGGCAGTGCGCCAGGCCACTCAGAGAAGCGGCCCAGTTACTCAGTCTGGTGGGTCACGGGACAAACAATAAAAATTTACTCTAAACTTAAAATGAAAGGTATGGAATGGCACTGATTGGGGAAAATGACATGGTCCTGTTTTCATTTGCACAATGTCACTTTGGCTGCTGTGTGAAGAATGGGTGAGAAATGGACAAGGGACGAATTGGTCCAGCTTCTTTAAAAGAGGTCATGGTAGATGTGGCTCACACCAGGGGAGTAGGTTTTGCCGGCAAAGGAGATGGTGTGTTTATTCATTTAATAGGTACTTGTTGAATGTCCAAGCTGAGCCAGCCACTTTTTGAGGTACTGTAAATACAACATATGTCAATAATAACTATAACACATTAAGCGGCAATGTGGTAAGCGTATATGTCAGCGATGGCGAACCTTTTGAGCTCGGCGTGTCAGCATTTTGAAAAACCCTAACTTAACTCTGGTGCCGTGTCACATATAGAAATTTTTTGATATTTGCAACCATAGTAAAACAAAGATTTATATTTTTGACATTTATTTTATATATTTAAATGCCATTTAACAAAGAAAAATCAACCAAAAAAATGAGTTCGCGTGTCACCTCTGACACGTGTGTCATAGCTTCGCCATCACTGGTATATGTGCTTTATCATCATCACAACCATCCTATACTCCGTTTTCCATGTGAGGAAATATAACTTAGAAGACTCACATCTTTACTGAGTTTCAAACACCTACTTTTTTGCTGGAATTTGAAGCCTGACTGGGTAGACTCTACAATTAAAACACAGTAAAGCATGCTTAACAGAGAAGAATTAAATACATAAAAATAATAAAGGGTCTCAAACCTTTCAAACCTTTTATTTTTGAAAAATACATTAAACTTTTAGAAATATTTGGAATGCAAAATTCAGCTACTGGTTTATGATAAAATGTAATAAAAAGCCATATCTCATAAATCTAATCCATTACAGAGCGTCCTGTATCTTAATGATATATGATAAAGTGTTCTGAAGACACTCTTTGGTTGGAGGGATTTTTAAAAAGTCACAGTATGAAATATTATGGCAGCCAGAAGTGATACTTTTGTTCTAGTGACAGGTAATAACCTGCTCTTTTCTTCCCATTAACACATGATTACTTTTGTTGCTAGAATAAAACAATGTATACAAATGATCTATTGCAGTAAAGACTCAGCTATCCAACAAGAAGATTGGTAGATTGTACGGTGCTGGAGGAAGAATCACTGAGCTAGAGAATATATCTATAGAATCCTTGAAAATCAAAAAGCAAAGAGAATAATGACTTTATAAAACAGAACCGGCCATCCAAGGACCATGACACAACTACAAAAGATGTAACATTTGCATAATAGTACTACCAGAAAAAAAAAGAAGAAAGATACAGAAGAAATATCTGAAACAATAATGAGGAGAATTTCCCCAAATTAATGTTCAATACCAAACTACAGATGTAGGAAACTCAGAGATAGTCCCTTTAACAAATGATGTGGAATAACTTAACATCAACTTGGGGAGAAATGAATCTAGACACAGACCTTAAATCTTTCACCAAATTTAATCCAAACTGAATGATAGACATAAATGTAAACACAAAACTATAAAATCTAAGTGGGGATGATGATGATGGTGTATGATGATGTCTTTTTAAATACAACACCACAGACATGATCCATGAAAAGCATCATTGCTTAGCTGGACTTTAAAATTAAGCATTTCTGCTCTGTAAAAAAAAAATAAATATGTCAATAGAATTCAAAGGCAAGCCATAGACTGGGAGAAAATATTTGCAAAAGGCACATCTGATGAAGGAAGGACTGCTTTCCAAAATATACAAAAGAAAAGATATTAAAACTCAACAATAAGAAAACAAACTTGAATAAAAATGGGCCAAATACCTTAACAGACACCTTATCAAAATACACACAGACAGCAAATAAGCATATGCAAAAATGTGCCACATTAAATGTTATCATGAAAATGCCAATTAAAACTACAACGACTTTCACTATACACTCTTTTTAAATCCTCACCAGAGGTTATTTTTCCATTGATTTAGAGAGAGTGGAAGAGAGAGAGACAGAGAGAGAAATATCGATGTGAGAGGAACACATCAATTGGTTGCCTCCTGCAAGTGCCCCAGGGCATGGGCCAGGGAGGAGCCTACAACCTAGGTACATACCCTTGACTAGAATCTAACCCGGGACCCTTAGGTCCACAGGCTGATGCTCTATTCACTGAGCCAAACTAGGTAGGGCCACTATCCACTTTTTAGAACAGTCAAAATCCAAAACAGTGGCAACACTAGATGCTGGCAAGAATGTGGAGCAACAGGAAATCCCATTCATTACTGGTGGGAATGCAAAATGGTACAGTGATATTGGAAGACATTGTGGTGGTTTCATATAAAACTAAACATACTCTTACCATGTCATCCAGCAATCACTTTCCTCAGGAGTTACATAAGAGAGGTAATGTCTTAGGTCTACACAAAAATCTGCATATGGATATTTATAGCAGCTTTATTCATAATTGCCAAAACTTGGAAGCAACTAGATGCCCTTCAGTAGGTGAATGGATAAATAAACTGTGGTTCATTCTAGACAAAGGAATATTATTCATTCGACACTAAAAGAAAATGAGCTAGCAAGCCCTCATGACCTGATCATCTCCCAAAGGCCCAGCTCTAATACCAACATCTTGGGGGTTAGGAATCCAACATATAAATTGGAGGGGGGAGGCACAAACATCCAGACTACAGCAACAAAATATGCGTAATTTTCCATTTGTCTTTGCATATGGGAGTTCTTGATTTCCTGTCCCATTTCTCATCTTGGATTTGCACTTCCTCCTACCCAATAAAATGACTACATATTTAGTCCAAGCCAAACATTTCCTTCAGGGACTGAGCCTGATTCGCATTAATTTTTCACTGACTAATAATGTTTTTCTCAATGTCATATATTTTTCCTCAATTTAATTGCATTTGAACTCTTCTATATTTATTATATAATCTTTTGTGTAATTTTCTCAATATGCACGGAGTTTTAATCTAATTAATGGAGATCTAAACAGCATAAAATATTTTTTAAATGGATGTTTTACTCTATTCTAGTGGTTCATTAATTCAACAACATGTAATTCTTCAAAATGTGAAACATTTTAGAGAATAGAAGAAGCGGGAGTGCTCTCTCTTTTTAGGAGATGAATTTGAAATATACTCATCACCTTAAAAATACTTCAAGATATTTTAACATTATAAACTGAATTACACACCACAATGGTTTAGATAAAGGAACAAGTTAATTGTTAGAAAAATAATGAGGTCATTTTATTAAGATCAAAAGAAAGAAGAAAGAATAGATTTTTCATGTGGAAAAGTAGAATGGGAGAGCATGGGGGGAAAGATGAGCATGACACTCAGGGGAGAGAAAGTATGACAGGCCTGAGAATGGGATCATTCAGGGAGTTGGAGAGGTAAGCACAATGAGAACATCAAGAGCTTGGGATGCCAGTCCAGATATTTTTGAATTTGACGTTAGACAGGTGTAGGTCTCAGAGTGTAGAAGAGGCTTGATGAAGGCATCCATAGGCAGAGGGTCTGTTGGATGACCTGCTTGGGATGACTGATGATTGCTGAACTGCCTACGGAAGAGGGATAAGATGATACCTAGCCATGGCACTGGGACGTTAGAATGAGATTATCATGTTTATTTGCACACCTGGTTTGTGCTGTAATCAGTCTGTATTTATCTTCTGTTCAGTGACCTCTTTGGCAAGTTCTGTGTATTATGAATAAAGCAATCACAACATACATTTAGTCACTTGAGCTCATCACAGCTTATGAACACATCAGTGGGCACGGTAAACTCTTTTCACAGGCATTTCATAATAAAAACCAAACTGAACAAACATCTTTTAAGGACTTCACAGAAAAGGCAGAACTATCACCTGCCAACTCAGTTCCAGGAGAACGATTATGTGTAATTTTATGTGAAGAAAGAATGCCTATGGAGGGCTTCAATATCAAGGTGGTAGGAATAAATTCTAAATAAGGATTAGCAATTCCACAAGCCCCTCTGATGTTCAATATGGGCATGCTACCTTAGACTCGAAAAATGTTGTACTAATTTTGTTGTTAACGTTTTCAGTGTTGGCAGTTGTTTTTGTAGTTCTTGCCTTTAGCTTAATTTTTGTATAAGTAAAATCATTTGCATGATCCAAAGGTCAAAACCATTATTTAAAAGCATATTTAGAGAAGTCTCAATTCCATTCCAAACTCATCTACTCTGTCCCTACCCATCATTTTAATTAATTCCTTGTTTATGATACCCAGGTAAATGTCTAGTTTTGTATGTATTCTGATTTCTCCTTTTTTACACAATATATACAATATCCTACACCCCCTTCTTTGATCACTTACAAATTATCATGGCAATCAGATTGCTACAATAGAAATCTTTTTCATTCCTTAAGTGTGTGTGCGTGTGTGTGTGTGTGTGTGTGTGTGTGTGTGTGTGTGTGTGTGTTTACATTTGGCGATGTCCCCTACATTGACGGACATTCATTTTATTTCCAATCTTTTATGTTTATAATTACTGCCACACTAAAAACTTGCACATGCTTTTTGGAGGTGAATCAGCTATACTTACAGAAATGGGACTGCTGAGAGGAGTAAACACCGCAACACGTTTCTTAGCTATTAGTAAAGTCACGCCCTGAACAGGTTTTATTGATTTGCACCCCTACGGACCAGGCAGCAGTGTGCCAGCACAGAGTGTTTTCAAAGGTTTTTGTTTTTGTGAAAAATAATATGCAGGCCTAAAAGTTTTCTCTAACTATAGCAAATTAACAAGCATTACTGGAGGAATAAAAACTTGTTCTCCATTTTATAGTTTGGGAAATGTTCTATTATTTGGAAATAGCTCTTTAGTGTACTCAATTTGCAGAACAACTTTTAAAGTAGCAATAACAGGCATTCCAGCGCCGGCTCATTTGCCAACAAGGGAGAGAGCAGAGTCTTTCTGTGAGCGCCCCGAAGGGAAGAGGGATAAAGCAAACCTTACCTGTCACTGGGAACCGAAGAGCAGTAAGTCGTTTCCACCTCAAAACGGCACATGATACGGTTGCCTGTGCTGCAGAAGAGCCGTATTGTTCCAAATTAAGCGTACAAATGCTTCTTTCACTCATAAATAAAATGAGTCTGATTCTCTTCTAAATTAATTGTCAGTCTCCTAAGATTTGACAGTGAGTACGGCATCCATTGCAATTAACCAAGAAATAGAAAAACATCATGATGTGTCTCTTTACATGGAACAATGGGATTTTATCTAGATTTTCTGATTAATTTGGTATTTTACTTTGTCATTGTAATTCAATTTATGTAGCTTTTCTGGCCATTCCTTGAGAGCATTTTTATCGTCCATGAAAATCCCAAATAAAAAGGAAAACTATTTCACTATGCATGTCCCCCCATGGGGGTGCTTGTGCTACTCCGCTGCAAAGGGCTGTTCAGAACTGGCATTCTCAATGCTGTGTACCTGCAGAAAGCAAGCTTCCACTTTTTCTTGCCACTACGTTATGTTGCTGACAAAATAAATAAAAAATCAACTCAGATGACTTATTGCTATCACTAATATTGATTATCCAATTATCCAAACAACAAAGTAAAGGTAGTTTTTAATATTAGGTCATGCTAGAAAATGAAGTACTGTTAATTATATTTTTGTGAACAGGGACCATTATATTCTAGATAGTACCTGGCAGTCAAATTCTTTTATGTCTAATGTGCAGCTTCATTCTCACTATTTTTATACCTTTTTCCTGAAGAGAACCAGGACTCTATAAAAGAGTGCCTTTATGACCATCGTTAACTTTTTAATGGCGAAACCATACTAAGAGTAATAAATGCTTCATATTAATAGTTATAACTGCATTTATTTGGCATAAATTTTCTACTTTATAAAAAAGGTACATTCTAGTGATGCTTTAGCTTATAGATGAACCCAACTTCTTTAGATTATCATGTAGCTACAAAGATCTAGACAGGACACTGATAACAATAATAAACTGTCCAGTTTAGCTTGGGACAGTCATGGCCTTCCGATACCTCTGTTCTCCCAGCTGGGAGTGTTTATGCTGCACTAAGCCTCGCTTTCAGACACAAGGACATGCCCACCTCCTCCTTCCACCATTTACAAAATACATGAGGAGCCCAGCCGGTGTGGCTCAGCGGTTGATCATCAACCTCTGAACCAGGAGGTCAGGGTTCAATTCCCAGTTAGGGCACATGCCCAGGTTGCAGGCTTCATCCCCTGTGTGGGGCGGTGTGTAGGAAGCAGTCAATCAATGATTTTCTCTCATCATTGATGTTTCTATCTCTCACTCCCTCTCCCTTCCTCTTCAAAATCAATAAAATATTTTTGAAAAACATGAGGAACTACTTGATGTGCCCTGTACACAAATTTTACATCTTAACTGTTTTGAAAAACATGAGGAACTACTTGATGTGCCCTGTATACAAACTTATCTTAACTTCCTAGTTCCCTAAAGCTCATCCATACTCATGATCCCAATCCCGCACAGGGCTACACATAAATATTTTCTTTTAAAATGTAGATCCAGAAACATCCCTCCACCCCCTTTTCAAGGTTCTTCCCACTTTAGTTTTACCTATCTTTCCGTTCCTGTTCCTATTATACACTTTCTATCATATGATAGTGAAGACATGGTAGACAAATCCCCATTCTTGGGCTACCCCAGACACTATTGCTCCTTCTTGCTTTGATTTTAATTCCTTCTGCTTAAAATTCCCCTTCTACCTCTTTCTCCCTTGCATGGAGGTATGGCCATGTATTAGTCCTGGTCAGTAGCGCTAGTCATGAGGAGCGTCTGACTGTTATAGGCGATTGCAAAGTGGTGTGACTTCCCCACACTCTATCTTCTGCTGGTGGGTGCAGAGATGGTGGAGGCCCTAGGAAGTGCCAAAGCTTCCAGAAGGAAGAAACCCAGCTTCCAGAATCACTGTGAGGCAGATAGCGGTCTAGAGGTATAAATGCCCAAACTAGGCTCTTACTTGGGCACTAAAAAGCATCTGTTAATAAACCATTGGCATTTTGGGGTCGATTTGCTACAACAATTTTAAACCCTAAATATCGATCCTCAGAAAAGAGAGTCAATATAAACTGGGAAACTTGTCTATAATATTCTTTTTGTTTTCATTAATTCAGGAGGAAATATTTGCTTAACACCAATTTTCATTAGAATACTACACTACATTCTCTAAGAATGTGACTATGATCAAAGCGTGGTATCTGTTCTTAAGAAATTTAAAATGTAATCATATCATGGTTTTCACTCAGCTATAAAGAGATCTTTCTCATTAACTTACTGTCTTCGAAAATGTGCTGTGTATATAAAGGAGGAAGTGTGTGTAATTCTGTATTTTATGCAGATAAAAAAAATCCCTGTCAAATGTTTTTCACAAAATACTCCTACAAACGTTTAAGACCCTGTGATATGCAATGTACTGCACAAGTCATCTTAGAGACTTTAGAAAGAACAGAGGCCCTTCATTAAATGAGTTCAAAAAGTATGAGGATAAGCAGAGAAGTTAGGCAATTATTCCCTGCCCATTTTGAAGGAATGTCTTGGTTATGGAAAAAAGAAATTTTTTTCTCAACATCAAATAGTTATAAACTAATAGGAAAATCAATTAGATAACAAAATCCAAAAGAAGAAAATTGAAACTCTATAACAAGATCTTAACTAAATTTCCTTTTTTAATGAGAAAAAAGGTTTTTTTAGCAACTAAAATAATAATTCTGCTGAGGCAAAAATAGGACCTAAAAATTAAAAATTCTATTTAAAAATAAATGTTCTCAGAGCCACTGTCCCCCTGAAGTAATGTGGCATCAAAATGAAATTCGAAAGACTCTACTTAGAATTTTAATTAGATTTATGCTATTTTGGGCCGACAGCTTTCCTAAATCCTGGCTGTGTGTCATATTGTTAGCTAAATATAACATAGAGTAAAATTGCTGTAAATAATGGGGTTATCTTAGAGAGAATAACCAGATTGGCCCAGGACAGAAACGTAGGAGAGCAGACTTTTCCTGATTTTCCAAGCGGTTCTAAAAAACAAATTATTTATATGATGTTATGTAATGGCAAGAACCTCTTGTTTCCACATAGGAGCCCTCTACCTTTAAATAGAAATTGGGATGCAGTTAATTAAAATGCTCAAATCTGTCTTAGAACAAGCACGTGTGCAAATCTCTTAAAGAACCCCATACTGATTGCAGAATAACAATTACAACTCAAAGTTTTCCACTGTGTTGTTCACCTTAATTCACTGAATGCACTGTTCCACTTAAATGCTCTAGGAAAGAATATGTTGAGAGAAAATGTTTTTATGATGCACTAAAATGATGCTTCACCCAGAATGACACTTCCTCAGTGAACTAACAGTTTTCCACTTGCTCTGCAAGTAAGATGTGTTATTTATCTAACGGACATTTTTAAATAACGTGGCTTAATTTTACGTTGTTAAATGAAAACCTAAAACTGTTTGAGACAGTAATGTCTCCTACTTTCTGACTTTATTCTAGTTTTAGTTGCAGATAAACCTTGTCACATTCAGATGCATCATCTGACTCCCCAGCATTAGCATCCGCAATGCTGCAGGCAAACAGATAATGGCCTATCTTCAGCAGAGAAAGTTACCGTACTAAATGACACCACATAATAAATATACCCATATACATTTTATCAAAGCAACACAATCCCATTTTTTTTGTAAATGGGTTACTATAATCATATGTATGTGATCTTTTCCTGGTTTTGTTTTGTTTATGCAAAGTTCTTCTAATGGCCTTAATTTCCTTTTGCATTTATTCAGAGATTGCTATTTATTGAACCATGTAAACATTGAAAATGCATGAACATACATAAAATAAATGTACATCCATACAAAGAGAGTAACTCTGGAAAAATTATTTTCTTTCACTTTTTATCAATAGTTCTGAAACCACATAAAAATAAAGATATCAATTTGAGCATTCATAGCAAACATAGTTGGTCAAGAAAATATGATTAGGAAAGAATTAAGAATTAAAGAATTCATTACTCTCATAAATATTAATGTTTCAAAATTATGCTTTAATCTATATTTCTAAAATCTAACATCCAATATAAAAAACATTGTTAAAATTAATCTTTTAAATAATTTTATTAATTAAACCTTTTTGGCCCTGGCCAGTGTGGCTCAGTTCGTTGGAGCACTGGACTGTACACAAAAAGGTGGTGGGTTCCATTCCTACTCAGGGCACACACCCAGGTTGCGGGTTCGATCTCCAATAGGGCCAAGTATGGGAGGCAGTTAATTGTTGTTTCCCTCTCACATCGATGTTTCTCTCTCTCTCTCCCTCTCCCTTCGTAAAGGAACCTTTCATTTTATTTAAATCACTAAATTACTGTTAGTTCTTATGCTATAGGAGCTTAGCCACCATAACTAATATAGAGGTCACAAGTCTGGTGCTACCAAAATCCAAATATATGGCATTTGCTTAGCAGTTAGGAAACAGATGGTAAGTGAATAACTAAAAATCTGATAACCCTTTCCATGCCATGACAATTTTTTTTTGATAAATCAGTTATGTGGTCTAAATTAGAAAGGATCTTATTTGCTTCCAAGACAGCTTGTATTTTTAGAATTTTTAGTTAGAAAGAGTAAGAATATTAGTAGTAGAGACTAATGCTGAATTCTTTGTAAAGATATAATTGAATTCATGGAAAATAGCTGTTTTGCAATCAGAAATGGTGAGAGTTCAAAAATTGACTCTTAGAATACGAACCAATTACTTCTGTACCCTAAAGAGTAGGAGATTTATCTGAAAAAGGTTACAAAATAAAGGCCCATTAAGAATTAGCCAAACAGAAGGACTACCCTACACAATGATCATATTGCTTTTCCATCCAAGCCTATGGTTTCTGATGTCCTCAACACAGTTTCTATTTAGCTCAAAGGTATTTGTTTGCATCGTGGAAGCAAAGAAATATAAAAAGATTGAAAAATATGTACCTTAAATTACATCCTCCAGAACAGACTATGAGGTTTGAGAGGAAAAAAAATAGAGAGGGAATATGGGGAGAGTCAGAAAGAAGGAGTAAGAGAAAGAGAAAAATTAAAGAAGTCAGAAAAGTAGGCATTACCAAGGAGGTTGTAGCTGTGGGCATTAGGCTCAGGGCTCAGTCTGCTGGGGAGCTTTGGGCAATGGTGCAAGCACACCTCAGAGTGATCCAACTGGAGGGACGGGAAGCTGGGTTACGTAAGCTCAGTCCCATCTGCTCCGGAGGTCATTAACTGGCATTTTTAAAATCTGTTTCACACACAAGGCCAAGAACAAGTCCTCAAGCAAAGGCCTACAGATGCTTGCACAGGGTGGGGTACTCCATGCTGAGACAGTACCACAGACACAGGCAGCCTCTGCTGTGCTTTGTGTGGTTACTCACAAGTGTAACGGACCAAAAACAAATACATTATGAGCCCAGTGAGTTTGAGGGGAAAGAAATGTATTGCACATGAGACCCGCCGGTGGAGCCTGAGAAAGTCTGGAACTTTATGAGCTTCACAACATTCTTAAGCCCCCAAACTTGGACTACCAAACTTGAACCAACAAGAAGTATAGAGACTAAAAAATTGTACCTGGCCCATGTGCATATTAGATGTTCCAGAAAAAACTAATGGGTAAGGAAGAACCCCCTGAGAGCAAACAGGAGCATGTAGAACACTAGAGTATTTTCCTCCTGTAAAGTAGAACCAGAGTTGATCAAGAAACATCTCCCGGTGCCAGGGAAGACCTTTACAATTTCTACCTTGCAGAATTTTATGATTGTTTTGGGCCAGGTTTGACCATGTATCTGTCATCCTTCCTTTCTCCAAGTGAGAATTTTCCTGCACTTTCTGCTCTCCTGTCGTTCGGTATAGGTCATGAGCCATACTTTGCCTTTTATTTTATAGGTTACCAAATCCTAAATCTGGAGTGCTATAATGATGGGGAAATGAGACATTTTTGGGGGGCTAGAAATCTGAATCTGTGCCAGTAACCTAATGCACATTCCTGTTAGCCTATAGTCTAGTCCTGTGATGGCGAACCTATGAACTCATTTTTTGGTTGATTTTTCTTTGTTAAATGGCATTTAAATATATAAAATAAATATCAAAAATATAAGTCTTTGTTTTACTATGGTTGCAAATATCAAAAAATTTCTATATGTGACACGGCACCAGAGTTAAGTTAGGGTTTTTCAAAATGCTGACACGCTGAGCTCAAAAGGTTTGCCATCAATGGTCCAGTCACTGCCCCTTCCTTAATTATCTGATCTTGCAAGACCTGTTTACCTAAGTATTACTCCCATTTTACAGAGGCCATAAACCATGAACAATACACAACCCCAGATGTTATCATCAGTGCTGGCACCAGGCCAGGCCTTTAGGTGTGGTCTCACGGCCCCCATCCCAACACACAGGGCTTTTTGCAAAGCCCATGAAAGGTCCGGAAGTGCCATCCATATTTGGGCGACAAAGAAACCAAAAGGGTATAAAGGGAAAGCTTGCTCCATATTGGTTTGCTCAGGATTTGGAGAGAAACAGTCTCTCCTGAGTCTTGTACTAGTACATGCGAAACATCTGAAAATAAATGGGTTTTTCCTGTGTCTCCAGTACTCCTGCGTATTTTTCGGTCGTCTGGTAAATTCTGTAACAATAAAGACATCACCCAGAAATCCTGAGTGTAATAACTGAATATTTCCTCCTCTGTGGGATGGTATGGCTGCTTTTTAATGCAGAATCATGACGAGGCTTTTATTTGTATTGTTTATAAAATTAAATATCAATAAAAGGAGTGCGTGAAGGCTGAATAGTAAAGGGATGGACTGAGTAGTTAACTCCTGTGGATTGTTGGAGCCCATCTCCAACCCATGGCACCTAAGAGCCTCTATTTCAGTGGCCAGAAGTGAGTAATGCATTTGCAGACCCTTTGTCATCAGGGATCTGGATACACTTTGGCTCTAACATTCAGGTGCATTAACCACACTTTGTACTATGGAGGGAGAAGGAAGCCTGTTTTCTTCCAGCAGCAATAGTGCCTGTGGACAGGCTTCAGGAGATGGGAGTTCTCTGGGCTGGCTGTGCTCTGTCTTCTCCAGCTCAACAGCAGCAACTGCTGCCTGAGCCAGCTGGGAAGCTGGTCATGGTTTCCCCCCGTTTCTGGCCATTCAGGTGCAACAACTTCCTATAGCTTCCTATTCTTGCCCATAGCTTCAAAGGCATAAGTGAAAAGGTAAGATGCCCCTTATACCTGTTAAAATTCCTCAGACTGTCCAATTAATGCATCCTGCGTAAGAAAGATGTGCTGAGCAAAGGAGCTGACATATGAAAGCTGCTACCTGCTGACTATCTGAATTGGTGTTCCCAGTACCGTGTGCTTCCCACACTAACAAACATTTCTGGGACGCCACAGGCTGTCCGAGAATTCAACTCAATTCTGACACTACCTAACCCGAGACAGTATCTGATTCAATAGGTAAAGGGCTCAGTCCCACAGACTTCCCTTTTCTTCTGATACCAGTAAAAGCCTGCATTGTTACATGTACTTCTGACCAACAGGCCATAAATTGGAAGTTCCCATGACCCCTCCTAAAGTTCATGAATATGCTAGGATGGCTCACAGAACTCAAAAAATTGGTTTATTTACAAGACTGCTGATTTATTATAAAGGATGTTAAAGAATATAAGTAAAGAATCAGATAAAATGATATAAAGGGTGAGGCCTTATTTTTTTAAATACATTTTTATTGATTTCAGAGAGGAAGGGAGAGGGAGAATCATTGCCCACAACCTGGACATATGCCCTGACCTGGAATCAAACCATGACCTCCTGGTTCATAGGCTGGTGCTCAACCACTGAGCCATGCCCGCCAGGCTAGGGTGAGGTCTTAAACATAAGAGGTTCTGCCATTGGTTCTATCATTGTGGCACCCCCTCCTTCCTTATTATTTTCCTACTAGAGGCCTGGTGCACGAAATTCATGCACTTGCAGGGGGGAGGGTTCCCCTCAGCCTGGCCTGCGCCCTCTCACAGTCTGGGAGCCCTCGGGGGATATCTGACTGCCACGGAGGCAGGAGAGGCTCCCGCCACCACTGTTGCACTTGCCAGTCGTGAACCCCGCTTCTGGCTGAGCGGCGCTCCCCGGGTGGGAGCGCACTGACCACCAGGGGGCAGCTTCTGCGTTGAGGGTCTGCACCCTGGTGGTCAGTGCACATCATATTGACTGGTCATTCTTTGTTCAGTTGAATTCCATATTAGCTTTTTATTATATAGGATTCCTTTTGGGCTTTCTTCTTCTCCTTCTGGATGAAGGGCTTCCTTCTCTTTATTTTGTAAATATAGACCTTTTGCTGTTCCCAGCTCTCTCATTCTATGGAAATGTACCTGATGCAGCTTTTCAGCTCCCCTAGTCTATGGAAAATATACCTTTTGCTGCTCTGCAGCCCTGTGCTTCCTCCATGGTCCCCTTAATTTCCAAAATTTCTAAAATTTCCCAAAACCTCTATTTTTCACCCCTAAAATTCCTGTTTCTGTGGCACTTGGGGCAGTGAAAACATTCTCCAACTGGAAGTTCTCAGAAAAATAAAGGGGGAGGGAGGACTATGAGCCTTCCTTTTGAGTTTTTATGGTGGCTGCATTACATTGCCAAGATGACCAAGTCTCTGGCAATTGATTCAATCTCAAGTTCCTTTCTCTTCCCAGGAAATCAGGGGGTAGGACTGAAAATTCTACTCCTCCTACCACATGGTTGGCTCCCTTTGGCAATTAGCCCCCAACCTCTGGTGGGATCCAAAAGTCATCTCATTAACATAACAAGAGACACCATTGTTGCTCTCATCACTTAGGAAATACCAAGGGGTGTGGGAGCTGTGAGCCAGGAACCCTGGATAAAGATCAAATATATGTAAGAAATATAATTCTTATAAATCACAATATTGCACTGCCAAACCCATTTTCTCTGGGATAAATGCCCAGGAGTGCAATCGCTGGTTCATATGGTAATAAACTTATCATTTTTTTTTTTAAACAGAAACTTCCAAACTGATTTCCAGAGTGGGCATAATATTTAATTATACCCTAGCAATCAGTGTATGAGAGAACCAGTGCCTTTGCATCCTCATTGTCTTTTGGTATTGTCACTATTTTTACTTTTCTCTATTCTAATAGATGCATACAAATATTGTGGTGTAAATATGCATGGCCCTACTGGCTATGATATTGAATATTTTCATGTGCATGTTTGCCAACTGTATATTCTCTTTTATGACATGTTCCTTGGTATCCATTCCAATTGTTTGTTTAATTTAGTGCTGAGTTCCGTGAGTCCTCTATAAAACCCTAGATATGAGTCCTTTGTCAGATATGTGTTTCACAGATATTTTCTCCAAGTCTAAAGCTTGTATTTTCATCCTAGTAACAAAGTATTTCATAAAAGTTTTTTATTTGGATAAACTTTAATTAATCAATTTTTTCTTGTCATGTCTACAAATTCCTCACCAAGCCCTAGGTTCCATAGGTGTTCTCTTAGGTTAACTTCTAAATGTTTCATGGTTTTACATTTAAATGTATGGTCAAATTTGAGCTAATTTTTATATAGGAATGAAGTTTTAGTTGAGATTCGTTTTTCTTTGCCTATAGATATTCAATTGCCCCAGCACCATATATGGAAAAAACTATATGTTTCATCCATTTGAGCCAGAAGTTCCAAGACAAAGGGGGGAATGAAAGCGTGAGGGCCACGCCCTCCATCTTGCCCCAGGGTAAGGGCTACGCCCTCCATCTTGCCCCAGGGTAAGTGCTCCATCTTACCTTGGCCATGTGCTTGGCAAGGAGCTCCTTCCCGGAAGTCTAAGCCTCTGCTAGCCACACCCAGGAACAAGACACCGACTTGCGCCTGGCCAATCGGCAAGGCCACAGCCCTTTCTCCTCCCCTTACTCCAACCCCCTATAAAACCCCTCTCCACACAGAGTTCTCTCTCTCTCTGCTTCCTGTCACTGTGTCGACAAGGTGGGGGAGCTGAGCTAGCTCGAATAAAGACTCTTATGCTATTGCATCGGACTGGCTCCCTGATGTGGGTTCTTGGGGATCCTGAAATCTGGGCATAACACCATCAAATTACTTTTATGCCTTTGTCACAGACCAGTGAGACTTATCGTATGGGTCTATTAAAGGGCTCTCCATCCTGTCCTGTTGATCGATTTGTCTATCCTCCCACCAGAATCATGCAGGCTTGATTACTATAGCAATATACTAATATTCAATTTCAAGACAAATTTTAATATATTGTACTTTCATTTTCAATTAGTTCAGTGTGTTTTTTTCTTTTGTGGTGACATTCTTTTAATTTATGAATAAGTGTGTTGTTTAGGTTTCAACTGTTTGACAGTTTCCTTCTTGCTTTTATTGATTTCTAGTTTTATTCACTTATGGTCAGAGAAGATACTATGTATAATTTCAATTTTTAATTTTATTTATTTTATTTTTAATTTGTTTTTATTGAGGTAACAGTACTTTATAACATTATACCAGAGCTTGGTGCACAAATTCGTGCACAGATGGGGTCCGGCCAGCCCACCCCAATTGGGGCTGATCAGGCCGGGCTGGCCAGGGGGAGGGGCCATGGGCAGTTGGCTGGCTGTCCCCAACCCCAATCAGGATGGGTGGAGGGGGCAATCAGGGGCGACTGGCTGGG
>NW_005356870.1:10072943-10073281 GCF_000412655.1 Myotis brandtii | reverse complement strand
TCAGGGGCGGGACTGGCTGGGGAGAGGGTCAGGCTGGGGGGAGAGGCTGTGGGTGGTTGGCTGGCTGTCCCCACCCTCAAGGTGTGGGGGGCCATCAGGGGTGGGACCGGTGCGGGGAGGGATCAGGGGCAGGGCTGGCTGCAGGGAAGGGCCACGGATGGTTGGCCAACCAGTGCCACCCCTGGTCGAACTCCCAGTCAAGGGGACAATTTGCATATTAGCCTTTTATTATATAGGATAAGTCTCAGGTGGGCAACATTATTCATGGACATCTGTATATGCTATATCATGCTCACTACCAAAAGTCTACCTCCCATTCATCATTACACAATTGAGCC
>NW_005356870.1:10063680-10069369 GCF_000412655.1 Myotis brandtii | reverse complement strand
TCAGGGGCGGGACTGGCTGGGGAGAGGGTCAGGCTGGGGGGAGAGGCTGTGGGTGGTTGGCTGGCTGTCCCCACCCTCAAGGTGTGGGGGGCCATCAGGGGTGGGACCGGTGCGGGGAGGGATCAGGGGCAGGGCTGGCTGCAGGGAAGGGCCACGGATGGTTGGCCAACCAGTGCCACCCCTGGTCGAACTCCCAGTCAAGGGGACAATTTGCATATTAGCCTTTTATTATATAGGATAAGTCTCAGGTGGGCAACATTATTCATGGACATCTGTATATGCTATATCATGCTCACTACCAAAAGTCTACCTCCCATTCATCATTACACAATTGAGCCCAATTTGTTGAGGTCTATTTCATGGACAAGGACATGGTTTATTTGGGGTATATTTGCTGGGCACTTGAAAGGAAGTCATTGTGATGTAGTGTGCTCTAAATACTAATTATATCCAGTTGATTGGTAGAGTTTTTTAATATCCTTGCTGATTTTCTGCATAAGTATTCTATCAATTGTGAAAGAAGAATTGCGTTCCTTTAAAATTTTCCTTATAATCCTTTAAAAAATGTGCTCTACCATAGCCATTTTGATTCATCCATGAGCAAACATGTTATAACTTAAAGCAAACCATCACTCTTTTAGACTCTCTACTAAACATAGGAATAAATATTGTAGCTAACTTATTTTCTCTACATAACTTATTTTTATTCTTTTCACCTTTTACCTATAGGCAGCACTTATTATTTACCTCTGATGAGGGTGGTTACAGGAAGACTAATCTTGCCTTTTTTTTCAAATAAGCTTTCAAAACTCATTGTAAAGTCATTACATGTGGGAGGCAAGGGTTTTTAAGTCTTTCTGAGAACAAAATACTAGAACCATGAGGGAATCAAAGAAACAAAGTTCACTTATAAATAATAGATTAGGAAGAATGCATGACATAGTAAGAGTCACTTTTCTGCCCCAAAAGGAAATGAAGATCCTCCATAATGAGGATGGCGGAAAAGTCATAAATCCACGGGGTTAGACAAAGTTCTTAAATCCCTGAAGTGGGTTGTCTTGTGAGAGTTATTGAACTTGGAACCTGGTAGAATATGCCAGACTGGTTAACAAAAGAAACCAAGGACCAGGCTAAGAAAATGTGTAACATATCTTATGCCCCCATGGAGAGCCGACAGCTGAGTCAGGCAAATTTTCATTTCTCCAAACATAGAGATTTCTAATAATACTCTCCAACCTTAAATGCAATCTCAAGAAGTGGAATGAACTGGGTTTATTAGAATTACATGAGATTACATTTTAGCCACCAGAATTAAATACCTCATATTATAAATCAAATTCAGTTATAGAAAAACAAACCTGCATTTTCTTCTACACAAAAGTTTGTGAGCTATGAAATGTGCACCCACAGCTGCTATATGCACCAGGCAGACAGACTAAAACCATCTGAATCGTCCCAGGATCCCTGTAGCTTTTCCATCTCTGACTCTGAAGGATGTGGTAAGATTCAAAGTTGAAAGATCAGTGCAAAGATGAGAATTAGAAATGGGATGAGAGTGAGGAATTCTTAAAAAAAAATACTTCTTTGGAAATCAGTGACCAATGTCACCCCAATAAATTCAATAATTTTAAAAATAATGTTGAAATGTAAATGTGGGTTTTATGTGAGTATAATGTGTCCAAAAGTGTTGAAAAAGCCACCTCCAAATTATTTTTTTGGTATCTTAAACTATACTTTTTCAGGGCATTCTGAGCAAACGTTCACACACTCCAACCCAATTCCTAGGAGTCCACTCCTTTGCATGGCAAGAGTACTCCAAGTTATAACCCAAGTTCATCCATGACAATTTTAACAAGAAGAGAAAATATTTCCTAGAAAGAAAACCAGCAAAATGCATATATAAACATATTTATTTACATCCCAGTTCTACCACTCAACCAGGTAAAATCTTAACAGAGGTAACTATCCCATCTTCAGAGCATCACAGTAGAAGGTAGAACATATAGGATTGCTCAATACATGCTCCTTTTTTCTTAATCTGATCAAACAACAGTTCTCTGTTAATAGTGATATTGGATATATGTATGAAACTTTATTGGCTTAAAAATATCGCTACTTGCCCTTTCTAGGTAAAAATGTATAGTGCTGAATAAATGAAGTACATATATGATAGCCCTTTAGATATTAAAAGTTATACTATACAAATAAAATATCAGCATTATTATAACACTAGAGGCCAGGTTCACGAAATTAGTGCACTTGGGGGGTCCCTCAGACCGGCCAGCACCCTCTTGCAGTCCATAAGCCCTCGGGGGATATCAGACATCTTTAGCGCTGCGACAGAGGCAGGAGAGGCTCCCGTCACTGCCGCTGCGCTCACCAGCAGTGAGCCCGGCTCAGGGCTTCTGGCTGAGTGGTGCTCCCCTTGTGGGAGTGCACTGACCACCAGGGGGCAGCTCCTGTGTTGAGCATATGCCCCCTGGTGGTCAGTGTGTGTCATATCGACCAGTTGTTCTGCCGTTTTGTGGATTTGCATATTAGCCTTTTATTATATAGGATCATTAAAATTACTATAACCTCAATTGGCTAGAAGCCTAACTTTCTCAAGAAATATGAAGTCCTTGATAGGAAAAATCAACTTCAAAAATAATGAATTTTATGCTAAAATTGGCACAGAATTAATATATTTTGTATATGCAAATTGATATTTAGAAACTATAAAGCAGACAAATCAGTTGTAACATTAAGCTGGGTATTATCTGAAAATACTGAAGACTAGTCAACTTCCTATTCTAAATACACTGTCTTTTTAATTTTTTTCTTTCTATGTTCAATCAGTTTTGCATCAACTTTGCCAAGTCTGGGATTAGAAGGGATCTATAAATATTTACATTATTTAAATTTCCAGTTCAGTAGTAAAATTATTATGATTTGCTTGCACCATTAGGGTGGTTGAATAGATGGTAAATTAAACAGGTGCATATTTAAGGTGCAGCCAGATTAATCATGCCATCATGAATTACATGCATTTGCTTTATTCCTCACATTTGGAATCAATTTTAAAGTCATAGAAATAAAAATTTTATAAATGCAGAAATTTTAACAGGCACATTCAAAAGAACTATTTTCTTTAATTATTTGTAATTTATCTGTGGAATTTATATGTGTAGATATACATGAAAGTATTCATGTAAATGTTTTCACTACAATAATGCATTTGTTTCTTTGGCTTGACTATCTTTTTTTTTAATATATTTTTATTGATTTCAGAGAGGAAGGGAGAGGGACAGAGATAGAAACATCAGTGATGAAAGAGAATCATTGATTGGTTGCCTCCTGCACACCCCCCACTGGAGATTGAACCCACAACCCATGCATGTGCCCTTGACCAGAATCGAACCTGGGACCCTTCAGTCCACAGGCTTATGCTCTATCCACTGAGCCAAACAAGCTAGGGCTGGCTTGACTTTCTTATCATCCACCTAAGGTTATTACTATTGGAGGAAAGTTTTGTGTAACTCAGTATGACCATCATGAATTTTAATAGAGATTACTTATGCTATTTAGGAAACATCATTGCTTTTACATTTGTAAGCCTTTGTGCAGTTCCTGAAGTTCATGACCTTTATTTCTGAAACTAATAACCCCTAGACATAGATGCACACTCCTTTATCTTTAAGAGAAAAGAGAACAATTAGAATACAGTTTCAAAAGCAAGACTTTGACTTCATTCCTTGCCCAGCATCTGTTTCCGCTTTAAGTGACAATTTAGAAATTCTTTCTCCATTACCATCTTTTGATGCTAGACCTATTGCAGTATTTCAAATGATTTCACATTAAACCAAAATGATGCATGGGATGTTTGGAAGCTAGTAACAATTTTCATCCAGAAGTAATAGAACTGCTATGTGTAGAAATAATGGTCAAATACTAAATATATTATTTTGTGGAGAAAGGCCAGATTTTAAACAGCTTCACTTGCATGTAAGGGGTGTGTGTGTGTGTGTGTTGGGGAGGGGGGTAAGTATCATTTCTCCCAACAAAAGCGAATAAGAAAAAAAAATGCAAGCTAAATAATGGGTTTAAGTAACGACATGCAACTTTCAATTACCCATGCAAAGCTATATTCATTGCCAGAAGTAAGGTTAAGACTCTAACCAGCTGGGCCCATTCTCTCCACCAGTAAACCACCACTTGTTTGTTCATCAAATGCAAGGAGAATTGTCAAAGGGGGACAGCTGCGCTGACCTCATTTTATATCTCTGTGTACAAATGTTCCCTCTGTTGGCAGCCAAAGCGTATCTGGGTTAAGTTTTACTCATTCATTCCAAGAGTAAGTATCGAGTACTTACTGTCCTGGGCCATGTTCTAGGTGCTGCAGATAAAGCAGTTAAAAAAGACAAAAACAACGGCCTGTCCTGGAGCTTACAGTATGGATTCCTTTATAAAAGAGCTGGCAGATTTTTCTGCATTCACTGCCTCACCTCTCAGCCTGTGCTTGCTTCAAACTTCTCGAAAGCTGAATCACCTCAGCAGAAGATAAGCTCTGGAAGCACAGGGAACTATGCGTGCTGGGCCATTAAGAAGGAGGGTTCAGTGTGATGGGCCTTTAAAAAGGAGGGCTCAGATTCTTCTCTGCTGTGTGAAAGGCGCAATGGATCTCCTGGTCATGAAAACCAATGAACCAATGTTCTCTTTCACTAACAAGCCTGTGTGACAGATCAAATGTACACAGAACACCTTCCCTTCCCATTTAGGGGCGAAAGAACATTCAGAAGCACTTCCGCTGAAGAAAAAGGGTCATAAGAGAGGCCCAGTTCTCATCTTGAGTGTTCTCACCACAAAATCAGTCAATCAATCAATCACTATGGGAGGTGATGAATATGTAAATTAGTTTGTGATACTCATTTCACAATGTATATCAAAGTATCACATTGTACACATTAAACATACACAGAGACAAAGAACCATGAACAGACGTACATTTCAGAGGGCAGGCGGGGGTAGGGGGAGAGAGAGAGATGAACCAGGAAACTTACATGCATATATGCATAGCCCATGGACACAGACAATAGTGTGGCAAAGGCTTGGGAAGGGCGGGTACAGGGAGAAGGGGGTCAATGGGAGAAAAAAACAAAAACAAAAGGGAACACAATTATTATTTCTCAAGCACACCTCAATGAAGCTGGGAAAAATGAAAATGAAATAAAAGACAAAAATATGTCTTTAAAGATCCCCAGTCCATTCTAGGTGTCCCCGGGGCAGAAGCAGTGCAGAGGCTTAGAGCAAGCACTAGGAAAATGGCTTATGAGGCAGTAAAGCAGGACAGCAATCAGGCCAGAAGCACTTGGGCCTGGCCCTCACATAAACACGTCAACTTTTATTCCACCTTTTCAGGTATGGAGTGACTAAGGCAGGCAGTAGAGGGAAACGAGGAGCTATTTCCTGGCCTTTTAGGAAAGGACCGCACTGAAGGCTTCCTTGCCCTTTGCTGAGGAGAGCCTTCCGCAGGCTTTTGCCTGGGGAAACGTCATATACTTTCCCCTGTGGAAGCCCAGCACATTTCATTCTCCAGCTCTCACTTTCTAGTAAGAGGTAAGGGAATTCGTCACCTGGAATGTTCTCTCTATTAATGTAGCCTCTCTATCACCCCCCCCCCCCCCCCCCCCCCCCCCCCCCCCCACGGCCA
>NW_005356870.1:10056487-10063656 GCF_000412655.1 Myotis brandtii | reverse complement strand
TCCACAGAAATGTCACGGAAAGTCACTGAATGCTGCAGGCTATATATCAACGATTTTAAAATAAAACTGAGCCCAGCTTTAAAAAAAATAAACACTAAGATGAACGTACCTTCAAAACTTGGTTTATTTTCATTATAAAAACTGAGCAAATGTTTTCTAAATAAGTAGTGAAATTGCACATACTCTGATAAGTTAAGTATTTTAAGAATAATATATAATTAAGATAGTCTGGTATAAATTTGAATTTGACTCATATTAGATTTTCCATAACAGAAAAGCCAAATAGTAAAAATCTAAGGAAGAGATTGTGTAGGATAGCTTTCAAAACTTTACTGAATGATAGTCACCTAGTTTTGCTATAATACAGACAGGTTTCCTGGAGTAAATATTAAGTAATTCTATCAGTGAGGACAAGAATTATTACAATCATTAATAATATTACTATGAACATTATGATCACTTGAGAAAGCATATTATGACCATGTTTTTATGAGCACTTTTATTCATTCATGTAATAAATATTTTTTTATCGCTTACTATGACCCCATCATGATGCTATTGAAAGGGAAGACAGAGATAATGGTAAGATAATCATGGCTTTCAAAGAGCTTGCAGTGTGGTCAAGGCAAAATAAGATGTACATGCAACTAAATATTTAATCACAATGTTAACAGTAAGTTCTACAATGAGATAAATAAAGGACTCACTTAGGAACAGTTTTTAGCTGAACCTTCTGTGATCTGAAAATTCTCTCTTGAGAAAGAAATAGCTAAGCAAAAACATAAAAAAGGAGAAGCTTGTAGCCAGGTAAAAAAGAAAAATATGTTTCAGAGAGAAAGAAAGAAGGTGAGAAAGACCAGAATTTGGAGCATCTGAAGAACTGAAGGAAACACAATATGCTACAGAATCCTACAAAAGGGATAGAGGTGGGCCCCCATAGGAAATGAGCCTGGAGGGCAAGCAGAAACCAAACGATGGAAGGTAAGGAACGAGAACATACTCATGAGAGAAGTTTTGGAAGATCAGAGGCAAAGTAGAGACAACAGAGTCTGCTTTTAGAAGGAAGACTGACCGTGGTATGAAACAAGAATTGAAGGATAAGATTATAATTAGGAAAATCAGAATGAGGTTGCTGTATAACACAGAAAAGACAATGGTTATGGGAACTAAAGAAGTCAAAGGAAACGGTAATCCTCCTTTTCTTTGAAAAATCACATGATCTACTTGAACTTGTACATAGTTTCAGCTAGATTATGCTTCATGCCTTTCAACGGGTCTTACCTTTTGGAAGCTGGGTTTTCAGAGGTTTCTGTGATACAAGGCAAGTACTGCAAGAACTTTGGTATGAAACAGGATGTGAGTTCAAGCATGAGGAGTTGTGCAGTGTCCGGAAGGCACACGCATCCCATTAATCCATAATTCTGTTTCAGAATAAAAAAAATAAAACAATGTATTTTCAATTTTCTTGTTTATGTGGCTACTAAGTTATTAGGACATGAATGCTCACTAAGGGGCAGTATTTAAGAATCTGTTGCAGTTATTCAGGTGAAAAGGAATGATCGCTTAGATCAGATTTGTCAAGGTGGCGTGAATGATGAACGAACAGGTTTGGGTGCATTTTGAAGGCATATGCAACAAAATTCATGATCATTTGCCTGGAGTGTCAGAGAGCAGTCAGGTAGTCACTAAGTGTTTTGGTTTGGTTTTTGCATTGTAGCAAGGAGAGAAAAATCACTTCAGACCTTCCCCCTTAAATGTTATCATTGATAGGCATACATTTAACCTGCAAGAAACTGGAGCCTACTCCTCCCCCCCCCCCCCCCCCGCCACACCCTCGCCTGTTGTCCCAGCCCTTCCTTGTTTCACTGTCCCCAGCTTTAACCAACGTCCCCTAAAATTCAAAGTAAACCCTAGTCGGTTTGGCTTGGTGGACTGAGTGTCGGCCTGCGAACTGAAGGGATCGGTTTTGATCCAGTCAAAGGCAGGTACCTCGGTTGCAGGCTAGATCCCCGCCCCTGGTCGGATGCGTGCGGGAGGCAACCAATCATGGTATGTCTCTCAGAGCCACGTTTCTCTCTGTGTGTCTCTCCCACTCTCTCTAAAAATCAATGGAAAAATATCCTTGGGTGAAGATTAACAAAAAAATAAATAAATTTTAAATAAATAAATAAAAATTTTAAATAAGACTCTAGCCCTGTCCAGTGTGGCTCAGCAGATAGACCATTGCCCTGCGCACCGAAGGGTCATGGGTTTGATTCACGGTCGAAGGCACATCCTGGGTTGCAGGTTCAATCCCCAGCCCCATTCAGGATGCATGTGGGAGGCAACCAATCGATGTGTCTCTCTCATATGGGTATTTCTCTCTCTTCCCCCGCTTCCCTTCCACCCTTAAAAAAGAAAACCAATGGGAAAAATATAGTCACGTGAAGATGAAAAAAAAATAATAGGACTTTAGGGACTCACAGCACAGAGCACACGCCCAAGGCCCTCGAGCCCTCCCCTCCCTGGCCTGCCCGCCTCACCTCTGGCTCAGCCTCCACCACAGGCTCAGCCTCCTTGCTGGGGTCCTCCTCGGGGCTGAAAGCAGAGCAGGAGACACTGTGAGACCCACCAGCCCAAATCGCCCACAGGTGCTCCACCTCCAACCCCCAGGGAGAGACCCGGGAGGGGTGCATGTCAGAGACCCTGGTCTGGGCCGAAAACCCACAGCCCCCCGCCACACACACACACACACACACACACACACACACACACACACAAAATATCAGAGAGCATCTATTCTCTTGTATCACCTTCTGGCTGCCTTGCGCTCAGTTCCCTAGCCTCAGTACAAGGCTTAGCCACTGAATCTTAGTCTGTCCTTTTTGTTCTTCTCCAGTAACCCTGAGAATTTAAGAAGTTTACAGACGTAGACTGAGTTGACCGAGGAAACACTGACCTAGTATATATTCTTATCACATTTGATCCAAACTATGGCTCACGCAAATTAAATGACAACTACAGGGTGAAACCCCTAAGAGAAATGATATGACTTGAATATACTTCTCCCACCATCTATCTGTTCTTCTTTATCTGAAATAATCTTCCTTCAATTCTCTTTCAAAAATGTATAAGAAGTCAGTGTTACATGATGATTATTTGACTATCATTTTTCCCTGGGATGAGATTTTATATTAACCTTATTTTTAAAATTTAAAATATCACTTAAAAGAATACATTTGTCTTTAATCATTCAACCCCAAATGTCTGATCTAAAGCTACTTCTACTTATCTATTCTCTTGGCCCCCTTCCATAGCTAACCTTTTAACTATACTCACTATTGCTAATGACTCTCTCCATAACTTCTAATTATATTTTCCTCTAATCACTCCATCAAATAACTACCTTTCACAGTGATCATTGGTCTTTGGTTTGCAAAACCTAATGGCCAATTCTCAGTCCTCATTTTCACCCACCAGCATTATTTGACAGAGCTGGTCACTATCTCTTTTTCAAAACACTCATTCAAGAAGCTTCTGAAAAAGCACCTCATCTCAATTCTGTGTTCACCTAACTAGCTGCTTATCCTCATTATTCTTATCTCTAAATAGTGGCCCAGTGCACAAAATTTGTGCATGGAGGGGAGGTTCCCTCAGCCCAGCCTGCGCCCTCTCCAATTGGAGAACCCTTGGGGGATGTCCGACTGCCAGTCTGACCAGCAGTCGGACATTTCTCTCACAATCTGTGACTGCTGGCTCCTAACTGCTCACCTGCCTGCCTGCCTGATTGCCCCTAACCCTTCTGCCTGCCTGCCTGATCGCCCCTAACTGCCCTCTCCTGACTGCCTGATCTCACCCCCAACTGCCCTCTCCTGCTGGCCTGATCTTGTCCCCAACTGTCCTCCCCTGAAGGCCCAGTTGCCCCAACTTCCCTCTTCTGCTGACCAATTCAGGTTTGATTGGTTGGTTTCCATGCAAGTCAGCGTCAAAAGCTCTGCCTCCTAGACAGCCATGGGTTCTTCACAGCACCCACATTTGGTTCTGATTGGTCGGTTCCTATGCCAATCAACATCAAAAGCTCTGCCTCTGAGGCAGCCATTTGCTCCTCATAGCACCCAGATTATGTTCTTATTGGTCCGTTCCTATGCCAGTCAGCATCTCTGGGTCTATCAACGGGGCCTGATCAGAAAGGCGGGGCTGATCAGCAGCCCCAGTGGAGTCCTGGATAGAAATGGAGGTGTGACTGCTGGCCAGGCACAGATAGAAAGAGAGAGGCAAGTGCTGATCTACAGCTGCCACAGAGGCTCCTGATCAGACCCTGCTTCTCTTTTCAGGCCTCTCTCTGGGCCTGATTTCCAGCCCCCTCAGCAGTAAGTACTGGGTCACCTCCCTGCAGCCAGCAGTGCTGGGTCGCCTTGGCAACCCAGCTCTGACTATAGAACTTCAGGTTGGTCTGCCTCCCGTTAGTAAGGGGTCATTATGGACCCAGGGTTTTTATATATTAAGATGTTGAAGTTCTCTAAAGGTTAGTTTCCAGACATCTTCTCTATTATGTACCAGCACATAGTAGGTGCTTCTAAGCAGAAAATCTAAATGAAAAACAAAATTGAATGCCAGATGTAGATAGCAATAAAAAATGATCTAGACTAAATTCATTTTCTTAAACACTAGAGTCCATTTCTAAACTGGGAGGATCCAGATGACAAGCTGCATTCAGGAGATGTAAATCTATCTTTTCACTCCTTTATAGACTTTAAAATAGTCATGTTATTTTCAAAATGCACACTGAAAGCCAACTGGCAAAATATGTTATAAAATTTGTCTCGGGTTTATGTTTATAGTAAAATAACATTTAGGGGGCAATCATAACTCCTGTCTCCTGACAGCTGCTGTCTACACATAGATCTGCTCTAGAATCAGGCCAAGGGGTGCATTGTAGCGCATCACCATGAAATTTGATTCAAAACGATTTTTCATTAAAATGTACTCCTATTTTATTCTGACTTTTATAGTCTACTTCATAAGTCTTACATCAGATAGACAACTACTCATTAAATTAATTATTTAAATGTATAATCAAACAATACTTTCAAAGAAATGATGCATGGCATGAGCACCTTAATACTGTGTGAAACAAAAGCTTACATTATGTTGTTGGTATAGAATTCAGTAGCTAATATTAATAAATTTTTACCCCAAGAATGAAAAATATTAACTCTTCAATCTTAATTTCAGGGGCCAAAGTCATATGTTCAGTTGCTGATAGGAAAGTCTTAGCACTGCAGCAAATTTTATGACTATGCAGTGAAATATTTTATTTCATAAATGAAAACAAATTACATATTTTTAAATTGATTGCTTCTATATCAAGTGGAAAACATTGACCCAAGAAGTAATGATAACTCCTTGAAGAACTTTGAAAAATAGACAAAGCTGGTAGGGTTACTCCCCCAGGAAAGCAATAGCTGGAGGGGTGATTCAACCACCCTCCCCTGGAGCTGTGCATTGGGAGGCGGGTGACAATGAGGTGTCGGGAAGGATGACAGGCAGGTTAGGTCAGCTCTGAGACCAAGGGTAGAAGGAGGAGAAATTTTACAAGCTGTCCCAAAGCCATGTATGGTGGACTTGACTCTCCAGAAACCCCTAAATCTTCAGGGGGAGGGGGGAAACCCACAAAATTCTTGTTAGAGCTGAAACAGAAGCCAAGGATGCAGAATGCTGTACCCATGCTGGCCTTGTAGTAGACACAGAGGGTGCGTATGGTTGCAGAATCAAATAGAAGAAGAAAACTTGGTAAAGTAAGCTCTGAAATCAGAGATTTGAATTATGAATCATTTATACCTAAATATTTAAGGGGCAGTAAGTCTCCAATTGAAATCTAAATTTTATTTGGAAATCTTCATATGAGATCTTTGAACCAAGCTACAATTCCCAGTTACACCTTAAGTTTAATGTTCACCATAATACTCAGTGTAAAATGTATTTCCTCCAGGCCTATGAAACTGTTAGATGCATACACAGTGTACAGGGGTGGTGATACGATGGCATGGAAAATAACACTCCTTAAAATATTCTAGGATGAGTATTCAATTGATGGAGCAAAAAAGAGGGACAGAGTTAAAAATTGATGTTTTGTATAATGATTCAGTCATACAGACCATCGTATGATTTTATTAGAACAATTAAGTCTTTGAAGTTTCTTTATGCAATAAGCAGCAAGAGAATATTTTGGATGTTAGTTTTTAATACGGCCTCAACTGGGACTCACAAAGTCATTTAAAATTGAGCCATTTATACTAAAAGACCTGTTTGAGCTGATTAGGCCTTTGTATCCTGATTTGCTATAGAGAACAGATTTTTGTTAGAGATTAGACTTGTCTGCTATTAGGAGAATAGTTACTGAGTTCATCTTGGAGCTACTGAATGAAACCAATTAATAGCTGAGCCCAAATACATCTGATGGGAGATCACTAGCTATTTTCAAGTAATTTTTAATTGTATATACTAATAAAACACAATTAAAAACTACAATGGCCTTCTGTATGTCCACTTTTGAAAAGTGTCTGTTTAATAGTATGTCCTTTGCCCATTTTTTGATTGGGTTTTTTATCTTCCTTTTGTTAAAATGTATGAGTTCCCTATAAATTTTGGACATTAGGCCCTTATCGCAGATAACATTGGCTAATATGTTCTCCCATCCAGTGGGCTATCTTGTTGTTTTGTTGATGGTTTCTTTGGCTGTGCAGAAACTTTTTATTTTGATGTAGTCCCATTTGTTTATTTTCTCCTTAGTTTCCATTGCCCTAGGACAGTGGTCGGCAAACTCATTAGTCAACAGAGCCAAATATCAACAGTACAACGATTGAAATTTCTTCTGAGAGCCAAATTTTTTAAATTTAAACTATATAGGTAGGTACATTGTTATTAACTTAATTAGGGTACTCCTAAGGCTTAGGAAGAGCCACACACAAGGGGCCAAAGAACCGCATGTGACTCGCGAGCCGCAGTTTGCTGACTACGGCCCTAGGAGCTATCTCGGAAAAGATATTGCTACAACATATGTCTGATATTTTGCTGCCTATGGATTCTTCTAAGATTTTTATGATTTCCCATCTTACGTTTAAGTCCTTTATCCATTTTGAGTTTATTTTTGTGTATGGTGTAAGTTGGTGGTCTAGTTTTTTTTTGCA
>NW_005356870.1:10022525-10056336 GCF_000412655.1 Myotis brandtii | reverse complement strand
CTTGGGTCGATTTCTGGGTTCTCTGTTCTGTTCCATTGGTCTATATGTCTGTTCTTGTGCCAGTACCAGGCAGTTTTGAGAACAGTGGCTTTGTAATATAGTTTGATATCTGGTATTGTGATCCCTCCAACTTTGGTCTTCTTTCTCAAGATTGCTGCAGCTATTCAGGGTCTTTTTTTGTTCCAGATCAATTTTGGAGAGTTTTTTTCTAGGTCTGTGAAACATGCCATTGGTATTTTAATGGTGATTGCATTGAATTTATAGGTTGCTTTGCGTAGTATGGACATTTTAATGATGTTGAGTCTACCAACCCATGAAGACAGTATATTCTTCCATTTGTTTATGTATTCCTCTATCTCTTTTTCCAATGTCCTGTAGTTTTCCAAGTGCATGTCTTTTACCTCCTTAGTTAAGTTTATTCCTAGGTATCTAAATGCTCAAAGTCACTAATCACCTGAGAGATGCAAATCAAAATGACAATGAGGTACCATCTCACACCTGTCAGAATGGTTATCATCAACAAATCAACAAAAAACAAGTGCTGGCAAGGATGCAGAGAAAAAGGAACCCTAGTACACTGCTGGTGGGAATGCAGACTGGTGCAGCCACTGTGGAAAATAGCATGAAGTTTCCTCAAAAAAAAAAATTAAAAATGTAATTCCCATCTGACCCAGTAATCCTACTTCTAGGAATATATTCCAACAAATCAGAAACACCAATCAAAAAGGACATATGCACTTCTATGTTCATAGCAGCACAATTTACAATAGCTAAGATTTGGAGACAGCCTAAGTGCCCATCAGCAGATGAGTGGATTAAATAACTGTGGTACATCTACACAATGGAATACTACACTGCTGTAAAAATGAAAGAACTCTTACCATTCACAACAGCATAGATGGACATAGAGAACATTATGCTAAGCAAAATAAGCCAGTCAGAGAAAGATAAATATCATATGATCTCACTCATTTGTGGAATATAATGAACAACATAAACTAATGAACAAAAATAGATCCAGAGACAGAGAAGCATCGAACAGACCATTAAACTTCTAAGGGAAGGCAGGGGAAGGGAGGTGGGTAAGAGATCAACCAAAGGACTTGTATGCATACATACAGGCATAACCAATGGATACAGACAATAGAGGAGTGAGGGCACATGCTGGGCGGTGGGGCTGGCTGCGAGAGGTCAATGTGGGGAGGGGGAAGGAAACATATGTAATACTATATGTGATACTTTAAGCAATAAAGAACTAAAAGAAGAAGAAGAAGAAAAGCCATAAAAAAAAGCTATTAAATTTTCAATGTAAAAAACAAACAAGCAAACAAAAAAACTATAATGGGTTTTGACTAATGTGCAATGACATATATCTATCATTGTGGTATCATACAGAGATTCACTGCCCTAAAAATCCTCTGTGCTCTGCCTAGTCATCTCTCCCTCCTCCCTGACCTCTGGTAAACTTGTACTGTCTGAACTTTGTACTATCTCTATAATTTTTCCTTTTTCAGAAGAATGTCATATAATTGGAATTATACAGTATGTAGCTTTGTCGGATTGTCTTCTTTCATTTAATATTATGCATTTAAGTTTTCTCTATGTTTTTTTCATGGCTTGATAGTGTCTATCTTAATAACATTTCATTGTCATGGACCATTTGTCAAAACCCATAAAAATGTACAACACCAAGAATGAACCCTAATGACTTTGGGTGAAAATGATGTGTTAATGCAAGTTCATCAATTGTAACAAATGCTTCACTGTGAGATGTCAGTAATGGAGGAAGATGTGCTTATATGAGGACACAGGGTGTATGGGAACTCTCTGTACTTCTTGCTCAATTTAGCTGAGAACCTAATACTATTCTTAAAAAGGTATATTAATTTTTAAGTACTTTTACAAATTTTAAATTGCAATGGCCTGTATATTTTCCAAATCACTAAATAAGGAAGAGACAAATACATAATCAATATAACAAAATACAAAAAAACACAACAAAAATAAATGAAATAAAGAAAATGTATACGACATAAAAGTGAAGCCAAATATATTAATTTTGCCTAAACATCATGAAAATTTGAATAAAAGAATTTTCACATCACATTATTGATAAGAAAGTCAATTATATTAATGCTTTAATTTGCTCTAAGTCAACTTATAAACATGTTTAAATTCAAATAGAATTTCCAGCAAGGATATTTTGTAACATGAGAAATTATTCTAAATTATGTGGTGAATGAATATACAATAAGAACCAATATTATAAAATTAAACTGTGAGATATTTGAAATCATGATGACTATTAGAAATTAAACAAATCTGAAATGACACAAGAATAAACGTGTAAATGGGAGAGAATAGGAAGCAACAGAGACAGACCCAGATGTAAGAATTTACTGTAATAACAGATGACATTTCAAATCACTAAAACCTGAACAATTGTTCTATTTATGGGGTTAGGATATTTGCTCATGATTAGAAAAAAAAGATAGAGTTAAATCACAGTCTCATGCCTTACATTGAAATTAATTCCAATATAAAATATTAAAAAATTATACAAGAAAGAAAAATTAGATCTGGTGGGTGGTGTTGTTTTCTTACCTAGAAAGAGGACATCTTTTAAAATTATAATGTTAAAGAGTAACCATATACAAAGTATGATAAACTATATAAAATGTAAAACACTATATAAAAAGCAAAGACAAACTGAAAAAATTTATAACAAATACATTACACAAAGTTATATTATTCATATAACCATGTATAAAGTAAAATAAAATGTTCATTATTTTATTTGGTATTATAGCACAGAATTCCTTTATTGGTACAGTAAAGACATAGTGCTACTCCTTTAGAAATATTGGTTGATGCAGGGGTGGGAACCTCAGCCAAGGTAGCCCAAACAGCTGAACACTGACCAGCAATCAAATGGTGTTAGCTAAGCCAGGGCTAAGGAATCCTCCCTGGAATGTCTCAAATACCAACAGGGACAGTTGTTACAGAAAGTGTCACTTTCTGTCTAGATACATAGAGAAAGCTGATCTGAAAAAATGATACTGATATGCCAGGACAAGCAGAAACACACACACACACACACACACACACACACACACACACACACGAACACACACATATATAATAACTAGAGGCCCTGTGCACAAAATTTGTGCACGGGGGAGGGGAACCTCAACCTGGTATGCCCCCTCTCCAATCCGGGACCCTTCAGGGGACATTCCTCTCGCTATCTGGGACTGCTAGCTCCTAATGGTTTGCCTGCCTGCCTGCCTGATTGCCCCTAACTGCCTCTGCCTGCTGGCTTGCTCGCCCCCTAACTGCTCCCCTGCTGGCCAGATCGCCCCTAACTGCCCTCCCCTGCTGGCCTGATTATCCCTAACTGCCTCTTCCTCGGCCCCTGCCACCGTGGCTTTGTCCAGAAGGACGTCTGGAAGATGTCTGGTCCAATTAGCATATTACCCATTTATTATAGTACTAGAGGCCCAATGCACGAAAATTCGTGCACCTAGGGGGGTCCCTCAGCCCAGCCTGCACACTCACAATTTGGGACGCCTCAGGTAGGGTCCCTAGGCCTGGCCTGAGATCAGGGCCTATCAGGGCTTTCATTCCCCCAGCTGCAGGCAACTGGCCCACCCCTGCCGCTGCCAATGCTTGCCATCTGTGCAGCACTACCCCCCCTCCCCTGCCACCAGTGACCTCCCTCTGCAGGCGACAGGGTGGAGTGCAATCCCTTGGCTGGCCTAGGACTCCCTCTTTCTTTGCTGGGAGGCAGGGCCAGCCCTGAGAGGGGCTGTCTGCCTACCTGATCATCCCTAACCACTGGCCTGCCTACCTAATCGCCCCTAACCACTCTGCCTGTCTACCTGATTGCTCCTAACCACTCTATTGCTTACCTGATCTCCCCTAACCACTCTGCCTGCCTGCCTGATTGCACCTAACTGCTTGCTTGGGGGTAGAGCCTGCCCTGTGAGGGGCCGTGGTGGTCTGGTCTCTGGTTGTTCTGGTTGCGACACCTCTGGCCTTTTATTATATAGGATAGATAAAAGCACGATATGCAAATTGACCGGACAGCAGAACAACCATCTGGATGACCTTCAGGACAACCACCTATGACACACACTGGCACCAGACCAGCCAAGGCAGGTGCAATGAGATTGGTTGGGGTGCCCCACCATTGCCCCACCATTGCCCCACAGAGGGAGGCCCAGGCCACCCTCTGCAGAGCGATCAATGGAGGGGCTCCACGATTGATCACCCCAAAGAGGGAGGCCCAGGCTACCCAGCCGGTGGTGCTGTGGCAGGTGGGTGGGGCCTCCCTCTGCTGGGCAATTGATCTCAGAGCCCCATGATTGATCATCCTGCACAGGGAGGCCCAGGCCAGCGAAGCAATAGCACCCCATGCCTGTTGCACGCAAAGGGAGGCTACCAGTGGCGTGGGAGGGGAGGACAGCACCACACAGATGGAAAGCAGTGGCAGCAGCAGGGGTGGGGCTAGCTGCCCACAGCCAGGGGAAGGAAAGCCCTTATAGGTCCTGATCGCCGGCCAGGCCTAGGGACCCTATCCAAGGGGTCCCAGATTGTGAGAGGGTGCAGGCCAGGCTGAGGGACACCCCACCTCCAATGCATGAATGTCATGCACCGGGCCTCTAGTAGTACTATAATAAACTCAGCTTTTAGGAAACACAATAGCAAAAATACTCTATTAATATTTGAATGAGCCAAGAAAACAAACGTATATAAACATTCATATATAACCAAAATTCACTGGTAACACTGTGAAAATCAAAACTCACTTAAATAGTGTAAATTACTTAACATTTTTAAAAGTCAAACTTTGCCCTAGCTGGTTTGGCTCAGTGAATAGAGCATTGGCCTGCAGACTGAAGGGTCCCGGGTTCAATTCTGGACAAGGGCACATGCCCAGGTTGCTGGATTGATCCCCAGTAGGGGCATACAGGAGGCAGCCAATCAATTATTCTCTCTCATCATTAATGTTTCTATCTCTCTCTCCCTCTCCTTTCCTCTCTGAAATCAATAAAAAAATATTTTTTAAGTTAAATCTTTCTTATTTTACTGCAAAGTATTCACTGGGGTAGATGAAAGGGATTCTAACTCAGGTCAAAAAGACATTTTGGGAAAACTTTCCCTTTATGAAATTTTACTTAAGAAACTTCACTTTCATTGTTAAGTATCTCTAAGATTTTTCAGTGTCTGGCTTGTTATATAGAACTGTCAATACTTGCTTTAAAGGGAAATTTGAGTTATTTCCATCTATTTTCTCTAAAATATTTAAAGGGGGAGTTAATCCTCATAATCTCTGACTAGGACATATAAATCAAATTCTTCACTTTGTACTCACAAGATTTCCCTTCTGAAGCATATATATTACTACAATTTGTAATGATGGAAGAATTTTATTCCATAAAACCTACATTTGTTTTATAAAGAATTGAAAGGTAATTATCATATTTAAGACAGATAAATTTAATCTTTTCAACATACATATGTTTGAATGATTTGCCAAAGCATTCTAATTTTAAATTGCATTTATCAAATGTATCTATACTTCTATACTAATTCACATGAATAATATATATTTTAAATTATTGAAAATCATGTGTTTTTAATGAGTTTTAACAGTCATTAATATTCTTTATCACATCTCCCCAATGATGAGCTAATCACTGTGTTTATTTGCAGTTAAAAATATAAAATGCATTCCCCATTCTTGATGACTTTGAAACATAACTCTTGGGATATAGTCTCTGTGTGAAATACATAAAATGAATTGCCTGTCAAACAGTATGCAACTTTCCTGTAATGAAACTTTTCTCTACAATAACATCCATCTTCTATTACCTGATGGGCCCAAAATAGTCAAGCCTTCTAACATTGTTAGATGTTATTTATCTTGAACTTGTGCCAGCTTCAGGTACCACAGAAAATGGGCAGGAGGCTGCAAAGAGGACATACCTACACACACATGCACAAAGTCTAACATTATAGAAGAACCTCAGAGGTGGGTAAATATGTTAGGCTTCCCTAGAACAATGCTTTCTTTGACGAGGTCTAATGTAAAGTATGACTGTGGCTTGAGTGAGATGCCAGTCAGAGATAACATAATTCAATTTAGCCGTTATTTATTGTGGATCTAATTTTGAAAATAGTGACAGTGGGCCTATAAGATAGAAAGTCCAATCTAACTATGTGAAGAATATACTGCTAGATATTAGAGTATGAAAGATTGTGTGGAAATTTGTAAAAACATATTGAAATATCTATACTTTTACTTCCTTACTTGAAATTCTTATGGGGTGATTGGGTATGTTGATTTGAATTTTCCCATGAACAAAAATAAATGAATGAGTGAGTGAATGAATAAATAAATGAATAATAAATAAATAGCTCCATAAGATTAATCATTAACTTTAGTTCACATATGCTATAGTTTTTCCCAAACTGTTTTCACTTTTTGAGTTGATTATTATATTTATGATTTGATATCAGCTTTGAACCCCATGATGCCATAGATTTTTTTCCAGCACTTACGGACAATTGATTTTGCTGTTGGCAATATGAAGCTGCCTGTCACATGTAAATATTTTATTCTCATTTGTACGTAAAGCAGATAGGCATCACTTAAATTATTTATAAAGTTGTATTCATTCTGTTAGTTACTGATTTATTATTCTACTTCATATGATGTTAGTAGTCTTGATCCACTAGCTGCCTTATTCACTTCTGTTTGTAGTCTAATTAAGGTAAGCTAGAAGGAAGAGTGGTAGCCAACATGTGCCTAGAATATGAATTTATAATGGCACAATAAGTTTTAAAATAGCTTACAGAGAATATCCTGGCACATGTAGCAAATATACATAATTAAAATTCATTCTTATTTTAATCATATATTCTATAAATTGGGAAACATTTCAATGTGTGAAAAGTAATGACACTTTTGTTAACCAAGAACACATAATTAATATCTCAAGAATGTTGTTTATGTTTGTATCTTTGCAAAATTTAGGGACATTTGGGTAGAAGAACAAATGTTTATAGTCACAGAGGATATATATAATGCTAGTAAGTGGTTTTGACAAGAGAGGGGATTCGTATCGCCTGGATATGCTGTTGCCATAGGTAAGTGGGAACATGATCAGCTCTGTCCTTGTCACTCTCACAGGGCACTATTCAGTTCACAACACTGAGAAAGCACTCACCAGCCTGGTCAGAAGAGAAAGGATACGCTGCATTCCACTGGGTACCAAGCCCCTGTAGGGAAGAGACAGCTCTCATTTTACTTCATGTTACTAGTGTCTAGTTCTAGTCAATGTCCAGAACACAACAGACATCTATACAACTTTCATAGTTGATGTATGTTTCTTTTCCAGCAAGAAGTCCCAGATCTTGGTTCACGTGGGGTGAGCCAGTGCCCAAATCCCAATGGAATGTCAGCACCATCCTCTAGATCAGCGGTTCTCAACCTGTGGGTCGCGACCCCTTTGGGGGTCGAATGACCCTTTCACAGGGGTCGCCTAAGACCATCAGAAAACACATATATAATTACATATTATTTTTGTGGTTAATCACTATGCTTTAATTATATTCAACTTGTAACAATGAAAATACATCCTGCATATCAGACATTTACATTACGATTCATAACAGTAGCAAAATTATAGTTATGAAGTAGCAACGAAAATAATTTTATGGTTGGGGGTCACCACAACATGAGGAACTGTATTAAAGGGTCGCGGCATTAGGAAGGTTGAGAACCACTGGTCTAGACACTCATTTCAGTGCTCTGATCCCCTATCCTTGCAGGTCAAAGTGTAGTCCATGGGTTTGCAATTTAACAAGATTCCCAGGTGACTCACAGGCACATTCAAGTGGGAGAAGCACTGCCCTATGAAATATGTGCCTGTCATCAATCTCCAATCACCAGCAAGACGCAGCATACTGGGATCTTTACCCTTGAGAGCTCTACTCAGACCACTTGCCCCCAGGACTCAGAGCCCGCCAGTTCAGACACTGTTGTCACTTCACCCAGCCCCTATTGACACAGCAGCCTCACATCACCCCTATGGAGGCTTGACATAGGCCTCAGGTGTGGTGGTGGGATTCTCAGAGACTACCTTGTAGAAACAGACCTCTCTCAACAGCACCTTATGCCAGGATATAGTCCATTAATAATAGTTCTCACCTTGGAGGCAAGAGCGACACTTTAGAATGGAACGAGATGGCAGCATCTGAGAGAGAACAGAATGCTGTGTGAGCGACAGGCCCTCTAGCAATTGGGTTCTGTCCCAGGAGGCCTTCCCCGTAACAGGAACCAGTTAGTTAGACAGAAACAGTCAGTTAAAGCTGCCCAGGGACCCCATTGTGGTGGGGCCATTCTGTTCATGACACCATTTGTTTTGTTCACCAACTCCTCACCCCTTTGGTGAGTGAGGAAGTCCTGGCCTCAGATCCTAGACATGGCCATACATGACGCCTGACACTGGGCAGATGAAATGGTCACATACGGTCACAGCCCAGGAAGGAGGACATCATATGTCGTGCAGGGCCACACAGGGGTGTCACTCGGGATAGCTGGGGTTGTGGGAGGCAGGCTTTGTAGTGACAAGATATCCACGTTCCCAATAAGAGGATGTTTATTTGTCTAATTCCTCACCTTGGATCCCATTGGGTGAGTCCAGCTGGTCCGGCTGAAAGGAACTAGCCAGAGGGAGTCTTCCCATTGAGTGCTGGGGGCTGCTGATGAGGGCAGATAAACTTACACTAGGCCTTGGGGCCCTCTGAGGCCCAAAGGTATCAACGTAGCACAGGAATCTTTAGTTCTTATACTACAGTACTTCAAGGGAGTCTACGAGAATTTAGACCTATGAATGGTAGCTAGTTATGTCAAGATTCTAGATGAAAATCGAAGAAAAGAAAACACCCATCCTTCCATTTCTACTCTACTTCTAAGAAAGGAGGAGGAGCATGTCTGTAAGTCCAATATTTCTGTAAATATCAGGAAACGCACCATGTCCTTACAATACACTGTCTGTTTTCTAAGACAGTCTTCTAGAAGGCTGGGGCTGACATCAGTGTTAGATAATTAGGCACCTATTTTTATTTATAACACAAATTTGTTATTACAGAAAATGGTCCCTTCATATGTGGGCAACTAAAATGTGGGTTCATCTTAGTGACTCTTATGTAGCAAGAGGAATACTGGAGGAAGCAAGAGAGGAAGAAGAGAGGAGGAAGAAAAAGGAATAGGGGAACACTTTAAAATTATACATGTGAAAATATTACCATTAAAAATCTGTTAGCAATCCCCCGTTTTGTGCACTTTGACCCAAAATATGACAATTTATAATTTCTGCATAAGTAATATATTAAGGTTCTAATGTTGTATTATATTTAGATTTTTCAAAAGAAGAACTAAATGAAACTGATTGAGAGGAGCAGTTCTAAATGAGCTCAGTGCTGTCAAGAGCAGTGTGAGCAGAGTTTGGAGGTAACGTGAAAGCCAACCCAAGGTGTGGGCTGACATCTCTAAGCACAGTGTGTCTCAGTGGCAGCATTGTTGAAATTATGGTGGAGGACTTCCCACATGCTGCAGGATGTGCAAGGTCCCTGACCTCCACGCACTAAGTATCAGTAGCATCCTCTAGTCATTGTAGTGGCACAAACAATCCTCCCCACCACATCCCACACATTTCTAAATAAATCAGAGAGGGGCAGTAAGTAATGTTTGAAAACACTGCTTGGAGCCACTGTTTTTGACCAAGTTCCCTTTGGATATTTTCCTTAGTTTAAATTTTTCCTGAAGTCTAGCAGATCATAGACTAATGAGCTTGGTTTATCATGCTCTTGTAAACATATCTTTTGTGTTTCTGTATATTGGTGAGAAGGCAAGGACATTCACATTAGTTATCTCAAGCAAGCTTCCGTATTAGTTAAGAAACCCAAAAAGATTAAAAAAAAAAAATCTAATGTTTACTGAACCCAACTGATAATAACTCTCCAAGGAGAGACAGGGATTCCAATCACTATTTATTAGTTTATTGTAACAAAAGTTAGCATCTTCAAGTGATATGCCTAACTTTAAGTGTAGAAGATGTTTTATACCATCTATAATAATAAAGAGTAATATGCTAATGAGACCGGACAGCCAAATGACCTTCTGGATGTCCTTCCAGACAACCTTCTAGACATCCTTCCAGATGACCTTCCAGATAAAGCCAGGCTGCAAGGGCCGAGGCAAGCTGCCGTGGCTGTGAGGGCCAATCCCCTTGCACAAATTTTGTGCATCGGGCCTCTAGTCCTATATAATAAAAGTGTAATATGTTAATTAGACCAGATGTCCTTCCAGACGACCTTCCTGACGAAGCCAGGGCTGCGAGGGTCAAGGCAGAGGCGACCGCTGCCATGGTGGGAGCCAAGCCACTTGCACTAATTTCCTGCATTGGGCCTCTAGTTTATAAATAATATTTGAGCTTCTTTATATCAGATCCTGTTCACAAATTAAAGTGTTTTTAAGAAAAGCTAGATCCTGAGGTTTAATCCATGAATCTAGGGTCTGAATAAATGACATTGAACTGAATGCTTTCATTATCACATTGCCGTTGTCTTTTCATTCAACAAAGACTCCCTCACCTCTGGACATTCAATTTTGCTGATTGCAGAAGAAAGAAAAATTACTTCTTTTGTTGCTTGTTATGTTTCTTCACACCCCTGAGATTGTTGTCACTTTACAAATTGAGTGTAAATAGAATTATGGGTTTGCAATTCTATTAATATTCATTTTCTATGCTACCATCATTTATTAGCTTGGGGAAGCTCTATTATTCAAATTGTGAGATAGCATGGAGACTTGGATGATTACAAAAAGTGACTTTGTTCTTAATAATAAAGTATTTAATAATGTGAAAGAGTTACTGACACTGAGTAAAAGTTTAAATTTAACAACACATATTATGCTCTGACTGAGTTTGCAGTCTCTAAATCGATCAATTCTCATTTCAATTTCTGTCCACTAAGTAGAAAGGTCATAATATTGTTGTAAGTCTTTTCATGCATTCATGATAACATGATGAGGCTATATTTGGCTGGGGTTCCAGATCTCATTATCCCCTATCAACCCTAAAAGTGCCACAGATTTTCAATACAAATATAGAAAGGGGACATCTTTGGGTAATTTACTTGGTGTATAACCTTTATGATCTCACAATGAGCCAGGTTGAGGGAACTGAAACAATAAGGGAGTTTTTTTGTTTAGGTGCAAAAAATCTATATAGCCTTTTCTAGCCCCTCCAGATCAGCACTGCCCAATTAAAATATAATGTGAGCCACTTGTGTGATTTAAACTTTTCTAAAAGCTACATTAAAAATTAAAAAGTAACATGTGAAATTTAATTACCATTTCATTTAACCCAACATATCCCAATATTCTCTTTTCAACTAATAGTCACTTTCGTGAGATGTTTTAACATTCTTTCTTCATACCATCTTTGAAATCCAGTGTGTATTTTACATTTACAACACATATTGATTTGGACTAGTCACATTTCAAATACTCAATAGCCACAAGTGGCTACTGGCTCCCTTACTGGTCAGTGTAGCTTCACATCTACTACTATAAAGAGGAGGAAAAGGAAACCAAAGGGTAAAATCAAAAGAGAAGAGAGCAATCAAACCAACAGAGTCAAATACACTTCTAACATTCACATCATTGAAACTATGGTTCAATGTCCTCAGTAGACTAGACTAGATCAGTCCAAAGCAGCTTTTCTTAAGGGGCTCGGGAGATGGTGAGAGGGAACAAATGCAAGAAGGGAAAAGAGCTATGAGCCGCTCTAAATGGCCACATATTATACTAAATATAATGGAATAAGAATAAGACACACTAACAACTCTCCAAGAAATCACAACGTGAGACTATTTTAGTTAATTTACAAGATATTAGTAAACTCAAACTTTAGTAATGAGTTTAGTAACACCCACAGCTCCTAAATCAAAAATAAACAATGACAGTTTAGTACTTAAATTTTTTAGGCAAAATTAAAGAGTTCTAATGTCCAAATGCATCATGAAAAAAATTTTGAAAATTTATGCCCAGCATAGGGAATATAGTTAATATTTTGTGCAGTGACAAATGGCTACTAGACTTAACCTGGTGATCACTTTATAAGGTACATAAATGTCAAATCAGAATGTTCTACACCTGAAACTAATATTGTATGTCAACTATATTTTAATAAAAAATGCAAACATATGTATGTTAAATAAAAATTAGAAGAAAAATGTTATCTAGTGGAAACCTATTGCTGCCTTTTAACCCTTCAGAATACAATCCTCACAGTGTAGTTTGTCTTTTTTTAGTTAAGTGTGATGTATGCTGTGCCTAGCAGTGCAACAGTGAGTATTTTAACAAATCGAAAAGACTTTACTAATTTATCTGTGGAGTTCTCACCAATAGCAATGAACCTGTATTTCCCCAAGCAAGTACAATCTCAAAACTGCCAGGAAATTAAAATACCCATTGAAAGGTTCTGTCTACTACTTAAAATGTTTTCCTACTTATTTATAAAACTTTTAAAATGAAAAATTCCAAGATTATAAACAGAGTACTTAGAAATCTAGCTTAGAGAGTCCAGACACAAATAACAATACAACTCCCAAATTACCAATTAGAAGAGATAGTATGGATTGAATCCTTGAGGGTAACTAAGTATATTCAGATTCCTGACTGACCTGCCATTGGAAAAGCACCCCAAAAAATGGAAAATGCATTTTCCCCTGAAAAAATGATATGTAGTTCTTGAATACAGAGCATACTTTCAAATAACCACTATAAAGCATTTGACGTAAAGAACCACCTTCGTATGCCATAAAATAATTTAAATAGTCATTGTTAGAAATTATAACAACATCATGACAACAATGAAGGTTTTTAATCTCTCCCAAACTCTTTTTAAAACCAAAAATTTAAAAAAGGCTTCAAAGCACCAAAAATAATAAATGAAAAAAACAAAGGAGACAGCACAAATGGACTCCCAACATAGATGGCAGGAGACCCCCCACGTGCCAGAGTGCTGGTGAGTGTGGTTGAGTCAGCATCAGTATTAGAGTTTGAGGAAGATCAGACTGTTTGTGGTGGGAGAAGAGGCAAGTTAAAGAACACTGCTGTCTTACCCTACAAACCCCAGGTGGGGAAGCCAATTAATACTGATCTTAAAAGAGAGGACATCTCCTGAGTATGCAAATAACCTTCAAATGAGTATTATGCCCCAAATTTGTTAGCAAGTACAAAAAACTATGCACAACTACCTACAACTAGTAGAATCGTCAAAATCCAGAACACTGAGAACACAAAATGCTGGTGAGATCATGGAGCATCAGGAACTCTCATTCATTAGCCTTGGAAATGCAAAATGGCGCACCCACTTTGGAAATCAGTGTGACAGTCTCCTAAAAAAACTAAAGATGCTCTTACCATATGATCCAGCAATGGTGCTCATTGGTATTGACCTAGTGAGTTGAAAACCTATATACGCACAAAAATCTGCACATGGATATTTATAGCAGCTTTATTCATAATTGCTGAAACTTGGAAGCAAACAAGATGGCCTTCCGTAGGTATTTGAATAAATAAACTGTGGTCCATCCAGACATTGGAATATTACTCAGCACTAAAAATAAATGAGCTATCAAGTCATGTAAAACTATTAAGGCACCTGAAATATATACTAGTAAGTGAAAGAAGCCAACCTGAACAGGCTACGTTAGCATAAATTAAATATGGAAGAAAAGTGCCCTTCATTGTTTCCAGGACCCAAAGAATAAAAAGGTCAACAAAGGAGGGCAAATATCACTTATGTGCTCAGTTTTAGCAGAATAAGATTTCCAGGAGATGTCTGAATGTCTGCAGGTGGCCATCAGCACAATATTCTCTGTTTTGTAAACTGTGTTAGGAAAGCTTTGAGCTTCTCCTCCATCTTGCTAGGCAATCTCTAGAACATCGGTTCTCAACCTGTGGGTGGCGACCCCTTTGGGGGTCGAACGACCCTTTCACAGGGGTCGCCTAAGACCATCGGAAAACACATATATAATTACATATCGTTTTTGTGATTAATCACTATGCTTTAATTATGTTCAATTTGTAACAATGAAATTGGGGGTCACCACAACATGAGGAACTGTATTAAAGGGTCACGGCATTAGGAAGGCTGAGAACCACTGCTCTAGAATGATCTCACAACAATACCACTTCAGCTTCTCTCATCACCATCTCTCAATCAGAACCTGCCCATCATGGTTCTATATGTATTTGTATCTGCCCACCCTCCCTCACCCCGCCACCTGTTCTTTTAGATCAGATTCTTTGGGGGGAAAAGTGATTATATTCTTCTGTTGACATATCATCATGACTTTCATCTTAACACATATTAGCATTACCTAATATATCATGATGACTTTCTTTTGTTAATATTGAATGTTTCCTTATGTGTTCTGAAACTAAATTGTCTGCAGTTTCCTCCTGAAAATTACTGTCACTGTCTTATCAATTGTTTCCCTTTCTATACAGCGGGTGTAAGTTGCTACAAAGTGAATTCTTCACAGTAGAATGTATCTCCATCTCTAGCCACAAATCTATCGTTTTATAAGAAATCAAAATTCATTTCCAAATAGACAAATTTTTGTATTTGACATCTATGTCATAGTTGCTACATTACGATCTCTATCCGAAGCTTAAACTTGAAAAGAGATTAGAAAACCACTTATTTCCCCAAATTCTTTAGTTCTCATTTCAAACTTTAAAAATGTAGAGAATAGTCAAAGCAGATGAGGGAGCATCATGTAAACACATTAAAAACAGCAGAAAGCATCACTTTTAGTAATTTCTCAGAACTGCTAGACTATCATGACATAGAAATGCAGTAGTTGTGCTAATGTATTTAAATTCTCAAAAATCTTTTTAGAGATTTGCCTGCTGTGTAGATTAAATCATGAAACTATTAAACATGGGAAGACACTAATTCTGGGAGGTAGGATGTAATGCCAAGTTCAGCAACTTTGCTTTGGAGAATAACGAAGCCAAGATCATCATTCCTAAACGCAGTCTACTGAAGACTGGCTTCTCTCTCTCCATTGTTCAAGAGCAGATGATGAAATGTCAGCCCTTTGAAGTCCTGTGTACCCATGTTCACCTCAATTCCAAAAGATCTTTCCATTTTCAAATATAGTATCTCACACATATGGCTTATTCATTCTATTCAGAAATCAGAGGCCAGGACACTGTTAAATATTTTGTTCTGCTTTATTAAGTTGAATATACTAGTTTAATTTGTTTGATAATAAGTTTTACGGGATCATGATTTCTGGAAAATTTCAGACATTTGTCTACACTAAAGTGCATGTCTTTCCTAAGCCCACATTTTCATTTTGACAGTTATATATGGTGGGAATGAGGGAAAAGAATTGTGGATGCCCTTTGAAGACTACTCAAGAGAGCAGACACTATTTAGTTTCTGGGCAAGCTCGACGCCAGCATGCTTCAAGGATTTCTCGATGTTTTCCCGGTGAAGGATGTAGCGGTCTTTGCCTGCTGCAAACTGTGAGCTTTGAAAGTGCACAGGGAATGGAATCTTTTTGCTACCAAATATATTGGAAAACCACAGAGATGATTAAACTTAGTGGTTTTATGTGTTTTATCAGCCAGTGACATCATGACAGATGAGAACGTTCTGCCAAGAAAAGTCAAAATTTCTTAACATTAAGGATTTCACAGACAAATCACATGAACTAAATGTCATTTAATCTATACAATGATTTGAACATAATCCAGACCTCAGGCAAAAAATAAATTTAAAAATCCTCACCCACCAAGCTCATTATAGCAAGATGTTTGATTCAGAGCAACACACTGTCCCAGTTTGCAAACTATTAAAAGTTAAATAAAATACTTTTGATATGTTCAAAAAAGGATACATTCTTTCTTTTTACTATCTCATTTGATGAAGCATCAAACTCCCTACTGGGAAAAACAAAGAATTCTAGTAAACAGTACCTTGCTTTTAATGGTCCTCTTTTATCTATGAATCACAAAGTAATACAGGAATAAGTAAATTAGTTGAATGATGTACGCAAAGCACAGATCATTCTACCAAAATTGCTTAGAAATAAAAACTCGAGGATAAATGAGTGCAAGGGGAGATTAAAGCAAGTCAGTGGAGCTCCACTGAGACAAATAGCATTACACTTGCCAGGGAAGGGCTGTTTATTAAGTGTAGTCATTTAGATAAAATACAATCAAACAAATAAAAACCCAATGTGCTCTTCACAATTTTCCTGTTAACACTGAGTTAATCTTTAGAGGATCCTATTCAAAAACAAGTTCCTTAAAAGCCATAGTGGGTGGACAATTGTCTAAGAGGACAATGACCCAGGGCTCCTAAATGGGTTCAATGAGCAGAATGAGGCCATGATTGGGTGTTTATTTATGAGACACCGAAGAGCAGCTGCAGGGTGTGTGCCACTTTCTCAAGGGGTTCCGCCTCCAGCAGTTGTCTAGACCAGATGGAAGTGACAAGCTCCACTTCATAATGTCAGAGCATCAGCATGGTCATAACAGAGTCCCCAGCAAGTCTCCTATGGAGCAGGAGCACCTGTTTAAATGCACCTCTTATTTCTCAAACTGTCATTTTAATTTGCAGCTCGCACCTGAAAGGTAGTACACCTTGGGGTTCAAAGCTGCCAGGCTGCAAGCTGCAAGTCAAACATGACTGTTGGAAGAGTTCAAATCTCTGTGGTGGAATCTGGGCAGTTTTAAAACTTTCATGTGTCCGAAGCTTGCTTTAAAAATGATCCAATCCATCTTCTTTTTAGAAGGAATATATATATATATATTTCAGTTGGCATCTTATTTGGCTCTGGCTTCATTCTAGAACCAAGCTGATTAGCAACAGACTCATTACCCCCTTTAGTTATTAGAAACAGACTCACTGTGCCTTCTACTTTCTCTCAGTAGCAGAAATCTAGGCTGAAAAACTAAAGATTTGGCTCTAGCCTGTGGCTACAACTTCTTCACAGAAAAGAGCATTTCATCTGGAATCTGGAGCCCCTTGCTGTTCATTATGGGAGTTCATTGGTGTCTCTAGACATCTATGATGGTTTAGCAATGATCGTATGTCTCATAGGAGAGGAAAAATTACTTTAAAAAATTGGAACTAACACATAAATCTAAAATCAAAGATAACTGACATCACTAGAACATCGATTCATATTACTCTGCTATAAATCTTTCACAGTAGACACACTCTCTCTCTCTGAACCAAGACATTCAGCACAGAAATGAAGCAAAAGCAGAAAAAAATATTATTTGGATGATGAATTCTACACGAAATTTATGGTATAGCTCAGTTTTTCTATTACAGGTTTTATTAGGAGTCTGGGATTAAAATTGGGTCCCTTCAGGATCTAATATACAGAAAATATTTCTTGTGCTTTTTCATTTTGGCTACAAACTTACCCACTAAGATTCTAATGCTAAATCCAGAACATGAAAAGGATTCTTTCTGTAGGAATATTTTTAAAGGGGAGTGAGAGGAAGTTTCATCGGCAGAGTTGGAGCGTTACATAAGTTAATTGGGCATTTGTCTAGTTGCCTATTTTTTATTTTATTTATTTATTTATTTATTTATTTATTTATTTATTTATTTTATTTTGGTGGAGGGCACGAATTTAGAATGTGGTGTCCTGTATCATGTTGACCTCTCTGCCTATGCTACAGGGTCTGGAAGGGTTCATTAGTCACAAATATGTATAACTGTTCTTTATCTTGTTTTAAATTTCTATCTATGTTATATTTATTTTTTCTTTGACAGAACCAACTTTTCTGCTCTAACATAACCAAAAAAAAAAAAAGAAATAAAGAAAGAAAGAAAAAGATGCAGAAAAATCATTGGGATTGTTATAAGGACAACTGATTACTTAGAGCAGCGGTTCTCAACCTGTGGGTCGCGACCCCTTTGGGGGTCGAACGACCCTTTCACAGGGGTCGCCTAAAACCATCGGAAAACACATATATAATTACAGATTGTTTTTGTGATTAATCACTATGCTTTAATTATGTTCAATTTGTAACAATGAAATTGGGGGTCACCACAACATGAGGAACTGTATTAAAGGGTCACGGCATTAGGAAGGTTGAGAACCACTGACTTAGAGTCTGAATGGCAATGCTGCTGTGGGAGCTCAGATTGTCATTCTATGGTTGAATTATGCATTATCAGGCGATCCACATCCCCAAATCATGCATGCCATTCCATTCACCGGCATCTTTGCTGTAAGAATAAGCTAGAGACAACATATTTTAGAAGACAGAAATGCATCGGTTTAAAGTAAATTATTACAATGATCACAGATAGAGCACACACACACACAAAAACACATTCTTGCTCATGCACTCTCCCAAACTCCCATCATAAATACTCCAAGGTCCAGGATAAAAGACAAATTAGCAGGTAGTCTAATGCAGGCATGCAAGGTACACCGTAGACTGCATTATGATCACCAGGAACCACCAGCTTTCTATGTTGGAACATATTTTTATCTTCCCAGCTAAGCAACTCCTACGGGGCCCACAGCCATCATTTTGCACAAACAGGCTTGCAGTGAATCACTTGTCATCCCTTCACAGCAAGCCCTGCAGTGCTATTTCCCTACTTATGAGAAGCAGAAGGAACTCATCAGACATATCTTCAGGATAAGTGGTGAAAAATAAAATGTTCCTCATTGTTATGCATTCGCCCAAATCACACTAAAGTATTTCTGAATATTATGTCACAGGGATTCAAAGTATAAAAGAAAAACTATGTTTCTTTGGTGGGAAATAGGCTATCTCTCACTTAGAGAAAAACTTAAGAACAGTATTTCTTTTTATAAAAAAAAATTTCAGATTCCTTTTTTTTTATTTTTGCCTTAACATTGGTTATTAGAATCAGTTCTCTCATATATATAAGAAGTTCATCATTTGTCAGAACATGACTAACAAATCTTTCTCTGAAAGGTAGAGTTGCTTTCACAATTAAACAAGGATTTGTTTGCTTAATACATCTATTTGGTTAACTCCTGATAATGGGAGTGAGACAATTTATTTTTCTCAAAAACATAAAAATGAGTATCATTTTTATTGTTTGATATTTGCAAGGTGGTTTACAAGTCATTAACACATCCTCCCAGTATTTGTCACTAATAACATTCTAATCTATGTCTGAGAAAGCAGAAAATAAAATATTTATACTGACTAAATGCCACAGACTAAATCTTGTGCAACACAGCATCACTCTTGAATTGAAGTAATTCATTACCTTTAATTTAAAGGTTTTCCAAAATAAATAAGAAATGGTAACCAGAACATTTTCAGATTGTTGTTGTTTTTTTGTGTGTGTGGTTTTTGTTTTGTTTTCTTTTGTTTGGATTTGGTTTTCAATATGATGTGATAACTACAAGTTTGTGGTAAAGTAAATTTTGCTTTAAAATTTCAAAGAAGAATATTTATTTTAAAATTTAGGTTATTTGCAGAAAATATTTATTATATGCTTTATGTCTGTGTATAATTAAAAATAAGGGTCATATTTTTATTTAATTATTCATGCCATCTTTTTGTTTTAAATAAATTAAATTACTTCAGAGTGTTCTTAGAGTCTATATTGATCCAGTACCCACCTGAGAGTCTTTAATACTATCTAATAAATGATATGTTACATAGATTTTATGATTGTTATCTACAGGGAACTTGTCTAAGTATACTAACTAGTAGTGTCATATTGAATTGCTCTAATCAACTGAGCTCCCCGGCCAGGCAGTAACATATTTTTAAAAAACAATTATCTGAGCCCTGGTTGGGGTGGTTCAGCTGGTTGGGCATAGGCCCATGCGCCAAAAGGTTGTCAGTTTGGTTCCCAGCGAGGACCTATGCTTGGGTTGCAGGATTGATCCCTGGTAGGGGGCATATAGAAGGCAGCCTAGGGCTGTTTCACTTTCACACCAATGTTTCTTTCTCTCTCTCCCTCTCCCTTCTTCTCTCTCTAAAAATCAATAACAACATAAAATAAAATATTTTTTTAAAAACACAATTATTTGAAGGCACTGGTTGGCAATCAAAATTAAGCCAAAACAAGAAATAAGGCCACGCTTAGCAGACAATTACACTGGGTGAGATCTGCATCTTTTTGGCACTCTCCAAACTAGACAGATCAGGATGGAAGAAAGCTACATTTTTTACTTCAAGCTTCAGGGGACAGAATTTCAGGTTGACAAAAAAGATTGGAACATTCTAGAGGAAAGGAAGGAGCTACACAAGGCTTGAACCTCAAAATCTGTGTTTAAAAATGGCCCCCGTCCCCCTGGACAGATCCGTTCCTGGGTCTTCATTCCTACGATGATGCCTCTTCTACAGTGAATTCCCGTCACTGTCTACCACTCACCCAGCACCGATGCTTCATTCACTGCTTTACTACCGGATGCTGTTGGGGACACAGAGAAGGAACTGATGTGTGGGTCACACACGATGAATACACTCCCACATTGCTATATAATTCTTCACTGTCAAATCCTCCTATTTTACCAAGGCAGAAATAGCACCTCAACTTCATTTGCCACAGGCATCTATTGCTTCTAGGAGGCAGCCGCAGTCCACACAAGCGATAGCACTCCCCGCTGCCTGAGCGACTGAATGGAACATAGAATCTCTGGTGAGGGCGGCCTTCGGATAAGTCCAGGTCAGCCAAAAGCTAGGCTTCTCTTTCCCCTGAGCTAAGGAGGGTGCGCATCCTAAGAAACACTCCCACATACATTTCCCAGAATTTTGATAGAAAAGACCAGCACCATCTTCGCCTTCCTTCTGTTATACCAGCCGTTTCCCAGGTCGGCCTCTGTAATGGACTCGTTGGGGCATGCTAGCGTGTGGAGGCAATGAAGTGTGGTTGAATAGCACATTAGGAGAAATTGCTTCTTCTTGCAGAGTGGCTTCCTCCGGCCGGATTGTCGCGGGGTATTCCACAGTTTTGTCACATAGAGAAGGCGAGACTGCTTCTGCTGATCAAGGATGCGTGGCCAGGCTCCAGAATTCGGCCATGTTGAGTCAGTTGGATGTTCCCAAGTGTCCCATTCTCGCCATCAGCTCCCCATTCTTTCCTGGTCAATAATCTGGCTTTGATTTTTTTTTATTTCCACTCTTCTCTGCAAAGGATATTACAGAATGGTAACACAGGCTCTGTGCTGTTTTCAAGACTCTGTACTTCACACTGAGATCTTAAAGAGTTAACTTCACTAATTTATTTCTAGTTAAACACATCCAGCGCACCCCGTGTATATTCCTGGCATGCTTCACGCATTTATACATGACCCCAAGGACTCAGTTTGCCACTGAGTGTTACAGACGACCAGAGACCTGTCCCACAGCAGGAAACCAAGCTCCAGTTCCCAGTTTCTTGAGATCTATTACTGTGCCACGGAGGGTTCACTGATGGAAGCAACAGAATACACGCTTTGCTTTATTTCGAAAATGAATTTATTTAAAAATTGAAATTACTACATGCCATTCCCAGAAGGGCCTCAGAATCAGCTAAAAGTCATCCATGTAGGACAATTCCCAAGCTGACCTGCCGGTCTAGTTCATGGTTAATTCCCAGCCCTTAGTCACTGGTGACTGATGCTGCCATGTCTGACTCTTGTCTCTGAAAGCTCTTTATCTCTCCCCCCATCCTCTACCAATCAGAGTTTCCTTGCCTTTCTCTCTTCCCAATCCACGTTTCATGTTGGTGTAGGACCAGGGTGGAAATTAAGTCATGCTTGAGCAGGAAGGCTGGGGAATTGGGTTTTACTGGGGTGACCAGGAGGAGTAGAGAAGTGAGAATGCTCCAAAGGGGAAAAAAAAAGCCATTTAAAAGGTGAACAAGCTACACATGTGACTGAGTCCTCTAATCGGCACAACTGAATGATCTGCTCAGACTTCTGTTTCTTGGTTGATCATGTTTAAATGTTACAGAATTTAACAGGCAACCGAACCATACACAGATCTGCTCAGACTTCTGTTTCTTGGTTGATCATGTTCAAATGTTACAGAATTTAACAGGCAACGGAACCATACACAGGAGGACTCGGAGGTCCAGGATAAACTCATTTATTTTCAGATGTTTCACATGTACCAGTGCAGTGACTCAGGGGGTCATTCTCCAAATCCTGAGTAAGCCAATATGGAGGAAGCTTCCGCTTTATACCCTTCAGTTTCTTTGTTTTCTATCTGCTTCCTAACTACCAGGCTTTTGTGGTGGCTTCCACAGCCCCTCCCAAGTCAGTCAGAATGGGGCAGTGAGATTGTGTCTAAATGCCCGTCTGGGTGGTGTCAGTGACCTCCCCTGGAGCTAAGCTGGTACATGCTTTGTTTATGGCGCCTCTGTAAATTGGGAGGAATTAGGAAAACAGGTCTTGCTAGACCAGATTGTGGAGAAAGGGGCAGTGACTTCATTATAGGCTATCAAGGATGCACATTAGGTTATGGCATAGATTCAGATTGCTAGCCCCCCAAAAATGTCTTATTTTCCCATCATAAAGAGTGTCCTCAGAGTAGATGACTGTGAAGTGGCGGACAGGCGCCTGAGGTGGAGGACACTGAGCATGCTGTTCTCCAGAACAGAGATCCTTCGCCCTTTGTTCCCTTTTCATATTCCTCCCACCGACACCTTTTATCCTGGACTCAGTAGGCTCTGCTTCTCTCGCTGTTCCCCAACCTTCCTGTAGGAGCTCTCTAGGCAGGCAGTTCCCTTGCTTTCCAGGGCTGCACTCAGTTTAAAATCTGTGGAGAGCCCGAGCTGGTTTGGTTCAGTGGGTAGAGTGCTGGCCTGCAGACTGAAGGGTCCCTGGTTCAAATCCAGTCAAGGGCACATACCTTGGTTGCAGGTTTGATCCCGCACATGCACATCGATGTTTCTCTCTCTCTGTCTCACCCTCTCCTTTACACTCTCTCTCTATATATATCAATGGAAACATATCCTTGGATAAAGATTAACAAAAAAATAAATTAAAATCTGTGGAGCATCCCAGCTATCCCTACAGGTTAGTGCACAGTGGAGGGAGCCGCTGTCCACATGTCCACACTAGCCCAGGTGATCTGACTGCCCTTCTTCAACTCACTTATCTGATTAAATGTCTCCCCACAGGTCTTTATTTTTTCACTCAAGGTTTAATGATATTCTGAATATGCTCTTATTTTTATGCATGTGAAACAGTGTTCTCATGTAGTTCCTCTTTTTCTTTTCAGAGCTATTTTGTTTTCTTATGTCAATTCTGTCCTCTCTGCTCTCTATATTCCGGGCATGTTTTGTGTTTTATAACATTTCTACTGAGGGCACCCTTTCTTGCACTAGATCTATGTTACATGTTATCATTCATACATTAAACAAAGCTGAGGTTTGGAAAACTGAAGCAGTTTGCCAAAGGCTGATAAGAGATGAAGTCAAGATTATAACTCAATAATGCTTAATCCCAGAGCCCAAGATATTAACTACTGTAGAAGATATTTCTCACACAATATGTAATATTATGTTGCTTTAAACACATTATTATCTTCCTTACAATCTCTATTCAGCATTCTAAAGATCTCTGTTCATTTGAAATTGTGAACATTTTCATCATCTAAGATTGGCTGAACCAGTATTCTACCTAGTTAATTGTAGTAGGCACTAAATTCTTATCTAACTACAGACCCATATATTTCCCACAGAATGATGTTTCCCAAGTATCAGTTTTTCTCTTCTGCTCAAAGAATCAAACCAAGTTTTCATTTGAAAATTTATTCTTCCCTCTGATTTCTTTAGATATTTGAATATAATGAAAAGTAAGTCACAGTTTGCCCTCCTCCCCGAGTATTAGAAGAAACCATCTTCCCCTCTTACAGGAGAAAAGAAAGCATTTCATTCAGATTTAGTAGACAGCATCACTAGAAAAAGGAGCAATCCTCCAATTTTCACCAGCAAAAAGATCTGTTTACTTCACTGGAGTAATTACTCCAAGTTACTGAAAAATGTGAGGTCGTAAAGCAGGAAGAAGAATCACACTCCGGGCTTCCTAAACAAAGGTAAACTAGAAAAAAATGAGTTGGCTTGGAATAAAACGAATATAGGAACCTTTGCATACACTGAAGTCAGACCATCTTGTCAAGTGGGTATCCGGACAAAGTTGTTTAGTCAATGTTCCTTTGTTTGTTTGTTTATTTTGTTTTTTATTAGACACACTAAAAACACTTAGCTGGCAATGCAATCTATCACAGAATCATGGAGATATAAAAGGACCTGAACAGTGAGTGACCTTCTGAAAGAGGCCTTGAAAGTCAACTGTCATGAAAAAAAGCCAACTGCCTATTCAGCCATATTTAATATGCAAATAAATACATCCCTTAAAAACTTGCTTGCAAATTTCTGCCTATTAAGCCTATTATTCCATTTATCTGCATTAAAAAAAAAACACTCAACGATGCATACCTACAGGAAAACAAATGTCCATGGGACAAAATTAAGGGAGTGTGTTAACCATTAAAATAACTTTTAGTAAAGAGAAGCAATATTTTTGCAAGTAACTCTTAGCAACATAGGTAAAATGCAACAGCATAACAGAATTTTAGCCTTTAAGATATGCAATAAACACAACTTTATTGCTGAAGAAGGTAAAACACTTAAGTATGAAAACATTGCAATTAATAAATTACTGTATTTTACTTCAGGAAAGAAGTAAAAACCAAAACCTCCAAATTATAAAAATTAAAGGGAAAGTAAGATCCAGTTAAAGGGAACATTTTTAAGAATTTGAAACCAGAGATATACATGTTTATCATCTAACAATACTGGAATATTTCTGAATCCTATAAAACATCATCAAAACCTTCAAGATTAAAGTTTATGGGTTATAAAGTCAAAAGGAGAGGATGCTTTAAAAGTACAAGAAGAGGGTCCATTCAAAATTATTAATTATAACTTCTAAGTGTCAATGTCTTAACCATGTCAAAAGTAGCCTTCAGATGTAGCTTAAATTTAATGATAAGAAGCTTACTTCTGCATTGCAAAGAAAGAAATAAAACACAGCTAAATATATATATACTAGAGGCCTGATGCACAAAATTTGTGCAAAAGTAGGCCTTCCTTCCCCCAGCTCAGTGGTTCTCAACCTTCTGGCCCTTTAAATACAGTTCCTCATGTTGTGACTCCAACCATAAAATTATTTTCGTTGCTACTTCATAACTGTAATTTTGCTACTGTTATGAATCATAATGTAAATATCTGATATGCAGGATGGTCTTAGGCGATCCCTGTGAAAGGGTCATTCGACCTCCAAAGGGGTCACGACCCACAGGTTGAGAACCGCTGCCCCAGCTACTGGCACCAGCTTCCCTCTGGCACTGGGACCTGGGATTCCCTTGCAGCCCTGGCTTCATCCGGAAGGACAGAAGGACATCCGGAAGGACATCTGGTCTAATTAGCATATTATGCTTTTATTATTTTATATATATATTAATAATTTTCACCTAAGGCCTTTCTTAAATTTTCGGCTAACAAAATTTCTCATAGTTTCACGCATGCTAATTTATAGCATGATGCCAACTGTTTTACACACTGTGAATACATTTAAAAATATATGAATGATATTTTAAAGGTGTATTTTTCATGCATCTATCCCAGGTGTGGGATCATATCTCTGGGCCTAAATATCCATATATGATTTAAGACCCATCAAATCCTAAATTATTGTTTTAATTTTTTTTTAATGAGTATGATATCACCTCACTTTCATTATCAGTCATGTAGAGCTATCAATAGTAACTACCTAATAAGATTATGGTAAGGAGCAAATAAAATGTTTAAAATACTACTCTATGGGTATGAGATGAGATGCTGATGACACTGAGACAGTGATAATTACTAAATTCTGCCTCCTACTTGAATCTATTCCTACAAGATTAGATATGCGTGCTTAGTATAAATTTACCAAATTTTGCAGTTAAAAACACAGGAAACCCATTTAAATTTGTATTTCTGATAAATGACTAATGGATTTTTAATACAAGCTATGCAATATTTGGGACATACTTTAACTGAATTTCAGATAAATAAGCAATATGTTTTCACTATAAATATATTCCGAATATTGCATGGGATATACTTATTCTAAAAGCACATCCATTGCTTAGCTGAAATCCAAATGACAGGGTGCCCTCTATTTTATCTGGCAAATGTAGTATAGCACAGGTCAGTAAATTTTAAAACTTTGTTATGAAAATAGATTTGTGGCATTATTGAATTAGTAATTTGAGACATATTAATGAATCTAATTGTATCACTATGTAATCAATCATTTGATAGTGTATAATATTGATAAGGCAATATTATTCAGTAGGAATTACACAGAAGTGAATCCTGGATCTATCTATCACGTAAGAGCTGTGTGACCTTGACCAACTTAATAACCTTGATGAGCATAGATTTATTCATGTTTAAGGTGATTATTAGGACTATTGAAAGGAAGGAAGTAACAGAGCATGACTGTCCTATGACAGAAAGTCACCACTGTGCATTTTCTCCTTCCCCTCTCAAACATAAAACAGTTCCTGGAAACAGCACCTGTATTGCTTTTTAAATTTCTATTGTAATTTGCAAATATGCATCTTACAAAGGTGAAATTAACAGACTGATTAAATGAGTTAGATGCTGAAAGAGGAACAAAAGAGAGAGGTCAAAAATAACTCTAAGGGGTGGGTAATGGAGGAGGAACTGGATCAAGTCACTATGAAATTGAGTGAATATAAAGGAAGGCATGTTTGAGAGGGAAGACAGCGAGTTTTAGACACAATGAGTTTGAAATAATAATGAATCTTTGTGGAGCCTCCCACTGGTCTCCTCAAACATGATCCTCATGATCTTAATTCCCTCATTTCATTATCATTACTCATCAATAAAGGGAATAATTCATGTAAAGCACTTGAAATATTATCTGGAACATAGTTAGTCTCAATTAGTATTGGCAATTATTCAGCTCATGCTAACTCTTATTATTTTTATTATCTTTTCAACTGGCCAATTGACACTGTGAAATCATTCTTGTCTCATTTTTAATATCTCCGATTTTTTTTATATAACTATCAAGTTTGTACTGATCAAGATAGGAAAACCCAAAATTCCCTCCTCGATCTTTCTTATGCCTACAAAAAACGTCCCTATTTTCTTGATCTCTTATTCAGACCCATAATATGTGTATGCCTAAAGAAATATAAGCATATTATCACATATATTTAACAGGTAACTATAATGAACTACTTACCCATACTCAGTACAATTTACAAAGAACCATATTATCTCTAATCAAAAACTCTTATTGCATAATCAGATATAAGATATTTAATTTCTATCTCAAAACATGTTAATAGACATGTCATTGATGTTCCTGCTTCCGTATGACCTCTTCTTTATTCAATTACTGGTCCTATTTGCATCCCATACGATGCCATACTTCTTTGTACCTTTTATTGTGATTCAATTGCCAAAGGCAAGTCTTCCATAATTCAACCCACTCAAATCAACATAAAACCTGATTGAAATTCTCTTGTAAAATCTCTTCCTTTGAAAGGAATTGAATTGTTATCAGTATAAAAGATAGAATCAGTACTGGCTTCCATTTTTTGTGGGTGTTTTTTTTTTCTCCAAAAAAAGCCTAAATGCTACTTAATGGCCAGTTCAAATGGATCATGAAGTCAGCAATCTATAGCTATCTAGGCCTCAAGTTCATTCATGTCGGTCAAAGGCTAAATCTGCTGTTGAAAATTACAGAAATGTAAAACAGATTTATTTACTTAAAAATATACTATTTCCTTACCATGTCCCAGGTACTGTGCTAGAATTAGAGAAAACACTTAACAAAGGCCAGCTTCATGCTTTATCTTTTAACTGGGCTGATGCCATTGTCCCAGTGCATGCTAGCTACAGTTTAGAGAAGTTGTTCAGAAATGTTGAGTATGTCTGTGTGTAGGAGAGGGAAAGGGAGAGATCAGTCCACAGTAGCATTTTCTCTTCGGACTCTGATTAAACAGACTGCATCAATCTTTGCCATGGTGCTGAAGAAATCGATGGTTCCATATAACCTGTTCTGCCATTTCTTTAGTTCTTCCTTCTACAGTCTCTTCAAATCTAGTGTCTATTTCAGAAACCTTGTCATAGTTCAATTTAGTGGAGTTAAATGCTAGTCGGGATTGAAAATGGCTACACGGGTAGTTTGGGTTTCTGCCTTTTTATCACCAAATCACCAGGGTCCCTTGAAGCTGAGATTATCTAGAAGTGTATAATAACACAGAAAACTGGAGGAAGAGGAAACAAGAGAATCCCACACTCAGCAAGCGTGTATAAAACTAGAGGATGGAGCAAATGAGTAGACATTTTCATGGCAATGTGTGTTCATCTTTCATCAGTTATACAAAAGCTGTTTCATGTGTGCTATGATCACCTTATTTCTTACATGAATGTATCTGTGCAAAGTTTCTTATTTTCTTTAATGTTAAGTCATTAGAAACACTGTGTTAGCAATTTGAGGCAATGCTCAAAGTAACAGTTGACAGGGCTCTCTACCGATGAGTCAATATCACTAACATTATTCATCACAGACTCTTTTGCTTTATTAACTTATCAGCAAGATGACCTCAAACACTATATATTACAATAAAACATAAGACATCAATTAAAGACAAGAATAAAGGGGGGAAAGGTTATGCTTCTTTTCTTCACATTTCTAATTTTCTCACATTCCTCTCCACACCTAAATCCAAAATGAAAACAAAGAGAACTTTAACACAAAAATATGTAAGCTTCCGTAGACCTCCTAGCTCAAATGCCTGGAGAGAACATAGCCTCCTTTCTACAACCGTCTTCCATGAATATTAATAGGTGATCCCCGTGACTCTGTGCTTAAAGCTCTCTTTTGCCCACAGATCTAATCAAGTAAGGTCTCATGAAAACTGTTTAATAAGCCCTTTGCTTCTGCTGACATCTTCAGTCTGTACCACTCAGCCACCAACGCCCATTAAGAAAGTGTTCCAAAGGCCCACTTTCATATGCAATTCTATTCTCTAAAGATTTGTTGAGGGCTTACTATAGGACCCTATGTTTAAGTAGCTCAGAGTCTAGAAAGACAGATCGATATAAAAGGCAGAAATGCAGTGCAGTGTGAAAGCTTCGGAACTAGCAGTCTGCATAAGGTAGAAAGGTAAATGAGAATGTGAGTGGGTAGGGAAAGTGTTCTCAGAGTAATTGTCATCAAATCTTAGTTTTAAAGGATGAATAAGGATTTGTCAAGGGGTCGAGAAGGAAAAGTTCTTTCAAAAAAAAGAAAATAATACTGTCTTTTTCATTGCAAACCATGGTTGTGCAAATGAATGTAAATTAACTGGGGATCTAAGAGACTAAAGTGGAGCAACTGGGGACTGAAAAGTAGAATATGAGATGGAAAAGTAAATATGATCAAAATTGGATTTTATCCACTTGGCTGGTGTTGCTCAGTGGTTGAGCATCGACCTATGAACCAGGAGGTCACAGTTAAATTCCTGGTCAGGGTACATGCCTGGGTTGCTGGCTCAGTCCCTGTAGGAAGCATGCCAGAGGCAGCCAATCAGTGATTTTCTCTCATCATTGATGTTTCTATTTCTCTATCCCTCTCCCTTCTTCTCTGAAATCAATAAAAATATATTTTTTTAAAAAAACCTTAACTATTGAGGTACAAGGAAAAATAATTACAGCAGACTTCCTACCAGAAAAAGTGAAAGAATACAGTAGAATTAATATTTTAAGTGTTGAAAGAAAAACACTACTAACTTAGAATTCTATATCCATTGTAATAATTCTTCAAAAGTGAATGGAAAACGAAGACTTTCTCAGACAATAGAAAGCAAGCTGACAGTTTTCAGGATGGGGAAGGGGGACTGGATGGACTAGGATGAAGGATTAGAACAAAAGAAGAAAAAACTCATGGATAGGGACAACAGTGTGGTGATTGCCTGGAGGGGAGGAACAGATGGGGAAAGGTGGAAGAGGTTATAGAGGGGATAAATGGTGATAGTCGAAGACTTGACTTGGGGTGGTGAACACACAATACAGTATAGAGATGATGTGTTGTAGAATTGTGCACCTAAAACCTGTATAATTTTATTAACCAGAGTAACCCTAATAAATTCAATAAAAGGGCAGGGGGAGTGGAACCTTATCTATTCTGAGGCCAGGAAACACTTTCTAAAACACATGTCAAAAAATATAAAAATAAAAATAAACCTGAGGGATTCATCGCCAGTAGGCTGCCAGCAAGAAATATTAAAAGAGGTTTTTCAGGAAGAAGGTCAGCTATAGGTCAGAAATTTTAATCATCATAATGAAAGAAAAGCATCAAACAAAGAATAAATGAAAGTAAAATATAATCTTTCAGTTTTCATATTCTTAATCTAAAAGAAATCAGTTTGTCTAAAACAATAATAGTATCAGTGCATTGGATTATACTATATAGATAAGTGAAATGAATGACAGCAATTTCACAAGAAATGGGAGTAGGGTAAAAAAAGGAGAATAATATTATAAGGTATAGGCACTACTAGTACATGGGAGGTGGCACAGGGTTTTCTGAAGGTGAACTTAGATTAGTTAAAATGTATATTGTAACTCTGGGGAAACCACTAAATTCTTTTAAAAAAATAGAACTGATATGTTACAAAAGAAAAATATAATCAAACTAAATGCTCAGTTAAAACCATAGAAAGGAGAAAAAAGGAAAATTAATACTTAAAAATTTTTTCTATATATTGGGCCTATCTCTAAACTTTCATTTTTTTTATTTTTTGAAGCAGTTACATTAAAAATACAAAATTTTTATTACATTTGTAAGAATCTTATTAAATAATTTAGGAAAACAACGATATCTTGGTCATAATGAACTTTCTTTTGTTCCATTTAGTGAAGTCATATTTCTCTCCACGAGATTTTATGGATTTATAGCTTACACATTTTTAGTTCAGCTAATTTGTTAGGATTTCTACTTCCATTGCTGTTATACAGTAATCTTCAACCATTTAGTTTTCAAACATGTCAATCAGTTTCTAAAATTTTATTTGAGTGTATTTTTCACGTAGTCAACAAGCTATTTTATCCTCTAGTTAGACACAATACTAATATTTGTTTCTCTTTTTTAGAAAGACAGTCATATTTTCTGCAAATAATATAAATTCATTCTTCCTAATCCTTAAATTTTTTATCATATTTCTTAGGATCTCCAGACTGCTGTTATATATAATGATGCTTACAGGTATTTTTATCTAATTACTGAATTTAAATAAACTGCATTAATGTCTTACTGTAGGTTTCTTTCATATATTGAATCAAAAAAATCTTCATTCAGCACAGGCTTTGTTCCAGTTGCTGCTGACACAATCAGCCAGACAAGATGCCTACCTTTGTAGAATTAGAGTTGCTATCATAAATCAATAATAATTACATAAATATCCTAAGCATTGAAGTAAAGATGTATCAATTTTGAGATTTTACCATTATTTAATATAGTATGCTAAAGAAAAATGAAGTGCTATTTGGACAATTGCTCAAAAGCGATTTAAGACATATTCTGACTTTTTGGTGTAAAATCAATAAAAATAATTGATGAGATAGCTCAAATAAATTAAACATGGAAAATATCAGCTAGTGGAAGGAGCTATTCAGATAATTAAAATAGGATGAATTTTTTGGTGTGATGGTGAATGGGATTGCTTTTTTAGTCTCTCTTTCTGTAAGTTCATTATTAGTTCATAGAAATGCCATAGATTTCTTGGCGTTAATTTTGTATCCTGTTTCATTGCCGAATTCATTTATTAAGTCTAATAATTATTTGATGGAGTGTTTAGGGTTTTCTATGTACAGTATCATATCATCTGCGAATAAGGACAGGTTTACTTCTTCTTTTGCAATTTGGATGCCTTTTATTTCTTCTTCTTGTCTGATCACAATGGCTAGTACTTCCAGTACTATGTCGGACAGGAGTGGTGAGAATGGGCATCCCTGTCTTGTTCCTGTTCTTGGGGAAAACCTAGGAATAAACTTAACTAAGGAGGTAAAAGACCTATATGCGGGAAACTACAGGACTCTGAATAAAGAGATAGAGGAAGACATAAACAGATGGAAGAACATACTGTGTTCATGGATTGGTAGAATCAACATCATCAAAATGTCCATACTACCCAAAGCAATCTATAGATTCAATGCACTCTCCATTAAAATACCAACGGCATATTTCACAGACCTAGAACGAACTCTCCAAAAATTCATCTGGAATAAAAAAAGACCCCGAATAGCTGCAGCAATCCTGAGAAAGAAAAACAAAGTAGGTGGGATCTCAATACCAGATATCAAGCTGTATTACAAAGCCACTGCTCTCAAAACAGCCTGGTACTGGCACAAGAACAGACATATAGACCAATGGAATAGAATAGAGAACCCAGAAATCGACTGTCCCAATTATGCCCCAATTAATTAATTACCTGTCTAGACTTAGTGAGACAAATGCAGGTGACCAGGAGTCAGCAATAACGGCCTATCCCCTGGTACATCAATGTCTAGACCAGGGGTCCTCAAACTACGGCCCACGGGCCACATGCAAATACAAATATTGTATTTGTTCCCGTTTTGTTTTTTTACTTCAAAATAAGATATGTGCATGTCCCAATTATGCCCCAATTAATTAATTATTATCTGTCTAGACTTAGTGGAACAAACACAGGTGACCAGGAGTCAGCAATAACGGCCTATCCCCTGATACTTCATGGTCTAGACAGCTGAGCTGAACCGGAACACAGGAATACACAAGACAGAATTAGTATGCAATCACACAAGGTTTATTTACCTATTTCTAGTGGGTCCTAGGCTCCAGCAAAGGCCACCCGGTGATGCACACCGAAAGACAGACGACGAAGATGGAGACAGACAGGTGGCCACAGTTGGTTCAGGCTCACACAGCAGAGCAGTCAATCAGGGGCTTGTCTCACAGAGCGACGTGGAGTCCTCCTCTCATCAGGCAGGAAACAACCACTGGAGAAAATCTGATGCTTATATAGCCAGTAGTAAACAACTTGTGTCTTACAGTGTGGGCCAGATGGTGTGCCTTTGCTAGGAGCAGGGTGTTTATACTTTAAGGGCTTAGGGCAGGGGTCCTCAAACTTTTTAAACAGGGGGCCAGTTCACTGTCCCTCAGACCGTTGGAGGGCTGGACTATAGTTTAAAAAAAAAACTATGAACAAATTCCTATGCACACTGCACATATCTTATTTTGAAGTAAAAAAACAAAACGGGAACAAATACAATATTTGTATTTGCATGTGGCCCGCGGGCCGTAGTTTGAGGACCCCTGGCTTAGGGCATTCACATCAAGATTGTGCGGTGTTCACCACATTTTGGAAGTTACAGAGTATTGGGGTCTTCACACAGCAAACATTTCACACACAAATCATTTCACACAATAATTATTTCCACATATTAGAGGTGTTTCCTTATGACCATAACATTATTATAACATCGACCCAAACTACTATGCTCAATTAATATTTGACAAAGGAGGCATTAACATACAATGGAGTCAAGACAGCCTCTTCAATAAATGGTGTTGGGAAAATTTGACAGATACATGCAAAAAAAATGAACTAGACCACCAACTTACACCATACACAAAAATAAACTCAAAA
>NW_005356870.1:10019851-10021706 GCF_000412655.1 Myotis brandtii | reverse complement strand
AAATAAGCCAGTCAGAGAAAGATAAATATCACATGATCTCACTCATTTATGGAATATAATGAACAACATAAACTGATGAACAAAAACAGATCCAGAGACAGAGAAGCATTGATCAGAATGTCAAACCTCAGAGGGAAGGTAGGGGAGGGTGGGAGTAAGGGGGAGAGATCAACCAAAGGACTTGTATTCATTCATATAAGCCTAACCAATGGACACAGACACCAGGGGGGTGAGGGTATGAGTGGTGGTGGGAGAGTGATGGGGGGATAAGGACACATATGCAATACCTTAATCAATAAAGAAATTAAAAGTCAAAAATAAAAAAATAAATAGGATGAAAACTTAAGTTCACCCAGTGGTTCTTATAGACTGGTGGTCGGAAATGGCTTCTTGTTTAGGTGATGGACAAGCAGAGATCAGAAGAGACCAGAAACAATAGCACTCCAGGCACTGAAAGTGTCTAATGAAAAGACTCCAAGGGAGAAACAAGCTTATCGCTGTGAGGAACAGAGGAGTTCATTGTCACAGACAGTGAGGGAAGGGAGAGCGCTGCCAGGTGAGATCAGAGGGTACGCCGTGTCCAGGTCTTGCATGATTGCTTCTTCAGTTTAGATTTCTCCCAAGAGCTGGGAGAAGCTGCTGAGAGGGAGAGGGAGTGAAGAGATTGTACTAATTATTTTATCTTTTAAAAAATAATCTAAGCAAAATTGATTTAGTTGAATAAGAGTAGAAAATGGTAAGAGTAGTAAGTCTCCATGGCTTTCGTACTTTTCAAAAGGAAAATCCAGCATTTCTGGGATGTAAGGGCGAGCGTTGCTGAGTCTTAGCAAACCAGACAAAGTCCATTTGACTATTGTGGTCTAGTTAATTTAAAACATGAGCCGGATGTTTCAATGAATCCATATCAAATTAGCCTCTAGACTATGAGATGAAATATGTAATGCATTTAGGGTAGTACCTGGCATATAATAAGTGACCAATAAATATTATTATTATTAATTTTGTCAGCAATGCTTGTCAAATATGAAAAATAGAAAATGATGCTATGTGAAATCTATTCCTCATTGTGGAAGCATTTTTATTGTCTTTTTGAAAAGAAAGCAATAATGTTGCTCTGTTGGGTTTGTTTCCTGCTGCATTTTGGAGCCTGTCATTAGAGTATTACTGCAAACTCATGATGACAAGCCTGGTCATCAAAAGCATAACCAATGTCAGGAAATTCGGTTAACCCCGTAGCCTGTTCTTCCTGGAACATCTTAGATACATTTCTATCTTTTTAGGTGTGAACTAGAAATTGTAAAAGTCAGTCCAAGCATTACTCATACACTGTGGCCAAAAGTGTAAATTGATTAAGTCTTCTATAAGGCAATTTGGCAAAACTTTAAACTTTATCAGAAAGTTTGAACTAACAACTTTCCTTCTTGGAACCAAGTATATTCAAATATATTTTCTGGGAAGCTATTTATTGTGACACCAGAACAATATAAACTGAAAGAATCGAATGACTGCTGATAAAGTGATAATTAAATAAATTTTGGCAATAATATATATGCATCAATTAAAAATAATATTTTATAATATGTACTGCATAGATTCATGCATAGATTCATGATCTATTAAAAAAGTTTAGCTGCTGTTATAAAAAATTAATGTGATCCATGTTTTATAAAATATAAAAATAAGAGATAATTGAGAGGAAAACTAGAAGGATATATACTAAAAGGCTAATAGAATTTAGGTCTGAGTGGTGGTACAGAGTTTTTTAAATCTGTATTTTCTAGCTTTTTTTAAAATGTATTCTTGGTTTTACTTAGAAAAAAGGGTTTTTTTTCAGCTAAAATTTAATAGATAAAGT
>NW_005356870.1:10010000-10018011 GCF_000412655.1 Myotis brandtii | reverse complement strand
TGAAAACACATTTTATAATGTAAAATTTAGTTTACTTATATCATGCATACTAATAAACATTTAAAACCAAGACAAGTAGAGAAACCTAGAATATAGTAAAATTAATAAAAATACACAATTTATATTTGTTCAGAATCAGTCAAATATTGAAGACATTTTAGTGGGGTTAGGAATGCAAAGTCATTTATACTATTTATAAGGATAACAGTCAGGTACCATTATCATCATCATCATCATCATCATCAATTAACATTCATTAAGTCACTCCTCTAGGGATCCAAACCTCTTTTCAGAAATAGGGCACATCTGGAAGTAGAATTCACTTCTCCAGGGTTCAAGAGGACTACTTAGGAAGCTCCAGTACCAGACACTACACAGTACCTCGTCTCTGAAAGAGTTAATGTAGTTTCCAGAGGAGCCTGGCATATTAAGTAGCATCAACAGAAAATGGTTTGATTATAAAACATCTTCCCTGAACAACAGCCCTGGGAATGGCATTGTTCAAATGGTCCATCCCCATCAGAGGACAGCTGCAGACACACCCGCGCTGATGGCTCTTCCATCCCGAGATACCAGTGTCCTCAGAGCAGAGCACCTGAGGGTGCAAAGCAAATTTACGACCTGTCCATTGAGATCCGAGGTAAATAATGTACCAGGAAAAAAAACAAATTTCAGAGAAACTTTACATTTAAGAAAGGCTTCAAAATTACTCATTCAAAACGTAGTTTCACTGTGAAAATGAATATAGGTGTTTAAATATGCTTGGTGGCCTTTGAAGGCATATCTTCTTCCAAATAGTAATTTTTTTCACAAAGTTTCTTAGTTTAAACTACCTAGAGATTTAATTTAATTACCCCAGTTGAATAGACAATGTGATTTACCCCCAGAGAATAATATCTAGTTGTTATTTTTCAAAATAAAAAATATGTAACGTCTGCATTGTGTGTGGCCACTATGCAATGGAACATGTTAGTTACAGATACGAAGTCTGGAGGCAGCCTGCTTGGGGTTGAATCCCAATTCAGCCAGTTACTTAATATCTCTATACTTCAGGTTCTTTATCTTTAAAATGGGCATAATTATTCATGATAATACCTATGTATAGGTGAGGAATAAGTGAGTTAGTGCATATAAAATCACTTAGAAAAGTGCCTGCTAGATAACAACTACCTTATACTATAAATGTTTATTATTTGCTGGCCATAGAGTAGTCATGGCAACATAATGAGTCCTGTTTTTAATTATCATCCTGAATTTCCATTTCTGAGGAGGATTTCAAACCTCCTATCAACTAATGTGGAACCTTTGGTGACGCACCAAGTGCTCTCTCCTCGCCTTCTCCATTAGCACTTCCCCCTTAATTCCAACAGAGCCACAGTCATGCTTTTCAAATTTACACTTCGCTGGGCAGAGAGAGGTAAGAAATCTGTTGAAGAACACACTCAAGATTCAAAATAACCTCCATACATTAAAAGGCTGAACTATGACCAATGCCACATGAATAAATATGCTGTCTCCCATTTGGGATCACAAAAATCAAATGCATGAGTATAAGATAATGGAGATCTAGACCTAAACATTTAGATCTAACTAGGTATTCATTCTTGTTCTCCTGAAAGCAAATCCGTTTGTATTAATGTGGAAATTTTCATTCCAACAGAAGCAGAAAATCAAGTTGACTAAGGTACGCAGGGTAGAGGAGTTTAAATTCACTTTCAAACTCTCAGTGAAGAAGAGGACATTCTATTATCACTCTAAGCATCTTTATACATGTATACAGAATTACTATCTTACACAGTGAGCATAAGGTGTACAGGAATCCCTGTGCTGAGCCCTAAAGATCTCCAATATTTAGGAATTAAGTCAAGAAAGAGCAGCTGACAAAGGACCTTAAATGAGACTGTTGAATTAGCAGCAAAGAAATGGTAGTGGCATATCCTGAAAGCTGAGAGAAGAAAATGTTTCAAGGAGAAAGTGGTTAACTGTATTGAATGCTGCTGAGATCTACTAAAACAAAGACAGAAAGGGGCCTTTGGGTGTAATACTGTGACAGACATCAGTAGTAGCAAGTTAGTGGAGTGATGGGGATCATGTTAATGTTGGATAAGGAGGAAATAGGAGGCAAAAAATGGAGGTATCATATGTAAAAGATTAAACAATTTAAGAAGTGTGGCTGTAAGAGGATTAGGACCATTTTTAGAGGAGCTTATAGAGTAGAAGAAGGATAGTTGCAAAAAAAAAATAGAGTCTGAAATACTTTTTAAAATTATTATTATTAAATTTATTGGAGTGACATTGGTTAATAAGATTATATAAGTTTCAAGCGTACATTTCCATGATACATGATCTGTATATTGCATTCTGTGTCCACCACCCAAAGTCATGTGATCCTCCATCACCATAGATTTGACGCTCTTTACTACCCACCCCCCTCCCTCTGGTAACACTAGACTGTTGTCTGTGTCTATGAGTTTTTGTTTGTTTGTTTTTCTTGTTTATTTATTTGGTGTGAATGCTGATAAAGTGATCTTTTAGAAAAGCAAGAGTTTAAGAATAACAGATCCCCACTGTCCCTAAATAGAAGAGATGGGTCCCATATTCAGTGTCTATTGGGTAGGGTTGGTAAACAAAGGCCCACATGGCTTCCCTGAGCAAGATTTGTCAGAACAGAAAGGGAGTTTTGGCATTTTATGATATGTACACTTTGGATGATATTATTAGAGCTTCTTGGGGACAAAAGTACAGCAGTCTAGCCAGGTGCAGTGGGGTCGATTCAATCTGCCATGTGAAATGAAATGTAGTGCTTCCCTGATCCATAGTACTTCACATGAGAATATCCTTAGTGTTTTATTGCTTTTTTCAACCTTTTAATAATAAGAGCTACCATTTATTAAAACCCTATCATGCCCCAGGTACTCAAAATAAGTACTTTCCATATATTAATTTGAATACACACAGCAATTTTATGTTATAAAGAAAAAAGTATAGGATCCAAGCCAAAAGCAATTTTCCTTCTATAGTCTTACTCTCTTAGTTCAAAATATCAAAAAAAAGAGAAAGAACCCAGCATTTTAAAGTTCCTAAATCAAAGTTATAAAATGTACAATCATTTCAGGCAAATTATAGCAATTGGTTCATTTATCATGATATTTATTGAATATATATTGAATGCCTGCTATTCCAGAGTGTGTCAAGGTGCTAAGGATTAACTCAACAGTTAAAAAAATAAAGTCCTTGCTCAAGCTATGACTTTAAGAATATTTCATCCACTTGAGGCTCTCCTCCATCTACTCATTATTGATTGAGTAGAACTCTATTAGATGCTAATATCAGAGTAGACTTTAAAATAATAGTGGATTTTTAAAGAATGTACCACCAATATGCATATAACTTTGCCCAAATCAAAATCAAACAATATAATGCACTCGTACCTTACAATTTAAGATCACAGACAAGTTAAAATCCAGACTCTAGAACGTGGGAAAACCTATAGTAAGCATTTACTGTTACCAAATAAAGTATTATTTACCATTTTCCTGTTTTCTCAATACTTTTTAGTAGAGTGTATAAAAACATAAAGTAATTGAGATGAAACCATGAAGGTGAAGCCAAAAAGTTAACAAGGAAGATTATTTACATTATCAAAAAAGTAGATTACAAACGAATTCCCTAGGAAATAAATTAGGTTGGTGCTAATGCTATAGACACAGTAGCACTCAATAGAAATGAAAGCAATTTGAGGGGGTTAGAATACTTACACTCCAATTGAAAAAAGCAACACTTTATGGGAGTAAAAAAAAATTTAAAAAAAAAATGATTGAATAGAGAGCTTAGTCCACTGAGGACAGATGGGAGGATATTTGTGTTTCATTTCAATGTTCTGCAAAAGTTAGCACTTCCCTCAGCAGAGAAATACCCCCAGGTTCCTGGCAAGTGACAGGAACATTCCATCCTGAGTCCTCGGCAGGAGCTGAGACCCGGGGAGGCGGCTCCAGTTTTCCCTTTGAAATGAGGCAGAGCAGGACAGGGCCCCAAGGAGCCTACCAGGCATCGACCCCAAACGCACCCCCAGCCCCAACCCCCCAAGTTCCATGTTCTGATGAATGAGAGGTACCAGGTTCCGCGGTCCTGGCTGCTCTTCCTTTGGGGGCTGATTTGGTTTAACGACTCTTGACATTCCATCCAGCACATTCTGAGCGTTTTTCGCTGCAGTGAGAAATAATAGCTTCTCTCCCTGACAGCAAAGAAGGTTTTATTCGGTGCTGTCAAATCGATGCACAGTTATGGCTCTCCTCCGCCCTGACTCACAGCGTGATGGGGGGACATCAAGACTAATTATCTCCAAGGGCCCTGGAGAGGGATTCACGGGCTGTGCCGGGAACGCCCCCTTCAAACTTGACACTCTCCTGTCTGACGCTGCTTCCCGCAGGAAGGAGGCTCCTAGACCTCCCCTCTGCTCCTCATTTGAGTGTGGAAAGCTGTCAGGAAGCGTCCTTTGCAAAAGCTGTGATCTGAGGGACTGTCCCCACGCGGGGCTGTGAGGAAGGTTTGGCCTCTTTGGCGCCTGTGTGGAGGCAGCTCTCGGGATAAGAGACCACACTGAGGTGGAGGGGCACCTGGTGGCAAACCCACGTCTGGGGCCAACCTGGAGCTGCTGAGATCGGCAGCAAGAAGTGTGGCTCAGGGCCCAGCAGCTGGCCGGAGGAGTCCAGGGGAGGGAACGGATTAATGACCTCTGAGACTTGTTCTCGTTCCACTCTTTCTGAAATGCCAAACCATGCAGCCAGGTATCCATCAAGCGAGTGAAATAGACCGGTGGGTGGATGCGGTTTGCCGCCGTGACAGCCAGCTCCACTTCTGAATACTCCCTGAAAACAATTTTGACTGTGCACGCTGGAGAAAACCAACAAATAATAAACCTGTCGCGGCCCTCGCCCCGCGCTCGTAAATACAGGCGCCTGCCAGGCAGCTGCAAAGGGAAGCCGCTCCCCAGCCCGAGCCATTGTCAGCGCTTCATCACTGCCTCTGAGATCGCTTAGGGCTTCAGCCTCGCCTCTGAGGTCAGTTCTCACTCAGGGCTGCGATGCTGGGTGGCTCTCATCCCCAGCACTCTCCGGGCAGGAGCCCCCTGCTCCCCACACAGGTCAGCAGTTTGGGGAGCGCGTCCAGCCATCCGGAGGATTAGCAGTTCTTTGAGCTATTTGTTTCACCAGCCGTGCCACAAAAAAACTAGACTCCGTGCTTATTGCACGCTTTTGGTGACAAATTTCACTGGCAACAAATGCACTTAATGAAAACCATAGGCCTCGGGGCTACACCCTGCACACCAGGCCCCGTACCCTCCAGGTGGCCTGCATGTGCCTCCTCCTTTCTCCTCCCAAAGTCCTTCTCCTCATGCATCGTCCCCAGAAAATGTTGTCCCTGTCTGTCCAGGTCTTGTCTGTACCTCTGCTCTTCCCTAAAGAGATCAAACAAGCCCTTGACAAAAAATAAACAAATAAAGTAAAAATTCTCACACCACCCTGACAGGGGAGAAATGAGAACTCCTCTATTAGAGAGGACGGTGCTGAGTGGACACTTTTCAACAACATCTTGTCGCTTTCCTGGGATTCAACTGGAACAACATTTGTGAGCCAATTTTTTTAAAGGAGGACAGGGAAGCCCTGACCGGTTTGGCTCAGTGGATAGAGCGTCGGCCTGCGGACTGAAGGGTCCCAGGTTTGATTCCGGTCAAGGGCATGTACCTTGGTTGCGGGCACATCCCCAGTGCGGGGTGTGCAGGAGGCAGCTGGTCGATGTTTCTCTCTCATCGATGTTTCTAACTCTCTATCCCTCTCCCTTCCTCTCTGTAAAGAATCGATAAAACATATTAAAAATAAATAAAAAATAAAGGAGGACAGGGAAGCTGTCTGCCAGGAACTGTGGAGGGTTCACTGTGAACAGGAACAAGTTGCTTCAACTGATCATGGTGGAGTCTCTCCCTGTTCACAGGTTCCCGTTTCCCGAGAAGAGCCAGGCCACACGTTTTGGTGTTCAGACTAGTAAGTCACCGGATTTGGAAGTGACAGCTACAGCACATATCCCCAGGAAGGTGCTTTTCGGTAGAAAATGGTGGCTTGCTCAATGAGTTTTCTTTTTCCATATCACATTTTTCCATATCTGGACTGCAGGAGAGACAGATACAGAGAGCCCCCTGCTGGTGTCCTTCTTCTGTGATGCTGATATGGGTCATCGCCAGTGTTCCCAGGGGGCTCCTCCCTTGTTGAGCCTCCATTTGCAGTTGTTTTTAGACGACCCCCCCTCCCTCGATCCCCTCTGAGTGTAAGAGATGATTCCTGTACAAAGGAGAAGATTCCTTAGTGTGATTAAGCAGCCATGTCCAAAATGGCCATCTAGGGTTAAGAATTGATAAATCACTCCCAAGAAAAACATCAGACTAAACTATTCATGGCTTCCCATCTAGGAACATGACAACAGGCCACCAGACCTAGGGGCACTTCCAAGTAGGCTGAGTGCTGACAAGAAACTCTAATGGTAGCTTGTCCGGATACATGTTGGACCGTTTTCAGTGAATGCGTCAACAAATGAATACTCAGTTCCAGCCAGTAAATACTCAACAATAGTGACAACAAAATGTGTTTCTCTAATAACATAAAATAAAGTGATGTTGCTTTGCTCAGACCTTCTATGGAAATACTGGTTTATACACTCATTACTCTTTACTAAATACGTAAAATAGGGCTAAACAGTATACCAAAACCATTCATTTCTCCCAATCCCTGCACTGATAATAATTTAATAAACAATGATTTATTGACTGATTTTTTCAGTTGCTAAAGCCAAAAAATATTTGGAGTCATATTTGAACTTTCTCACATCTTAGCAATCTAAAACCCAGTGAACTCTACCTTCAAAATACATCTTGCATTTGACCAGCTCTCATGACTTCTATCCTTCTTAGTCTTCTTTTGACTGTTGCCTTTTCAGTAGTTTTCCTGCTCCTGTCTTACCCCCTTTAGTTGATTCTCCACACAGCAGCCAGTAGGGTGTTGGTAAAACATAAGCCATTTCTATTTCTGCTCAAGCATTGCAATGCAAGTAGTAAATTACTTAGTCTTGGTGTGCCACACGATTGCTGATGCAGCTACTTACATTTGCTATTGTATCATGAAAACTGCCATCGATAATGTATAAATAAATGGGTGTCTGTGTTTTAATAAAAACATTATTTCCAAAAATAGCAATAGACAAGATTGGACCTGTGGGCCATAGTTTTCTGACCCCTGGTGTATACAAACATATATTATCTGGCTTCTGGCTCCCAGTGCGAATATTCTCCCTCTTAAGAACTCCTCTCTAATCAATGGTCTGCCTGCTATTCCAGAAATGTGCCAAACACGGTCCCACCTTGGTTCCTTTGTATTTGCTTTACCTTCTTAAAATGCTTGATTTAGATACAGTACACATTGCTGAGTATCAAGTGGTATCAAAACTTAGTGGCTTAAAACAATAAAGACATTTATTGTCTCTCCTGGTTCTATGGGTGGACTGGGCTCAATGGGGTAGGTCTTCTTCTAAACATGGTGTCAGGTAGGCACATAGTCCTTGAGAGGCCCAATGAAGTAGGAAAACCTGCGATGGCTCATTCTCCTGCCAGCAGCCAGTGCAGGCTGGGTCTGGGCGAGCTGCTAGACCTGTTTCCCTCCAGGGGCTCCCTCCATGTGACTTGTGCTTCTTACAATATGATGGCTTGGTTAGAAGAGACAAGGCTCTGAAACTACAAAAGAAGCTCCAGGTCTTCTGAGTCCCAACCATGGAAGTTACACAGCATTACTTCTTCTGACTAATGCTCAAAGCAAGTCATAGGGCAAACCCCAGTTCAGGGGAGGAAAACAAACTCCATCTTTCAACAGGAATTTGCAGTCATCTTGGTTCTACTACAATGCCCTTCCCTGCCGGAATATGTGTCAGAAATTTCCTGACATTCAGAGTTAGAGACACATATTCACTT
>NW_005356870.1:9999823-10009889 GCF_000412655.1 Myotis brandtii | reverse complement strand
TATATATGCATCCTGAATGCAAGCATCACTTTTTTATCATGAAAAAATCATTCCTAGTCTATGGGTATAAAAATAAGCCAACATTCCTGTTTGATCCCTCCTCTAAATGATTAACTGTGTAAGTAGAATATATTCAATTTATATTTCCTCTATGAATATATAATTACTATAAACATACTTATATATTTTCTTCTCATAAAATCTTCATGTTCATTGCTTGAAATTCATTTATTATACTTTTAAATAAAACTCTCTTCTCTTACTTTTAACTCAACAGCTAATAATCAATCAGGAAAATAGATTGCCTTTGGTTTTACTATGAAAGATTTACAGTTTATTAAATGGATCAAAGTTTATACATATTTGCTATTGTATTTATATTTAAGAAAAGATCATCCAACTATATGATGCTAAATGATATGTCAGGCCTTACACATATTATTCCCATTATTTCTCATTATCATGCTGCGAGATAGCTACTTTATTTTTTTAAATATATGTTATTGATTTTTTACAGAGAGGAAGGGAGAGGGATAGAGAGTTAGAAACATCGATCAGCTGCCTCCTGCACACTCCCTACTGGGGATGTGCCTGCAACCAAGGTACCTGCCCTTGACTGGAATCGAACCTGGAACCCTTCAGTCCGCAGGCAGAAGCTCTATCCACTGAGCCAAACCAGTCAGGGCAAGGTAGCTACTTTATTATCCACATGAGAAACCCAGGCTCAGAATAGCTAAGGAAACAGACCTACTAAATAGTAAAGCCAGAATTTGAACCTTTCTCCTCAATTTAAGACTCATGCCCTCTACCTCTTCCTTGAAAATCTCAGCCCTAGATTCCTCAGGAATCTTATAGACCAGGCTTAGGACCTTACCTGGTTTTGTAAGGTCCAGAGATAAGAACTGTTTTTATATTTTTACATGATTAGAAAAAAAATTTTTTTAAAAGAATGGTATTTCATAACATTTGAAAATTACATAAAATTCAAATTTGTGTCTTTATATATGTATGTTTTATTGAAAAATAGCCATGTTCATTCATGTATGTATTGTCTACAGTGACTGAGCTAATAATTATGGCAGAGAACATACTAGTACAGCCTGCAAAGCCTAAAATATTCCCAGAAAAAAATTTACTGACCCCTGCTATAGACTATAGATTATTTTCTCTCTCTCTCTCTCTCTCTCTCTCTCTCTTTCTCTCTCTCTCTCTTACATTAGCCTATTCTTGTAACTAGATATTTAGCCATTGCTCTTAATTATGATACTAAGGTCACTTTTATTTTTAATTAATTAGTTAATTAAAAGATCCTCACTCAACCATTTGTTCCCTTCCAACCAATAGCCTTACTCTTTCTTTCTTCACAGCTAAATAATCTGGAGAGTTTTCATTATTAATCTCTATTTCCTTCCCACTCACTCATCGACACAGAGCACAGTTGGCTTTAGGGACAATCACTTTAACAAATATAGTTTAGATATATTAGTTCTCATCCTCCTTGTCCTTTCAGAAAGATTATATGCTATTGACCATTCTTTCATTCTGAAGCAAACTCTTTCTTTTGCTTCTGAGTGTAAAAAAAAATGTATCTGCTTTTCCTCCAATTGTCTGGCCACTCTTTATCTGTCCCCTGTTCGGACCTATTCCCCTTTACCAGAACTTAAGTAGTATAATTCAAGCCCCTGGGTCTTCTTTTCTTTATCCAATCTCCCCACCCTCCATGACATCTGTTATACATTCACAGTTTAAATTCCTAAAAGCCAATAGCTCACTAATTCATGTCTCCAGTTTAGACTACTTGTTTACTTTAGACCTATATGCCCAACCTGAAATCACCTCTTAAGTGTCTCAATGAACTTTAACACTTCAAAACACAGCCCATTTACTACTATCTAGAAGTGGGCAGATGAAGAGGAGAAAAGACCATTCAAGAAAATCACCTTTACCCTCAGGGGTCAAGCTTCAGGTGACCAGAGCACCTACCATTCCTCAATGCAGAGAAGTACTGTACTCTATAGAAAAATGTCACAAAAATTTACACAGATAAGTAGAATCTAACTTTTTTGTTCTTCCCTCTTTTTGCCTACTCCTTTCCTATTTCCTTACCATCTTAACTCATTCATTCTGGTACTAGACTGATCCTCCCTCACTTCTATTCTGAATTGAAATAGTCACTTAAAGATCTGCAATGAAGGGCCTCTCATCCCTGGGCTCATGGGCCCTTTTATTTGCTGTTGTTTAGACACAACTCTACTATTCAATTTCTACAGTTCTTCCTTTATAATGATTACAATAATGAGTGCAATCCTAGGATAAGCAAATAATTTCTCAGAGAGCATATTTCATTCCTCCAAGGAATATAAATACTTCCAAGAAAATGGGTTCTCATTAACTAACTTAACTGAGAACACACGCATAACAGCCTCAGGCATTTCAGATGGTAAGGTGCCAACCCTGGATTCCAGAAGAATCTGAGAAATAGCCTATTAAACTATCTGTCTAATATAAACCACATACACTATAAAATAAAATGAGAATACAGAACACAACAGCTATGACTCTTTAGATAGTGTGATGGCTAATTTTTAGTGTTAACAGGCCTTGGGGAGCCCAGATATTTGGTCTAACATTATTCTGCCTGTGTTCTGTGAGGGTGCTTTTGAACCGAATTAACGCTTGAATTGGTAGACTTAGTAAAGCAGACTGCTCACCATAATGTAGGTGGGTTTCGTCCAATCAGTTGAAGGCCTGGATAGAAATAAAGGCTGATATTCACTTGAGTAAAAGAGAATTCTGCTGCCTAATGGCCTTCAATTAGGACATCAGCTTTTTCCCGATTAGGGCTTTTACTACAGCATCATGTCTTCCTGGGTCTCCAGCTCTCCAGCCTTCCTCACCACTGGCTCTCCTGGGTCTCCAGCTCAATGACTTGCCCTGCAGATTGTAGGACATGTGGGCCCATTTCTTATTTTATAGATGTATATCCTGTTGGTTCTGTTTCTCTGAGGAAGCCTGATTAATACAGATAAAGTTATATTACAAAACACAAATCTTTGAATTCTATTTAGATTTCCAAAAGGTGGAGTAGATTTTACCCTGATAGTCAGCTTTGGTAAGGTTTCTGGATCCTCTTCTTCATTTTTTTTCCTCCAATTTCTAATAGATAACCATTTAAAATTAAGATATTACCTATTTTAAGGAAATGTGATTATTCTTCCATGGAGTCAATAGAGAAATGAACAGTATAACTTCCTACCTCATAGAATTTTAGAAAAACAAACTTGAAAAGAAGCTGACGTACAGCCTCAGTGTTTGGAAGAGGACGGGTCTCCGAGAAGATGAATATGTCTCCCAGGATAGTGCAGCTTATCAGCGCTAATGCTCAGACTCAAATGCAATCTCCTAATTCAAATCAGAGTTGTGCTACTACTTTGCACAGTTTGATGTTTGAGACATCTAAATAAAATTTACAGACTCATCTGAACTCTACCCAATTTCAGAGTTTCATGGCCATATATTAGAGGAAAAATAAAATCATAGAAAGAGATCCTCCCTTGGAACCTTTCAATTCTTCTCTCCCAGCAAAGCAAAGCAGTAACGGGTCATTGTCTCTGAAGTTGGTTAGAAATCTATTGATAATATTTCATTACCAATAGTGCATCAAGGACTTTTTCAGATTTTAGCTCACAAATGTGGAGAAATTGAATTCTTCTGGATAATGATTCATTTACTTCAACTCCTCCTTTGCCCTTTTCCATTTGGTGAGATTGATTTCCTTTCTCCATATAATTTCACTTGTCACGATTCATGACTTAAGAATTGACCCACTCTTCTCTGTACTTTCTGTTATGAGCTAATGTCTACTCTTAAAAATAATTGAAATGCACATTAATAAAAAAATATTAAAGATGGCATTTATGAAAATGCTTGCTTTAGTTTTTTCCTACCAATAAAAAGTTCTTCACTTCAGAAACACCAGTGAAAAAAATCATGTTTCCACCAGTACTCAAATATTCAACAAAAATCCAGGTATCCAACTCTCGCCCTCATACCGCACATACCCCAATAGGAAGTTTGATCTTCAGTCCCCTTTTCTCCTGAAGAAGGAAGAAATGGGAAATAATGGGATCTCTGCCTCCCAGTTTCTAAGGTGGTGCTCAAATTATTTTTTATATATCTTTATTTTATTTTTTTTAATTAACAGCTGACATTCCATATTTTTTATATTAGTTTCAGGTGTACAATATCATGGTTAGACATTTATATAATTGGTGACCCACCAATATTTCCAGTACCCACCTTGCACCATGCATAGTTATTGCAATATTATTGATTCTATTCCCCATGCTGTACTTTACATTTCCATGACTATTTTGTAACTGCCAATTTGAACTTCTCAACCACTTTGCTTTTTTCACCCAGCCTCCAATCCCCCTTCCACCTGGCAACCATCAGTTTCTTCTCTATATCTATGACTTATTTCACTTAGCGTAATACCCTCTATGTCCATCTACATTGTCAGAAATGGTAAGATTTAATTCTTTTTTTGAGACTGAAAAATATTCATATAGATAGATACCACTAACTTGTTATTCAATCATCTATCGATGGACACTTGAGTTACTTCTATATCTTGGCTATTGTAAAAAAAAATGCTGCAATAAAACGAGGGGTGCATATATCTTTTTGAATTAGTGTTTTAATTTCTTCAGATAAATATCCAGAAGTGGAACCTCTAGTTCTTAAAGTAGTTATATTTTTAATTTTTTGAGGAACCTCTATATTATTTTTCACAGTAGCTGCACCAATTTACATTCCTACCAACAATGCATGATAGTTCCCTTTTCTCCACATCTTCACCCACACTTATTATCTGATGATTTATTAATGATAGTCATTCTGACAGGTATGCTATCTCATTGTGGTTTAATTTGCAGAGATTATTTTCATATGTCTATTGGCCATCTTAAAAAAGCAAATAAAAAAACTTAATGAAAGCTCCCTTAAGACTTTCAGGGAAAATGGGCCTTCTAAAATGATGGTAAGCTGCAGGAACTCCCTTAAGATGAAGATTGAATCTTCTTGGAGCTGAAATTGGTTGAAATAACTAGTAGAGTTTGATGCTGATAAAATTTCCTTACGTCCAACTATTATTAATTAATATTGTTCCAAACTCATGATATTTAGGACATATTCACCTTTGCCTGACTTAAATTAGCAAAAATCAAACTAGGTATTTTCTGTTATTCCTCTCCACATAGTGTTACTATATATACTATAGTACCAGCCTGAAATACCTTTGTGTCTTCTCTCCTTACCTAACTTGGGCTTCCCCTTTCAGATTCAGCTCATACCTCACCTCCTCTAGGGAACTTTGCCCTGACATCCAAGGCTGCATAAAAGTTTCCTCCCCTGAAATCCTGCATATTTTTATCATTGTGCTTATCATATTCCATTAAATCTGTTTGAATGAATTGACTCCATCCAAGGCTGCATAAAAGTTTCCTCCCCTGAAATCCCATAGAGGACTCTGCATATTTTTATCATTGTGCTTATCATATTTCATTAAATCTGTTTGAATGAATTGACTTTATGCTAAACCATAATATCCTGAGTTACCCAAAAGTAGTTCTGGAGGTGAAGTGAAGTGGACTGTGTAATTGAATTGGGAACACAGAAGGGACAGTCTGGAGGAAGTCCTGTATTCGGTCTTAGGTATATTGAGTTTGTAACAGTGGTAGAATATTCAGGTGGAGATTTTGAGAACTGTTTGAAAGTCTGGCCATTGGGAATTCACATTTGGGGATCAGGAAAGAGTTCAGGATAAGAGAGATTATCTGCAAACTTCTGCGATGTATTTGGAAGCAGCCCTTTAAATATGAAGACATAATGGACAAAACTATGGATAAAGAGGAAAGAAGGCAGCAGAAAGACCCTTCGGGGGAACCTACATTTAACCATTTCAAGGAGCAGGAGGAGGGTTTGGAAGAGACCTGAAAAAGATAGTGTCACCAGTGCCAAATCATGGTTTCAAAAAGGAGGAAGCTATGTTATTATTTTTGTTGTGTGTATGGTTAAGCAGCGGTTCTCACCCAGGATGATTTTGTCTCCCAAAAATATATTTTGCAATATCTAAAGACATTTTTGTTTGTCATGACTAGGAGGTGGAGATAGGGTGCAGGGAGAGAGATGCTTCTGGAATTGTGGGAAAGTGCCAGAGATGGTGGCTGTATTCATTTGCTGGAACTGCCATAACAGAATACCACTCACTGTGTGGCTTAATGCGCAGAAATTTATTTTCTCCTGTTCTAGAGGCTGTAAGTCCAAGATCAAAGTGCCACCAGGTTTTGGTTTCCCCTGTGGCCTCTCTCCTTGGCCTACAGAGGGCTGCTTTCTTGCTGTGTTCTCAAGGGGCCTATTCTCTGTGCATACACACTCCCAGTTCTTTCTGTATCCTAATCTCCTTTTCTTATAGGGCCCACACAAATGATCTCAGCTTAATTATCTCCTTAAAGTCTCTATCTCCAAATATAATCACATTTGGAGGTAGGGCTTCAACATGAATTTAGAGGAGACACAATTCAGTCCACAACACTTTACCCTCTGCACCCCCAAAACCCATGTCTTTCTCACATTCAATATATATTCACCCCTATATCAAAAGCCTCAAAATCTTAGCCCATTATAGCATAGCTCTAAATCCCAAATATCATGCAAATATCATCTAAATCAAGGGTGAGTCAGACTCAAAAGATGAATCATCCTGAGGCAGAAATTCCTTTCCAGCTGTGATCCTGTGAAACCAGACAAGTAATGTGCTTGCAAAATATAATGGTGGTACAAGCATAGGATACACATTCTCACTCCAAAGGGAGAAATAAGAAAGAAGATAGGGCTCTGGGGTCCCAATCAAGACCAAAACATATCAGGGAAAATTCCATTAGACTATAAGGCTCAAGGACTATCAAATCACATTTTCAATGCTTTACTTGCAAATAGTCTCAGCTAAATATCTTAGTTCACCATTCACAAATTCAACCTTCCACAAAACATTAGAAGGTGATTCAGCCAGGTTCTTTGCCGCCTTATAATAGTGTCACCTTTCCTCCAATGTCAAATAACATGCTCCTCATTTCCTTCTGAGGTCTCACCAGAAACACCTTAATGTCCATATTTCTCCCAACAATCTTTTAGATACAATCTATGTTTTCTAACATGTACTTCAAAACTCTTCTAGCCACTTCCATAGTCACTTCCAAGGTTTTAGGTATTTGTTACAGTAGCACTTCACTTCTTGATATCAAATTCTGTATTTCTCAGTGTTCTCCATAGAAACAGAACCAAAAGCCTAGGTATATATGTATAGAGTAAGAGGGATTTATTTTGAGAAATTGGTTCACACAATGTGGAGGCCTGGTAAATTCAAAATCTGATGGAGTAGGCTAGCAGGAGACTCAGAGAAGAGTTGCAGTTCAATCCGAAAGGCAATTTGATGGAAAACATTCTTTTTGCTCAGGGAGATGATTCTTTATTCTATTTAGGCCTTCAACTGATTGGTTGAGGCCCATCCACAGTACGAAGAGCAATCTGTTTTACTTTAAGTCCACTGATTTAAATGTTAAACTTATCTATAAAACACATTCATTGAAACATCCAGAATAATATTTGACCAAATATCTGGGCACCATGATCCATCATCAAAATTAACCATCACACTTCCTCGTCCTACAATGCATAAGACAGTTCCCCAAACAAAGAATTATCCAGCCCAAATGTCAATAGTATTAAAGTTAAGAAAGTTTGTTCTTAATTTCCAGAAATATCAACAAGACATTGGAATAGGCATTACATAAATAATGGAGCCTATAGAAAAAAGAAGAAAAAATATATAATTTAGACACCTGAAGGCAAAATTTTTGGTATATTCGCTTTAGGTCATTCCAACATAGTTTCAATAGAAATACTCAGGAAATAGTGGGCACACAATAAATGTCACTGGTGGACAATAAGGGTGCTCTATGAGTGGGAAAGTAAGAAAGGAAAGATCACCAGTAAACTTTACTTAGTTTCATAATATTCCATTGGAGAACATTTTTTTTTTTGGCCATGAGTTTAGCATATACACGTCAAATGTTTACTGTTAAAATAACAGACGTGGCTTATTTTCCCCCTCTCAGCCTAAATCACTTTATAGTGGGTTGTTGTTGTTTTTTTTAGTTGTTGTTTTTTTCATCAACCTGAGAGTCTATTGTTGCCTTAAAGTTAAATTAGGGGCTTTATCTTTGAAAATAAGGGTAATTTGACTAAATTACCTATATAAAATCCCGACATTCCATAGGTATAAAAACTAGGATTCTTGCAAATAATAAATTAAGTGCACATTCTTAAAAGGACTCGGTTTAAGTATTATCAACTAAGAAAACATTTTAAAAAACTGACTCATGGGGTTATTTATTTGGCTTTCCCCAGTAATAGCATTGCTTTATAATTACTTAAATTAAAAAGAAGTATATTTATTATTCTAAAATATTATAACCTTGACTGTCTTAATTTCACATATAAGAAATTTCTCAAAGCAATTTCTGGCCTGGCCATTTTTAGTAGCTACCAATTTATTATGTTAGGTAACCAAAGTTCTTCCACTGGTAAAAAAACAACAACAAAAACTGTTGCACTTTCTGTATAGTCTTTCATAATTCATCCTGATCGAAGCAGTAAGCAGAGCCGAGAGCATGATGAACCCACAGAGGTTTCACAAAGTAATCAATGAAGTACCAATGATAGCTCCAAAAACAGCTGCAAGGCTATCAGTGCTGCTTTATGGTTATAAATATGCTGTCAAAAAATAGATTCTCTTTTTTTCCCTGAGTATCACACTTGCTTCTAAGTATTTAACGGACCCCTTTATCTCCACAGTCCTATAACTTTCACTCACAGAAAAATTGAATGATTGATTTTGCTTATGGACTGATTGCTGGCTGTACCTTAAACCACCCATCACTTCCTTACCAAATACTATTATCTGCAAATTCTGCCCTGAGTCATTCATACACTGTAAGACAAATCTTAATTTTACAGGACCTTCCACAGGCTGGTTCATAAAACCTAAATGGTTCTTCTTTGGGCTGAGCCATATAAAAAAATCATGATGAGCATGTCCACATTTTTTTAATTAAAATAAACATCTACAAAGTGTAGTGTGTTCCTTGCAAACTTTGAGTCACGTACTTTTAGTTACAATAAGGAAGGCATAAGAAAAGCTCATTGTTCTGGATCAGTGGTTAAATCCTGACTGGTTGTCAATGAGTTCAGCTTAGAATTAGGGAGACAAGATAGTGTACATTCATATTTGACTGAAGGCCAAGGGATACTTTGTGTAAGCATCGCCGCCATCACTGGTTAGGACAATACACCTTAACTACACACCACAGGAAAAGTTCCTGGCTCTGAAGCACAGTGAAACCCAAACATGTGAATTTATTTCAAACCATCATTTGCCATACCAATGTTTCCCATTTGAAAGATGTCTTTTCTAGAAAAGTTTCTTTTTATTGTTCAGATAGTTAATGGCATAGTAATCACATTTTTCACAGAAATAGTAAGTCTGACTCATAGCAGAGCAGAAGTAGAACCTACAGCTTTCTTTGAGTTTAATTGTGTTCTTTTTAGTTAGTAAACCTTTTATTGTGGAATCATTTTAGATTTCCAGAAAAGTTGCAAAGATAGTACAGAGAGATCCTGTATATCCCTCATCTGTTTTCCCCTATTATTAACATTTTGCATTACCGCGGCACATTATCCAAAACAAGAAGCTGGTACATTTACTAGTTTCCTAAGGTTGCTATAGCAAATTACCACAACTTGTCTGGCTTAACCCCTAGAGTGCCGGGGAGCATGATGGCCCTCCTCCTGTCTTTCGCCAAAAGTGCCGGAAGCGCTATCCCGCTCCTCTTGCAGTGTCACTATTAGATGCTAGTAGTTCACTCTTTATTGACAGATGGCACCTAAGTGCAGATTACTTATGATGCCGAATGTTTGTAGTTCTAAAATTGACCACTGGCATTTA
>NW_005356870.1:9995348-9999669 GCF_000412655.1 Myotis brandtii | reverse complement strand
TTTTTTTCTACTAGTATTTTATAATACAATCAGCAAACAATATATGTCAAAGATGAAAACAAATGTAGTAAAGGTTTCCTTAAGTTTTTGAATATGTAACTTCATTTACTTGCGATTCATAATTTTTTTCCTAAACTGCTGTAAAATCAGCAAAAATGCCTTGGCAATTTTAGCATAGTTCCTAGGATATTGGTTGGCACTCAAAGGGTTAAAACAATACACATTTATTCTCTCACAGTTTGGGGGGCTAACGGTCCAACATTAAGGTGTCCCATGGCCATACTCCTTCTAAAGATTTTAGGGGGATCCTACGCTTTGCCTCTTCCAGCTTCTGGTGGTGGCTGGAATTTCTTGGTTTATGGCTCCAATCTCCACTCTCTGCCCCTGTGATCACACTGCCTCCGCTTCTCGTGTGTCTACCTGTGTTTCTCCTGTAAGGACACTTATCATTGGATTTAGAGCATCCTAGATAATCAAGAATGATCTTATCGCAAGATCCTTAACTTAATTACATTTACAAAGCTATGTTTTTCCCCAAGTAATGTAATATTCACAAATTCTAGGGATTTAAACATGGTTATAACCATTCAACCCTCCACATTTTATTATTATTAATTAAACTCCAAATAGTCTTCCCATCAATGTCATCTTTCATTCCAGGACCCAATCCAGGGCAGCACAATGCATTTCGTTGTCCTACCTCTTATTTCCTCTTGTCTGTGACAGTTCCCCAAACTTTCCTTGTTTTTCATGACCTAGAGAATCTTGGGGTGTACTTGGACAGCTAGCTATCCCATATAAAACGCCCCAGTCTGGCTTTGTTTGATGTCTTTCTCATGATCACATTGGGTTTATGGGTACAGGAGAAAGAATACCAGAGGGAAGAAGTGCTTTTCTCCTCACATTGTATCAGGGGAGCATGATATCCATACGACGTCATGGGGGGCTGTGAACTTCCAGCTCCTGTTTAGGCAGTTTTTGCTAGGTCTCCCCATTCCAGCATCACTATTGCTTTCGTTTCCCTGCTCTGTTCTCTGGAATCCAGGCACAACGTTTAGCCCATAGGAGTGCAGGTTGGGGGAATTAAGCTTTACTTTCTATAAAGCAAAATAACTACATATATTACTTGGAATTCTATAACTTCTCCCCCATTTATTTTTAATCAATCATTTATATCAGTATACACACGTGTTTACTTATTTTATACTTTGGGTTGTAATCCAATAGTACATTATCTATTTTTTCACTTAAGTTGTTCCAACTTTGTCCACTGGGTGTTCTTTCAGATTAGCTCCTGTGTCCCTTGAACATGCCCCCATTTTTTTGTTTTGTTTTGTTTTGCTTTTGGAAACTTCTTTACTTTCTGGTACTACAAGATGTCCAAGTCTTATCTTGTATTTGTGGCTTACATTTTAAAGCCAGATGAATATAAAATATGCTCAAACTTGTGTTGTGCTTCTGTGGAATGAAAAAGGACACTATCCTACTGCTGCCTCTTAGACTCTTGCTAAGGAAAAGCAGTGTCTCAGTTTCATAAAGGGGTGATTAAACAAACAGGGAGGCTAAAGAGTTATGTGAGATAAGTAACTGCCTTTCGTACAGCTACAATGTCCCTGCCTCAAGCAGAAGGCAGGACAGTAACACTGAAGCCACATAATAGAGTTAGCAACCTTTGACTCCAACACAACCTCAGCTGAGATTGCCAATTCCCTCTTGGTGCACACCCTGATTGCCTGTGGACGTGGAACTCCCTCCTCACTTGTTTTTAACCTTTGTTGGGTGTTTGTAAATGTACAGACGCTGCTCTCACATAAAACCACCAATTGAATAATACATAGTTTCCAGATAATAGTTTTGGCACTTGAGACCCTAGGAAATTTTACAGGGTCTCCCAGACACGGGGTGAAAACAAAGTCCACGAGGACACTTTTGGAATAAAGAGCAAGCACCACGCAGGATTCCAGCTTGTGTGTTTGCTCCTATTTCCCCCAGAAGAGGGACGTGAAGAGAAATTTCTCTGATTTGTGGTGGATGTGTAGAAGGCAGGCTATGTCAACAGCACACTAAAAGATGCCAAAATTAGGTATTCTACAGCAATAAGGAGAACTTCAATAATATAAGGTGTTTTATTTTCAAAACATACACACCCACCAATACAAATATGTGTGTGAATTTCTGTGTCTATTTGCTCATTTCATCACCAAATATTTCTGCCAGAAGGGCAAGGAAAGTATTCACTATATTATCTCCACTCCGGGGATGAGAAAGCTGCAGTAAGACAGGCTGAATGCTTTGGTGCAATCATAGTTACTTACTTATGTAGCACAAGGATTCAGATTGTTTTCTGAATCGTTTGGGTTAACAATACATGTACAAAAATTCACAAAGTATGGCGTAAATCTAAAACATTCTTTAATATTCTTACAGAACATACAAGGTCAATCCCAATTAGAAATTTATAAACAGGTAGAAGGAGCCCACCTCCCTCTAAACTCAAGCTGCATTGACATGACCCAGTGTACTTACAGCCCGATTAACCAGGCGGTTTTCCACAATGTAGTCTGGCACATAAGGAATCTTCCAAATCCTTAAAATGGCCCTTCAAGGGAAGGATGCATTAAAGCTGAGGTGCAGACTGTGTGTGTTCCTTCCTCTAAAAGGAGTCATTGTAATAAAAGCTACTTTAGCAAGCTGTGCGTTGTAAGATTATAAAAGGGCTCTTTTGTTTTTTGGTTTTCTCGTGGAAGATTTTTTAAATGGTGTGCTTTGCCTTGTTCTTTCCACAAAAGCACTTAGCAACCCGTTATATTTTTAACATCATATCTTGACAAGACAAAGAGAAGAGTCGTCTGTGGGTGGCACTCGGAAGTAATAGTTAGAGGAGGGTCATCAGAAAGAAGAGCACGTTGGCTGTTAGAAGGCTCCCCAGCTTCTCTGAGCATCAGAATAACCGTCTCTGTGATTACTTATGCTCTAGAGCAGTGGTTCTCAACCTTCCTAGTGCCGCGACCCTTTAATACAGTTCCTCATGTTGTGGTGACCCCCAACCATAAAATTATTTTCGTTGCTACTTCATTACTGTGATTTTGCTACTGTTATGAATCATAATGTAAATATCTGAAATGCAGGATGTATTTAGGCGACCCCGGTGAAAGGGTCGTTCGACCCCCAAATGGGTTGACCCACAGGTTGAGAACCGCTGCTCTAGAGTGACTTTACTGTTCACACCCAAAGAAGTCATTCATGCCACAGGGCAAGGCCTCACAACAAAGGCAGCCACCTTGAAAAGAGTAAGAGAAGGAGCAAATTAAGCAGTCAGCTTTAGGGTTTTTTTCTCTTCTTGGCACATTAGTCTTATTTTATTCTTCCCTTTAAGACAATGTGATCAGAACAAATATTCCTGAACATGGATTGTCGGTAACTCTCTGAAGAATTAATGTAATGTATTTTGATGTTTGGTGTTTAAGTGCAATTGAGAAATGACTATCCCCCACACTGTTCAAAATGCTGAAACCGGCATTTATTCTATTCCTTCCAGCCTCACAGTGTTGATGAATGCTGATTCTCCTTGAATTTACAGATGATAAAAGCAACAGCATATAAATCTTCACTGCTTTTACTTCTGCCATAGATATAGCACGTGTTGGTCTAGTACATTTTTCTGCCTTTTTTTTAGTTTTAATCTACCTGAGTCTTTAAAATGTAATTCAACATATAGTTGTGTCTCACGTTTTTTACTCACCATGATAGTCTCTTTATTAGTTCAAAAAGACATTCAGATTTAAAGTGATTATTTATATAATTGGATTAATGTCTAACGTGTTTATGACTGTGCTATTCCTGGTATTTGTCACTCTTTGTTTGTTTCCTTTCTTTTTCTGGCCTTCTCTCATCTTAATTGAGCTTTTTATATGATTCTATTTTATCTCCTCTCCTAGCAGAAAAGTTATACTTCTTTTTAAAAATTTTAGTATACACTTTGTAAAGAACATAATTGTCTAACCACTACACTGCATTCACTAGCATACTACACTTTCACTCTGCTACCCTCACACCACTCACCTGGAGACTTGTTAATAGAACTGGGCTAGGATAAAAAGATCACTTCTGCAATTTATCTGTCTGATTTTATTTTATTTTTTTAAAATATATTTTATTGATTTTTTACAGATCGGAAGGGAGAGAGATAGAGAGTTAGAAACATCGATGAGAGAGAAACATCGATCAGCTGCCTCCTGCACATCTCCCACTGGGGATATGCCCGCAACCAAGGTACATGCCCCCGACCGGAATCAAACCTGGGACCCTTCAGTCCGCAGGC
>NW_005356870.1:9965198-9994554 GCF_000412655.1 Myotis brandtii | reverse complement strand
GTTTATTTCACAGATCCTGGATCTTGAGCTGCTGGTGAACACCATTCCCTTTCATGATCTCTGCATGAGCACAGTCATGCTAGTTCAAGGCCAATCAACACCTATGGTCTACGCCACTTGTTCAAATGGTGCATTTCTTCTCCTGCCCATTGTGAGAATACTGAGAAGCTGCACTGCACAACTCAACAGACTCTATGAGAAAATGAATAAGGACCAACAGATAAGCTGAGTCCTCAAACTCACTTCCAAAATGAAAAACCATCCACCTACAGTTTACATTTCATATATCTGCATACTTTCTGGTAAAACATCTCATAAGATAAATTTATATGTTACTATCCCTGTCCAAAAGCTGACAATACTCTTTCTTAAGGCCACATAACTTCTAAGATTTGCAGAGGGAAGATGTGATGATATGAGTAATTCCTAGATTTGGGCACCTTATGAAGAACCAAAACTCATTTCTATGTATATTCAATAGACCCCTTCCCCACCAACACGTGAAGAAGCAGAAGCTGAGAATTCACCTTGACTAACAAGTATATTCCCTGGTTAAGTATAAAACATGGGCCTTCTGGTCCTTTATCCCCAAATGCTGCACATTGGACGTGAGATCGCTTCTTACTGAAGCCTGCTAAAACTGTCAATCCCCTTGCTGAGGCCAAAGGGGGTCAAATGGACCAATTGCTCTTCCATGAACGATGGGATTTTGCCAAACAAACAAAAAGTAAATGCAAGCCCTGTCATAAAAACAGAGCTTATTGAGTCTGCCAGGAGCACCAGCAGAATTGGGCTTGCTCCCAACTTTCCTGCCTCTGGCATCTCAACATTGGCCAAATGTTGACTCAGAGCATAACCAAATCAGAGCTCTCCCAGCCACCTCTGCTCTGGCTGACACAGCGGCTGCTTTGGGGTAAGTGGTGTGTTTGTCAACCCCCAGTCTGAACTGCTGACCATAAAACAGATAATGATCAAAAATTAGCTCCAGAAGAGAAATTTCATTTTTCTGAACTTTCCTATTCCTGGGTGTTGTTTTTGTTTGTTTGTTTGGTTGGTTGGTTGGTGTTTTTTTTGGGGGGGGGGAGTGAAGGGGGGAGCCTTAGGAAAAATAGGAAGCTTCATCCTTCCTCATGTTTTAATATTTTTCCGGAGTCTATATTCTCTAGATTGGTTTGCTTTCATTTGGGATTAACATTCTACCTGTGTTGTCATTAATAGTGTCATTCTGCTTGTTAACTTATGATGGTCAAGAATTTCCTACTCAAGAAAATATCAAGGATTAGATACAGAAGAACGGAGGCAGGCATGCATGGAAGGTATACCAACCAGGGGACTTCCTTCCTGGGTGTTTCGGGTCCACCTTTGCCCCAGGGTAGCTGATGTCTGTGTGATGTACTTTGAAGGCTTATGAGTGAGCTCTGAGTGGAGTTTAAGATTTCTGCATAAGTCTCAGAGTTCTCCATTCCCTTCACATAAATATACCGAAGGACAGATGGCTTTGAAATTATTCATTGTAAGGATAGATAGAAATAGAAATGACCTTTGTTGCTCAATTACTAATAATCCTTTGATGTTGGCTAATTTGAAAGCAGAAAAATTGGTTGTGTCCACTTTTAGTCATAACTCAGGATCCAAAGAGGTGGACATTGAATATCATTTTAACCAATTCTCCCTGTTTATCTTTTGCTTCCAACCAAACTCAATTTCAATCTTGCAGGCCATTGAAGAATTATGTAAAATAATTATTATTTTAGTTTTGCTGGTTATAATGTGTCAACCCAAACTCCTACTCCCAATGAGGCTCTGTTATTTATTTATTTATTAACCAATCAACTATTGAAATGGAAAAAGAATAGTTCCTATAGCTTGAAACTATGAATGCATTGTTTATTATAACTTGCTAAAATTTACTATAAACATGGTGTCAACTTAAAGATATAAATTACTGTAGAATTAGAATATGAAATTTTAAAACATACTTCTTCAAGTAGCTCTTCAAGTTTATTCTTCCAAGAATAATCCTCTTCAATTAACTGGTTAGGTGCTTACTTAAGACATTTCTTTACATCTCAGAGCAGAGGCAACAATCTATGTTTAATTTGTTTTCCATAGCCAAGTGGATTTGAACTGGAAATTTAAAGGTAAATATATCTTTCAAACCCATTTTATGATGATTTGCAGTTAACAAACATTAAACAAATACTACAAACATTTGAGGGTTAGCTATTACTGAGAATAGTGTATATTCATATCTGCTTGCTGATTTTCATCTTGTTTCTAAACCTTAAGAAGTTTACTCCCTATCCTTTTTAGATATTTTTCAGCCTATTGAAGTAAAACAAAAATCTGTTCTGAAATCGTATTTGTTCTGAAATTAAATCTACCCAGCTATTAAATGCTGCCTCCTTTTTCTACACTTTGCCTTATAATTCTCTCAAGGCATCTGGGTAATTACTTGTTTGACCTTGAAATTTTGGCATCTTTTATTTGTTGTGAGCCTCTGAATTCAAAACCTTAAGGATGCCATTACTCCCACATTACATCAACCACATCACAGAAATAGAACTGGTAAATATAATACACTGAATGTTACGGGTTTTCTACTGAAGGTGCCCCAGCGACACCAAAACAAAGCACAGGAAGGGAGAGGGACCCTGAAGTGGTCGAGGATGCAAAGGAAATATGTGAATATAAGTTCTGATCTATGGAAGCTGAAGGAACGAGCAAGGACACGACCTGATTTTATGGCTCGAGCACTTAAGGGATGGAAGATAAAGCAAATCTGCGATTTGCAGCCAACACAAAGCACACCATCCCTGCTAATAGCTGGCATCGTAACTGCCTCCCTTGGAAAACCCTTTCTGAACTTTGCTTTTGCTGTATTCTGTGCCAGTGATGTTCAACCTGTGTGCCGCAAGAATTTTTAAAACATGCAATACCTGACTTCTGAGTCCAGGGCACTGACCTCTTCTCCCTTAGATTGTCAAATTTTAAAAAATGACAACAGCCAACATAACAGTAACCATCCTGTGTGAATGAATCAAAATTATATCTTTTTTTAATATCAGCCAAAAATATATATTTTTAGTGCGCCGCAGAATCCTAGCCACAAGAAATTTGCTGTAGCCTTCAATAAGGACCCGTGTAAGAACTTAACTTCAAGCGCTTATATAGCTTAAATAGAGTTCCTAAGTCTTATGGAGACCCAGATACCTAAGATATCTCCCAGTCGACTTGGAGCTCATGAAAAGAGAATCGAGGCAAGCTGCTAAGTGCAATTCTGTGTCCACCTCATGAATAATGGGAGGCAGGTGACCACTTGCTCCCAGGCTGTGGACTCTCCGATACACTAGACATTGGATGGGAGAGCGCTCTCTGCCCTTCACAAGCCTGACCGCAGGATCCGCAGGCGTCCAGGCAGAGGAGATGCTGGCCAGCTGTACCAAAGCACAGTGCAAGAAAGAAGAGCAGGTGCCCTAACCGGTTTGGCTCAGTGGATAGAGCATCGGCCTGCGGACTGCAAGGTCCCAGGTTCGATTCTGGTCAAGGGCATGTACCTTGGTTGCGGACACATTCCCAGTTGGGGGTGTGCAGGAGGCAGCTGATCGATGTTTCTCTCTCATCGATGTTTCTGTCTATCCCTCTCCCTTCCTCTCTGTAAAAAATCAATAAAATATATTTAAAAAAAAGAAAAAAAAGAAGAGCAAGTAAGTCCTGCCTGAAAAGTGAGTTACAGCTGCTGAGGATGCAAAGTGGTACCGTCACTTGGGAAGACAGTCTGGTGGTTTCTTATAAAACTAAATACACTCTTACCATGCATTCCATCAATCACACTCTAAATCTTTTGGGATTTACCCAAAAGAGTTCATGTATGTCCACACAAAAACCTGCATACCGCTGTTATAGCAGCTTTATTCATAACTGCCCAAACTTGGAGGGAACCAAAAGGTCCTCAGTAGGTGAGTGGATAAATAAACTGTGGTCCATCCAGACAATGAAATATCCTGCACCAAAAAGAAATGAGTTATGCAGCCATGGAAAAAAACATGAAGGAACTTAAATGCATATCAGTAAGTGAAATAAAGCCACATACTATATGTTTCCAACTATATGACTTTCTGAAATGGCAAAACTTTTATAAAGAAAGTTTAAAAAAATCAGAGGTTGCTAGCAGTTGGGGGTAAGGGAAGAATGAATAGAGAGAACACAATCTTTAGGGCAGTGAAATTACTCTATGATATTATTGTAGTGTACATATATTATTATACACTCATCCAAACCCATAGACTGCTCTGAAATGGCAAAACTTTTATAAAGAAAGTTTTAAAAAATCAGAGGTTGCCAGCATTTGGGGGTAAGGGAAGAATGAATAGAGAGAACACAGAATTTTCAGGGCAGTGAAATTACTCTATGATATTATTGTAGTGTACATATATTATTATACACTTGTCCAGACCCATAGACTGCACAATACCCAGAGTGAACTCTAATGTAGACTATGGACTTTGGGTGATAATGATGTGTTAATATAGGTTCATCACTTGTAAAAATGTACCACTCTGATAAGGGATGTTGATGAGGAAAGCTATGCATGTGTCGGGGTATAGGAAAATCTCTGTACCTTCTTTGTATTTGCTGTGAACCTTAAACTACTCTCAAACAATAACGTTTTTGTTTTCTTAAAAAATACAATGCAGATTATCTCACATCAGCCCTGTCCATTAGAGAACCTTGGTCAATGAATGAATGCCAGGCTATTGGCAACCTCACCTGTTCATCAGTACATCTCCCAAGAGGAGAGGCACACGTTACAGACTCAGTGGTTCTCCAGGGGGTCGGAGACCACTGAGGGAAAGTGAGGGCTGAAATGAAGGGGTGTTTGGGTTCACACCATCACAGGGATGGATGTTAAACTGTCCTGAAAGGAGAAGCACAGCCCTGGGCAATGAGGAATTGCCGAGCCCGATGAGCCAGCAATGCCTCTGTGCAGGGGGTCGGAGACCACTGAGGGAAAGTGAGGGCTGAAATGAAGGGGGTTTGGGTTCACACCATCACAGGGATGGGTGTTAAACTGTCCTGAAATGAGAAGCACAGCCCTGGGCAATGAGGAATTGTGGAGCCCGATGAGCCAGCAATGCCTCTGTAAAGAAATGGTAGAAAGGTGATAGGAGCACCTTCTCCATGCTCCCACTACAGACTAAAGGTCACTGCAGACAGTCCTTTATGAACTAAGAAAAGTAGGGAGAGGAGGAGAGGCATTCTCTATCTCAACTCTTACACACACCAACGGTGGCTTTTATCTGGGCTCATGAAGGTCTCCCAAGGAAAAATCAAGTGCCTAAAAGCACAAATTGTTTCATACATGTTGAGATATGCAAGAGGCAGAAGGTATAGTGAGAAAGAGGAAACAGTGGGAAAGGGTAAATGGCAAATAATGTGGAAGCAGGTGCCTGAGCTGACAAAGCATAAGAAATTTAGTGTCCAGGGTTTCTGGGTCTGAATCCATGTGTGGTAACCATTCTGTAAAGCTGAAACTCAGTCTGTAGATCAGTGATGGCGAACCTGTGACACGCGTGTCAGAGGTGACACGCGAACTCATTTTTTGGTTGATTTTTCTTTGTTAAATGGCATTTAAATATATAAAATAAATATCAAAAATATAAATCTTTGTTTTACTATGGTTGCAAATATCAAAACATTTCTATATGTGACACGGCACCAGAGTTAAGTTAGGGTTTTTCAAAATGCTGACACGCCGAGCTCAAAAGGTTCGCCATCACTGCTGTAGATAATGGAGAGCCACTGGTCTCTTTGGGTTGGAAAAGGTATGTAAATGCTCAGAGAAGCAACAGGTATATGGCTGAAACCATCAAAGCACAATTTGGAAGGCCACCTAACTGTGCCACCAAAAGGTGTCATTGCCCTTATTTTTTGTCTGCAAGATTCAGATCAACACAACCCTTCATAGCCTTAGCATGTAAATATACAACTTGCCTTCTAATTTTTTTCCATTTGCTCTAAAATTATTCTCAACTCTGAATCATAGAGCCGAAGCAAACCTTGGCTGTCATGTGGTCCAACCCTCTCATTTCTCATAGGAGGAATCTGAGGACAAGAAAGTTGAAGGTGTTTTTAACAAGTTCATACATACAGCTAATAACTTCATGTGTACAATAAACTCCCTTAATTAGGTAAGTTTCTTGAAGACATGTACTATGACTTGGGGTACTAATACAGGGTTATTGAAATTTTTTAAACATCACTTAATCCAGCACTTTGAATCTGATCAACCTTTGTGGGAGTATGTGGTGCCCTGAAAGTTGAATGATTGTGAATGACATCTTGTTAAAAAAATAAAAAGGCAAAAAACAAAATCAGCTGAACAGAATTCCAGTTCATTCTCAAACCAATCCCCAAAGGAAATTCTAAATTCTCGTGTTTTCTCTATGGACATGTTTATAGACGCTTTCTACATGAGCTAATTAGACTGTCATTTTTTAAACATCGTGGTTATGTAATAACAAAAACGTCAACCTGTTTCAAATCACAACGATTTATGGCATTAAAGAAATATTTCCTACAAATATAAAAATTACTGACAAGGAAAATAAGTCAATGAATAATAGTCATTGAACTAGGATATTAAACCTAAGAACATTTTGTTCTATTTGCCAGACTCACATTAGTGATGAACTACCCTGAGTGTTTGAATTAAGCCATCCTTTCTTTCTGGCAACTCTGTATTGCTGGTACTTAACTCCAGGTACTTAATTCTTGAAGTCAACTTTTGGGAGGTTTTCATAATCTAAAACTAACTAAGACTAAAGCCTCTTCTAATTTCTAGATTGTAACTTTTGCTGAATAGCCACATCCACACCACTTCAAGATAATCTTGTAAACAATGTCTCACATCCTAGATGTGGAATTTTAGAAAAAGCTTAATAGAAAGATTCATACAGCCCTGGCCAGGTAGCTCAGATGGTTAGAGCATCATCCCAATATGCCAAGGTCAGGGCTCATGGAAGAATCAATCATTGATGCATAAATAAGTAGAACAACAAATCTCTCTTCCTCTCTCTCTAAAATCAATAAAAATATTCCATTGGGTGAGAATTAAGAAACTATTTATTTAAAGCCTAAATCTGTATCCCTCAGAAAAGGATTCAGGATAGCTAACAATTATAATTAGCTTCAGGTACAAATAAATAAACACAGAAAAATATACACATATTGCCCATTAATGACCTAATAAAAAAGACCCTGCAGTTCCATAAACAATCCTTTAGGCTGAGCCCTGAAGTGTCAACAATGGCAAAATTAATGAATCTTTTATAGACCCTAGTTAATAATAGACTTTACATCTGTCAGGTGCATGTTCTAGAAACAAGCAGAAATCCTAGCATTGTAAAGCTCTCTAACCCATTCACTGATAGTATGTCAGCTATGGGGCCATTTTTCCCAACAAAGATAGCAGCATGTCTTTGGATTGATGATAAAACTTTTCAAATGTATTTGTATTTATCTGGGACTCACAATAGTTGTTTTAGACTAAACCGCTTCCACTCCCCATCCCTGCCCCTGACCTGAAAGATAAGAAGGATGCCACAGAGGTATAGCTAGCTCGGTGAGGACTTGGGCTCCACAATCAGGTAAGTTAGATTGGAATATCTACTCTACTTGCACAGCTCTAGGTCCTTAGACAAATGACTGGCTCTCTCTGCCTCTGTTTTCTCATCTGTAAAATGGTCAAAATAATGGTGCCTACCTCATGGGTTACTTTGAGGATCAGTTAGTTCATGAAGGTAATGACATGAGAATAGTGCCTGTCGCATATTATTAAGCCCTTAATACATAAAGCATAAGTAATGTTGTTAGTACATATTAGAATTAGATTTACCATGCCTCCTGCTTAACTAGAGAAGTAACAAAAAAACATCGCTTTGCCTATATCCAATTTTAGTTAATATGGAAGAGAAGCCATCATTTAGAGTTGCATGTTGTAAAAAATATTAAGTTAACTAACTTGCTGTTAACACTTAAAGGATTAAAAGTTTCTCGGAATTTTTTTTTTCAGAGAGGGAGCTATAAACATCTATGATGAGACATAATCATCAATCGGCTGCCTCCTGCACGCCCCTTAATGGGGATTGAGCCCACAACCCGGGTATGTGCCCTCACAGGAATCGAACCATGACCTCCTGGTTCCTGAGTCAATGCTCTACCACTGAGCCACACTACTTGGGCTCAAACAAGACCTTGATCATGTTGGAACTTTTGTTCTTAGCCATTATTTCCTTTAATAATGTGATCAAGGAGGCATCATTTACAAACCACAGCAAGAAACTTAAATCAAAATACCCTGTTTTTCAAAATACATTTGTTTCTGGGCTGTCCCAGTACCCAGGTTTCTCTGCTTAGCAGTGATGTAATTTCTCTTCTAAGCATTTCCGTGTTCACTTTGACCATGGCCTTCATACCTTGTCAGATTTGCTATTACAGTTTCTGCTGATCTCCATGAGCACATTCCCTGACAAGAATAGAGAGTCTGGGCCATTAACCCAGTCAAGGGCACTGGGCCACATTTTAGAGATTTTTTTTTTTAAATCACACACCTTTGATCCTGAGCAATAATTCTCAGCTGACAGTTCGCTGAGAATTTAATACATATGAAATGAAGTTGACGGGAAAATGTTCACCTTAGCTGCCCAAAAAAGATTCCCTGCCCCAGAGATTCTGGTTGATCCCAGAAAAGCCTGGAACCTGACAAGAGTGGGCCTCAAAAACATATTTCCATACAGACAATGGCTCATGGGTGTTTCTTTCCCTTAAGTAGATCATACGTGCAATAAAAAACAATCAGGATACTGCTACCGTGAATTAGCCTGTGACCTTCTGAGGCACTATCTTTATGCAACATAACCTTTCCATTCTAAACATGAAGAAAGACTGATCTCCTGTCTATTGTAAGTGATTTAAAAAAAAAATAGCCTGAGCTTGAGCTGGTGGAGCTGCGTGCCCAGACCTTGGAGGGCTATCTGAGTACACCGTTGTCCCTCATTAGCAAGCAATCAGAGGCTACTGGATTCATGTATCCACTTACTCACTGATTCCAAAATTGAATGCCTCGTATGTATTAGGCACTTCTATGGGCTGGGGATACAATAATACAGAAAAAGGAGGCTTGACTTTCCAACTCCGTGTGCCTTCAAGAACTGATTTTATGGACATAGTACTTAAGCTTTTTAAAATTTCTGACAAGGTTAGATTTTTTCAGGCAGACATAAAAGTTAGCTTGAAAATAAGAAGAGGCGGGATTTCTTCTCTTGTGCTAAAAAACAAAACAAAACAAAAACAAACAAAAAAAACAACTAAGAAAATGGAAAGTGCAAAAAAAATAGAAAAAGTAGCTTTTTCAGAAAACTAAAACTCCATTGTACATTTTCCAAGAAATAAATAGCCTCAATCCAAATACTACCTACAAAGAGACGAGTTTCAGATTGGGCTGAAAACTGAGAAATATAGTATTTGAAACATGTTCAGTATTAAGAATTTTAATGAGTTGAGCTCTATTTTCTTCAATAAAGTTTCTAAAACAATAAGCAATAGTCTATCAACACACAGTAGTCAGCATGAGGTGAAGAGATATACAATAACATGTTGTTTGCTGACATCCAGGGAGTGTTTTTAATTGTTATTCCTGCAGAGAAAACTGTCAAAGAGAAAGTCCTCAAGTTTCCTAGAAGCTGCAAGGGCTGTAATACATGACTGTAATACAAGCTCGTACGTCAACGAAACCCTATGCCCAGAGTGATCATGCTGCACCACGGACAGCTGTACCAAGCTTGCTACACACAGACGTAGCTTTCAACATCAGGTAAGGCACATTTAAGAACTGCAAACTAAGAAAGTAGGTGTGGACAATAAGACCCCCATTTTAAATCAAACAACAGTTAGAAGTCCTCCTGGTGAGGGTGCAGATGGTAGTAGTTAACATTTCTCCATAATTGTGCAAATGAGGGCATGAATCCAGATTGCACGAACTGAAGAAAACATACTTGGTAAAACATAGTAACTTTTTTAATTGTTACACTGTTTACCCTCTCTTGGAATCAAGATTGTAAGAATTAAGAGACTCTGCAAAGCTAAATACAGCTCAAGGCAGTCTCATATAGAAAACACCATATAAAATTGCCTCTGCTTGGATAGCACAGGGACACCTTAAATTCACGTATAAAAAAGTGAACCTTTGATCATACCACCTTTCAAACAAGTTTTTCTTCAGTGCTCCCAGCTCAGGCAACAACTCCGCACACACTACCCAGCAGTCAGAGCCAGAATCTTGGCCATCAACTTTGGTGCCTTGCATCCTCTTGTTCCCCAACACTATCCCATCATCATCAAGTCCTGCTGATTCTAGGACTAGAAGGCATCTGAATCAATCTGATCACTACCTTAGCCCACTTCACCTGGCAGGGGGAAGAGAAATCATCCCTGAAGGAAGAGAACATCATATGGATCCACTACAATTATTTTATGCACAGCAAGTGGTATTCAAATTAAAAAAAAATACTAGGACAGACAAGAAACAGGCTTTTCTAACTAAAAATACAATAAAGAAAACAGACAATAGAAACAGACCTACAGATTCATCAGATATTGAGCTTAGAAAGTGAGAAATCTAAAATAATTGTGATTACTATCTCCAGAAAATAGAGGGGAGGAAATGACAGAAATAAATGAAAAGATGAAGAATTGCTTCTGACTGTGGGGAATAAGAATACAATATGAATTCTAGAATTAAAAGACACTCTAACTTGAAAACCTTAATAAATGCGTTTGTACATTTGATATAGAAGACTGAATTAGCAAACTGGAACATGGTTCATTAGAAACTAAACAAAAACACACATTAAAAAAAAGAAATGAAAAATTTGAAACCAAGAGTAAGAGACAGATAAAAAACTATCAAAAATTTCCCAAGGAGGAGAAAAAGAATGAGGAAAAAAGGTTAATATTTAAGGAGACATTGGCGAAGAATTTTCCAAACTGAAAAAGATAATTCACAAATTCAAGAACAAGCAGGATAAATTCAAAAGAAACACCTAGACAGATCACATGAAAATGGCTGAAAAGAGAGGGAGGAGAGAGAATTTTAAACAGCAAAAGAGAAAAGATGTATTACTCTCAATGGAGAGAAACTTAAGACTGGAGCTGCCTTCACAATAGAAGTTAATGGGAGTCCAAAGAAAATAGAATCTTTGAAATGCTTTGTAAAAAGAATAACTGCCTAATTAGTATTCAGTATCCAGTATAAATATCCCTTAAAAGAGAAAGTGAAATAGAGATGCTCTCAGACAAATATATATGTATATCTATACTAATAAAAGGGTAATATACTAATTAGACCCAATAGACCAGAAGTCCTCTGGGCATCCTTCTGGACAAAGCCACAGTGGCTGGGCCAAGGCAGAGGCGGTTAGAGGCAATCAGTCAGGCAGGCAGAGGGGTTAGAGGTGATCAGGCAGGCAGGCAGAGTGGTTAGGGGTGATCAGGCAGGCAGGCAGAGTGGTTAGGGGTGATCAGGCAGGCAGGCAGGTGAGTGGTCCCGGATTACGAGAGGGATGTCCAACTGCTGGTTTAGGCCCGATCCCACAGGCAGTTGGACATCCTCCGAGGGGTCCCAGATTGGAAAGGGTGCAGGCTGGGCTGAGGGACCCCCCTCCCATGCACAAATTTTGTGCACCAGGCCTCTAGTATATAATAAAAGTATAATATGCTAAGTGTCTGATCGATCCTCGACCAGTTGCTATGACATGCACTGACCATCAGGGGGCAGACGCTCTGACTGGTAGGTTAGCTTGCTGCTGGGGTCCAGCCAATCAGGACTGGGTGAGAGGGTCAGACATGCCCTGGAGCCCTCCCACAATCCCTCCCCGACTGGCCAGCCCCCATTGGCCCAGATCTGGGACTGGGTGAGATGGCCCTGCCAGCCAGGTCAAGGGACCCCGCCCGTGCACGAATTCATGCACCAGGCCTCTAGTGTACATATATTTGAAGAAAGTCATCTGTGGCTAATAATAATAATAATCTAAGTGAACAGTTCAGGCTAAAGAAAAGTGAGCCCGGGAGGAGAGGAGGGACAAGGTAAGAGATGGACCAAAGGACTTGTATGCATGCATATGAACATAACCAATGGACACTGACACCAGGGGGATGCAGGCATGTGCTGGGGGGTGGGAGTGGCCGAGGAGAGGTCAATGGGGGGGGGGGGAAGGAGACATATGTGATACTTTAAGCAATAAAATTTTTTTTTAAAAAAATGAGCCCAAAGGAAAACACTAAAATTCCAGAAGGGAGAAAAAAAGAATGAAAAGAGTAAATATAGGATGGATACAAATTAATATTGACTGCAAAAAAACAATGATTATATGTCTTGTGAGGTTTAAAGCAGAAAATCAAGAGCAAAGATTTAAATGGAAATAACTTTTAAGCTTCTATCACTATCAATGGAGTGGTAAAAGCAATAATTAATATTAGAATCTAAGTAGTCATAATACATGTCATGATATTAAAGGCAGCCAATAAAATATTATTTTAAATGTATTCTTGCCCTGGCCAATGTGGCTCAGTTGGTTGGGCAACATCCTGTGCACCAAAAGATTTCCATTTCGATTCTAGTTAGGGCACATGCCCAGGTTGTGGGCTTGATCCCTGGTGTGGAGCATGCAGGAAGCAGCCGATTGATGTTTTGCTTTCACATTGATGTTTCTCTCTCTCCCTCTCCCTTCCTCTCTCTCTAAAAAAATCAATAAAAACATTTTAAATGTATTCTTACTAAGCTAATATGTGGATAAAAATAATAGCAATAATATTTATTAATCCTATAGAAAGCAATGTGAGAGTGAAAACAACTAACAACAACAGAGTCCAATCTTTTCATATCAAGTATTTAAATTAATACATAGGCACTCTGAACTATAGAATATGCATGCACTGCGAGAGCAGTCACACAGAGGATGGCCTGGCGACCAGTCACTGTGAGTGAACATCAGCCACAAACACATGCCATTGTCTGATTCATGCAAAGACAGTGATATAGTGCTTCATCCTTAAAGTGCACCAGTCCCTCCACACCAAAAAGAATGGCCCTTGGAATATGCCATGAGTTCCTTAAGGTTCTCAAACACAATCTTCTCCAACGCCTCTAGAGGCCCCTTGTCCACATGGGCAAGACACACCTTGACTGTATTCAGCATGACCCCAAGGAACAGAGAAGGCCAACATTACTCCTCATGTTTGCTACCAGAGCGGACCACACATCCTATCTGCTTCCACTCCAACTTGCCTCTGAGAAGCATCCTATGAGAGCACCGAAGGAGACCTCCAAGGGCTAAAGAGTCAGTGGCACATCAGATCCCTGTGTACAAACTCACGATGTACAGCCCATGCCCGTCCACATTTATTGTTTGACATTATGATTACACTTTCTGACCATAAGGAACGGTTCTCTACATAGAGAACAAATAAGTTAATTCAGCAGAGGGAATATCCCATTAGTTAGTACTTCTATTAATCCTACTGAATAAATTCAAGCAAGTTCTGACTGACCTTGAAAAATTATTCTTTTTCTCTTGGGGCGGCATTATTTTCTACTTGTTTGTTTAATTATAGTTCCTGGGTCGTTTCAAATACAAAGGACTTTATCTCCAAGCATTTTGCTATTTGTCATGTGGTTTCCGTAACTGACCACACATTTAAACCAGATTAATCCCTATAAAAATATAACTTTTTCAATCTTAATGGGCTTCATAAACTGGAAGCAGGGAGCACAGAGCCAGATGATTTATTCATACAGCCCACAATCTACACTGACATAATAAAGAGCATGTATTTGTCCTCATTCAGCTCCAAACCAACCCCCATAGGCACAAGTGCTAGTTGATCCCTGGTGCTCACCACCTACAGAAGGAACCAGAGGTGGGAAATACAACTGACTAGAAAGAATGAATGGGGAGATAAACCAAAGAACTTATATGATTATAGGCATAGTCCATGGACATAGGCAATAGGGTAGTAAAGGGGGGGAGAGAAGATGTCTGTAATACTATCAACAATAAAAAGTATATTTAAGAAAAAAGAATGAATGGGATGGAGGACAGGATCCTAGAGAAGAAACTATAGAGAAAAGGCATCTATGAGAAGGGCTAAGAAAAAGAAGACATGACTATCCACTTGTCATCAACCAAGTTGTTCTTCCTTGGAAGTTCCTGAATTCAGATTTTAGTTTCCTCAAAGCCTTGATAATGCAAGCACTCTGTGCCACCTTCAGCTGCTTTATTATTGGCTTATTCTTTTCCTGCCCTACACAGGTTAAGAATTCAGAAAATGTCTCGATGGAATAAGCAAGTGTCCAACTTCTCTACCTCTCAGCAGCCATGCTGTTCAGGACATTTCTCGCTCCCGACCTCCCCACCCCTTTCCCACTCTGTTCAGCAGATGGCCAAAGGGGAGAAAGGAGACCCACAGAATGTTGGATTCGTGCTCAAAGAGCCCTCTTTTGTCTGGATCCTGTTCCGAAGCCTGGCTGTCTCAGAGGCACTCTGGTGCCCTCAAAGAGATGGATTTTTGTAATTTATTCAGCTTTTATAGCTGTTCTCAGAAGGACCATTGGTACGTTATTTGCTACTCTATCATAGCTAAAAGTGAAAGCCTCCATCATATTTAAATTGTGCTTTACTCATGAAAATAGCTTTTCCTTGGTGGGTGACATAAGCAAATGAACAAGTTTGGATTTTTTTCCCCCACTCTCCACTGAATTTGAAAAGAGAAAGGAAAAAGATACTTCATCACTACATAAGTGAAACAATCCTTGCACTCTATCTTGTTGGAGAAAAGTTGCATAAAAGGTTGCCCTTTTGAAATGTGGATCTCCATGGGATGAGAGACGGGAGCAAGCCTCCTGCATCTCTCTCCATCCGAAAACGCTCCAGATGTACCATCACCACCGCCTTATATACACTAAATGTCACTACAGCAAATTGGGATTTGCCTTTTTACTCTTTGTCAGTTTTAAAATCTTTCCTGATTGGACTAAATATTGAGATCCATGGTAATATGTTTTATTATCAGAGTGATTTTGCATCATTCCTTGTTTGCAAGCCAAACTAAGTATACACACACACACACACACACACACACACACACACACACCAATGTGCAGGACTCATCCATGATTTATTTAGAATTAGGCAGTCTGCCTAGTTCATTCTCAGACCAAGCAGAGGGCTCGAAGTACAAATAAATTTCTCTGGTAACTAGAGTGAAATAAGACCTAAGCACCAGAATTCCTAACTGTGAGTACAGAAATAAAAAGAACGCATCTGTATTTATATTATGTTCTCTTGAGAATGTCAGCTCATGGTTTCTATGTAATTAACCTGGTTTTACCTGTGTTTACAGATATATATTGTATGGTCCAATTAGTCTGTGCCTGAATAGTTTTGTAAAAATCAAAACACATTCCAAATTCTCCGTTCTATCTAAAGGAGCCATGTGTTAAATCATTTTCTAAACTGAGGACGCTCTCAAATTGCCATTCAGACATATATATTGCAAATGGTGTGTTAGATATTAGTCGCATCTTTGAGTTCTGTGCTTTACTTTTCATTTCCTTATTTTTTAGGATTTAATTAAAAGGCTTGGCTAATTTCCTATTAGTATATTAAACCAAGGCTGATTGATAACGCCCCAGGGAAACTTTTTGGCAAGTTTTATTCACTAAATTACACCTTGCCTGACGACCCCTTTCTCAAGACAACCCTCCCACTGGTCAGCATTAATTTAAGAATGCACAGGAGAGTAGGACACACTCAGGCCGGAAAGGCTGACCAGCCAGCTCCATGTCTAGGCTCTGTCCTTACAAGCTGTGTGGCTTTAGGGATGTTCCTTAATCTCTAAGATCTCAAATTCTTCACTACCAAAATAAGGTCTAATATCATATACATTATAGAGATTTTGAGAATTACTTTAAAATACTCTAGGGATCTATTTATAAGCTGCAAATAATGTAAAAATGTAAAGAATGGTATTTTGTTAATATTATGTTTGCAAGCTTAATATAAAAGTACTAGAGGCCCAGTGCACGAAATTAGTGCATGGGTAGGGTCTCTAGGTCTGGCCGGCTATCAGGGCCGATCAGGGCCTTCCAGCTGCTGGCCGGGGCCTCCCTTTGTTCTGCACCACCCCCTGGTGGTCAGCTCACGTCATAGCGAGCGAGCAAACTCCGTCTCCCGGTCGAACTCCTGAGGGGACACTTTGCATATTAGCTTTTTATAGAGAGAGATTGCTAGTTATCTAAAGAGTTATATATTGTAGCTACATCAGCTACCACCATCTACCAATTTCTTTCAAGAAATATGCTGCAAAATAATTCCTTGCAACAAAATAATTCAATTCCTATAAACTTTATAAAAGGTATATTTCTATTTTATGAGTCCTATTTAAATCCAGTTGCATAAAAATGTGGTTAATTACATTCTAGGAAATAGCCATTTTGAAAAGAGGTAGGTGTTCATTAAGGAAACAAAATTCCATTTACCTCACCATCACACCTACACTGATTTCTCCTCTGTGTTCAAAGGAGGTTAACATGGTAAAAATATGCTAGAAAATGAAAATTGAATAACTTAAGTTCCATGACCCAATCCATGCCTCTAACTGTGGTTAAAGGTAACTTTTACTCCCTAAGTAAACTCTAGGTTCAAAAACTAGTACCAAATCACATGTTCTATTTAAGACCAACCTCTAAATGCTGAATGCCTTCTTCTCTCAATGCCTCCTCTTTCTTCCTTTCTTCTTTTCTTTCTTTCTTACTTTCTTTCTTCTCCTTCCTTCCTTCCTTCCTTCCTTCCTTCCTTCCTTCCTTCCTTCCTTCCTTCCTTCCTTTTTTCTCTCTCTTTTCCAAGTTTTATTTCTTGGATCAACTATTCAGGATCTGACAGTTATCTGTAAAGTCCTGCTTGACTCCAGGGGTCCCAGGGCTCTCTGTTCCAGGAACCTGAGTCTGCACAGGGATTCTTAAGTGGCAGTGACAGACAACAGACTCCAGGAGACCAGCCATTGGTCAAAACATCTGCATGGAGTGCGTTCACTCACATGACACATCAAACCCCTCCAGTGTGTGAGAAAATGTGAAAGTAGGAGAGTGTCTAAGAATAAAGAAAGTATTGCTACAAGTTAGAAATGTCAAAAACAAAAAACGGATTATCTCCAAGGCTGGTGATGTCATTAACATCAGACCATAGGTTGTTAATCAAAGTTAAGCAAAGTATCATCTGAGAGAAGTCGCTCAGTATCTTTGAGCCTCAGTAGCCCTCTCAGTAAAAGTTTCTGAAATCTATTTCATGTCAATAGCATCCTGGGTGCCTTATCTGATCTGATAGCCCTCAATTTAGATTTTTTGTGAGAGTTAAATGAATATGTTGTTATATATTCTTAACTGTGAACTATTCCAAATATGAGTAGTAAGTAGTAAGTAGTAAGAATGGGGATGGAAAGAGTTTACCAGCTACTAAAATATTGATGAAATAACCATGTTTTTCTATTTTGGCTTAACCAAAATATAAAAATTAGTATAGTGCCTACAATAGAGTAGATATGAGACAAATATCTGTGAAAATCAATTAATGTATTGATTAATAAGAAAATAATGCCTGGTCAAAACCCTTCTGTAGTAACTAAGAATAGCACTCCATTTAATTTCTTTTTTAATTATCCAACAGGTTGCTTCGAATATTGACAAATGCTCTTCGACAATGAGTCACAGATACTATCGCTCATATTTATAGTCACAGGAAACATTTCTGAAACCTGTAAAATATTCTTAGCAGTCAGTGGTAAAAATATTCACATGCTCGTTTTACATAGGGTTCAATATGTAGCTGTTAAGATGCTGGGAGGTCAGGGATTAAAGAACTTGGAATCTTTTTCTCTCCCTGCCCCTATATTTTTCCTACCTTCTAGCTAAATACTGTATGTCAGTTATATTTAGTAAAGATGAAGCTTTTAATTCCACAGTAAAAAAAAAGGGGGGGGGGTTTAAGACAAAAACATCACTAATAGAAGTATTATGGAATTCATTCCACAAGTCAAATTACTAAATCAAGTGTATTTACAAAATTATAATATGGGAAATTTTCTGCCACAGATTACAAAAGTAGCCCGGCTGGTGTGGCTCAGTGGTTGAGCATTGACTAATGAACCAGGAGGTCAAAGTTTGATTCCTGATCAGGGCACATGCCCAGGTTGTGGGCTCAATCCCCAGTAGGGGGCGTGCAGGAGGCACCCCATCAGTGATTCTCTCTCAGCATTGATGTTTCTATCACTCTCTCCCTCTTCCTTCCTCTCTGAAAGCAATGAAAATATCTATTTTTATTAGAGGTCTGAAAATTAGAGTTCTGTAACCTAAAGAAACACCAAGGAGCAATACAAGCGAAATGATGAAAGCAACGCCCTAACTAACTGTATTTGCTTTGAGTGCTCAGAGTGTCAGGGAGGTTTGCAAGAATCAGCCTGAAAATCTGCCCTTGTCCCAGAAATCCACACTGACAAAGGAAAGGTTTCTAAGCTCCAATTTGAAGAATTTAATATTTAAAGACTAACTGCTCTATTTGCCCCCTTAGTTTGGCCTTGATTTCTTTTACTTCTGGTGGTCCTTTGTAAAAAATGTCAAAATGCTGGTTGTTCTTATATTCTTTTCAACTCAGACATATTCTTTTCTTCCTTCCCCTTTCTTTCCACTTCTCTTCTTTTTTCTCTTCTCTCCTGTCTTCTCCTTTTTCTTTTCACTTTTTTTCTTCCCATCCCCCCTCTTCTTCCTTCTCCTGCTTCGTCATATTTCTCTCTCTCTCTCTCTCTCTCTCTCTCTCTCTCTCTCTCTCTCTGAAAATAAAATAGGACCAAAACCACCCATATTGGTGTGGAAAGGTCATGTTAATGGTAAGCTTTTGGCTGAGAGTTGTCATTTCTGGCAAGATCCCTCAGGGTGCGCTTGAATTGCATCTAGGATAATAGCACTCCTCCAACTTAAGAAAGCAGAGTAAAGCTTTGTTCCTGGGCAAGCCCACCTGAGAGCAGTGTCTGCAACATCAGATCATGCCATTCCAATTCTTCTGGGGAGGAACCCAAGTCATAAACAAGAAGATTTACAAACTCTAGTATTGGAAGTTTAACTGTTTTTCCTTTAGTGACATTTTTTTCAACACAAAGTCACCATGAACATTAGGAAATATTATATGCAAATAGTATTCAAGAAGAAACAGTGTTCTTTATTATTCAACTTCTGAATTTATTATTCAGAGGAAAGAAAAATGAAAAGTGATTGCAAATGAAGCTGCCAATTACACTTAGAATATATCTTTTAAATATTCCTGTGGTGACAGAGACATATGATTTTTTTTCTATCTAATTTACCAGATTCTGAACACAATAGAGGCCACATTACAGAGAAGCATCAGGAAATAGCATAGAGGAAAGACCCAGAAAGTTATGGCTCTTAAAAATCAATCTATTGGGTTTTTGAATTTTTATTGAATTTATTGGGGTTATGTTGGTTAAATAAAATTATATAGGTTTCAGGTGTACAGTTCTATAATACATCATCTGTATATTGTATTGTGTGTTCCACCCAAAGTCAAGTCTCCTTCCATCATCATTTGTCCCTCCTTTACTCTCTCCTACCTGCCCCCACCCTCTTTCCCTCTGGTAATCACTATACTGTTATCTGTGTCTATGATTGTTGTTGTTAATCCCTTCACCTATTTTACCAGCAATCTAAGTTTTTTCAGTGTATGGTGGTTTCCTTAATGTACATGCTGGAAAGAAAAATACATTTACAGTGAGCTAACAGTATTACCTGTATTTTGTATGAAATGACAATATCACATATTTTAAAATTAGAATGAAAAAGAAAACTATGGTGCTTACGATGATAATCAAATCATGTGCCCAAACTGTAGCTGGAATTTTGTTCCTAGCATTTACTAAAGGAGCTCTTCCTCTGGACACGGCTGCCAGTCATTTTTAAGTTTATTTCCAAGATTGAACCCCTTTTGGCTTTTTCATCCTAGACCAATAGTGGAAATGTTAGCACTAGGACAGTTAATGCCGATTTTCTCGCCTTAAACTAACAAGATTTCTGGATTGCACTGGCAAGCAATTCAATTGAAATTTAGAAAGGATATTTTAAGAGCAGGAAATCCCTCATCAGAGAAGAAAAAAAAAAAAAACTAGAGGCAGACAATTCTCATGTCCAACGACTTCTACATTAAAAACAAATGTTTCATACTATTGAAATCATTTCATTACCCAGCTCATTCCTCTTATCTGGAGGTAATTTTAAACAGATTCCAGCCTACTTTGCAAACACAAATTTCCAGCCACTCTCCTGCATCCCCCAAGAGGCCATTTCATAAGCAAGCTAACATCAATTCAAACAAGATTCATTTTTTCCATCACTTTACACCCTAGAAAACTGATATAGACTTCCCCAGATGAAGTTTAATACAGAACATAGGTTTATGAAGTGTGTAACCTCATTTCAAATGTACACATAATATATTGATATAGACTTCGGGAACATTTTCAAAGAATACATCCGTGATGGGTCCAAGGTTTAAGTGGTCCTTTTTGCTGAAATGAAGCTCATAAAAGATTTCAGAAGGCCAGAAAACTTTAAAATATAGTGCCTTTTTAAAGATTTCCCAGAATGTTCTAATTTAGAAACTAAATTGTATATCCACATTATAATGTATAGTATAAGCAATTCATTATACAAAACAAATTTGACAATTGAGGACCTGATTATTAATTTCAAAGCTTGAGTGTTTAGAGAAAAGTCACATAAGTGAAAACCAAGATGACAATAAATAACACACAATAGTTTATGCACAATAAAATGTCCCCCAAACTTAAGAATGTGATTAGTCTAAGTTAGTAGAAATGCCTTCAGGTCCATGGTCATTCCAGTTTATATCCTGTCTAACAAATGTCACTATGGGATCTAATGTAATACATAGATAGAATTGTTCCCTGCATTACATCTTTCTCAAAAGCTTGTGGTGCTGCTATAATTAACCTAGTTATTAATTAATAACAGGAAAGAAGCAAAGGGAAGGCTAAATATTATAGTCATGTCATTTGGGCAACTTCATCAGGAAGCAACAACTTTATACTCCCCAAGGGTCCAACAGAGGGGAGATAGATGCATGCCCAGTCAAGTTGGAGAGACTAGTGAGGGTGCTTGTTGTCAGTCACACCTGGGTACAGGTCATTGGCCAGAATTGGTGTGGCCACTGCAAGAACGGGAAGATTTGGGATATTTAATCCCCTGAACAAAGAAACTCCCTCTCTTGTGCTCTTATGCTCTTGGCTCCTCTTGGCTCTCTTGGGATACTTGTTATAGGGGCGCACGCTCTCTTGGCTACCCTGCATTTGCCCACATGGCCCATTCAGACCCCACACACAATGGACCAATGGACTGCAACCAGCCTGAGACTGAACTGGACCTGGCTGTAATATGGGACAAAAACTCTGGGCTACGGGCTTTGCTTCTAGCTCTACACTTCTTCTATAACAGGACTAAGGGAAATGGGACTTTGAAAACAGGGAAGTGCCTACACACAAATAAAAGTCACTCATTTTCCCAAGTGAGTCTCAGGAAATTCTTTCCCTTGAGATATAATAAGGACTCCATCCCCAGTATTCAGTGGGGGAAGGAATACTTCAATTTCCCCAAGAACGCTCAGAGATATACCCTCAATCACATCCAATGTTCTTTATAGGTATGATATCTATTATTGTACCCTTCCCATATGAATGTACAGTGGGGCTTTGACTTACGAGTTTAATTCGTTCTGTGACGGAGCTCGTAACTCAAATTACTCGTATGTCAAATCAATTTTCACCATTACAATGAATTGAAATGCTGGGCTGATGTTGTGGCATTCACTGTGACATTCGCTGCGCCAACTAGCGGTGGAGTATCTGAAGCTGGCTCGTAACCCGAATTTTAGCTCACAACTCAAAGCAAAAAATCGGCCGAGAGATGGCTCGTATCTCAAAAAACTCATTAGTCGGGACACTCGTAAGTCAAGGACCCAGTGTACTAGTATATCTTATCCTGAGTAATGAGTTCCATAATTAGACTATGCAAAACTACTATATCTTCTTACTTTGCCCAAACTGCATTTTTCTGTTTGATGATTTTCTCTCTTCAAGGTATGCATCCCACTTCATTCCCTGGAATCCAAGCTATATGATCACTTGGTTAATAGAATAGTGTACAATTGATGATGACCCAGGACATAAGGAATGCACAGCTTCCACTTTCTGCATCTAGGAAAAATCAGTCTCAGAACCCAGCCACCATGCAGTTAGAGAAAGCCCAGCTTGCCAGCCATGTACTAGTAAGTTGAGCCATCTTGGGAGAGGATCCTCCAGTTCCCAGGCAAGCTATCCCAAGAGATGACACTCGGAACAAAGACAAACTACCTCTATCAAGTCCTACTCAGACTGCAAATTAATGAACAGTAGAATTGATCATTATAGTTTTTGGCCAAAAAGTTGTGGGGTGGTTTGCAATGGATAACGAGGACACACTATATTTTCACTCCTACCTAATTAAACATTTCACACATAATCTTGAAATATTACAAATTATTATAAAAGTAACTTATTTTAGTTTCTGCTGTCCCTCTATTCCTCACTGCTTTTTAATGTAAGATCTACCACATGAAAGAGACATGATTTTTTAGTAGTTTTATTGATTAGAGAGAGAGAAAGATCGATGTGAGAGTGAAACTTCCATCCCTGAGTATGTAACCTGGGTATGTGCCCTGACCAGGAATCAAACCAGTGACCCTTCGGTACATGGGCCTATGCTCAACCAACTGAGCAACACCGGCAAGGGCAGAAAAAGACAAAATTTAAGGATATCAAGTCTGATGCAAAGCCTGGAAAATCCAAAAACTGGTTAATCAATGTTGTGTCGTTGAAATATAAAGTATAGTGAGTCTGAAAGGCGGTGTGTGAAGAATTAAAAGCATACATTATGGCAGCATATGATTTCTTGGTAAGATTTAGAGTTAAATTGTGCTTTTAGTGTTGTCAGATTACTTAAAAGCTGGATAGTGGAAATTAGTCATCAAAACTCAAGATACTAACAAGCTGAAACCTTAACTCTTACTGGGTCACAGAACTAAGGTTCTGATTCCTGTAAAATATACTAAAGCATGTTATGGTATGTGCTAGTTATCAGATCACACGTTTTCACAGACATCTTTCTCATATCATTTTCTTAGGATACTGTGTCACCTCATACAATCTTTTTTCAGAGAGAAATGTTTTCCTTCTTGCCTTGAAATTTCCCTGCATAAACATGAAAAATCTAAGGACAATGTAAATATCACCCAAACCAAGATTGCTGTCTTTTTCAATTTGGAATAAAGTTTTGTTTTAACAGTTACTTTACTATGACAATCATTCTGCCAACAAGTTACATTTGATCATCAGTTTTTAAATAGTAATAATCATAAAAGATGGACTTCAAAAGGGAAAGTTCCTTTAGAAAAATGTTGCTTTAAGACAACCTCTCATTGCAAAATATGGTGCTATTGTTTCCTGCAAGACACCACAGGGAGAGACATAATGACAGCAGCAAAGGTAGTAGTAATAGTAAAGGTTAATGATTTATTCATAGACATAAGAAGTAAATACTTAAATAGCAAACCTATTTCTCTTAAAGTAAATTATACACACTTATTAAAAGTTTTCAAATAAAGTCAATAGTTAATATAAACTAAGGCCACATATTGAAAGAGATTGTATTTATGAATTTACATAAGCCAATTACATTTTATTCCTAAGAACATGTACAAAACCTCGAAAGACAGGATTTATGCATCTGAGCTCAGAAATCTAATGGTCAGCAAGTGCTGATAAAAGAAACATGGCCTTTGATACAGAGTCTATTGAAATTAATAAATAATATAGAGGAAGTTATGATGGTCCCATATGCATTCTTTTTTGAGTCCCTATTTAAAGGCTGCCATTAAAAAAAATGCCCAAATTGTATCTCATTTTCCTCAAGTTCTCATGAATTATATGTCTTCTAGTCATTATATATCACCAACTGCTTTAGTTATTTTTAAAAGACCTCCAAGTTCAAAACAACAGCATTTGAAAATATTTGATTCAGCGGCTTTCGTGATGGGGCAGCTGGAAAAATAAAAGATGATTGATGAAGCGGTGACACTCATTTAAGCCACTGGTAAATCTCATGTTATCCCTTGAGAAAAGTAGCAGTACCACCTTTCTCATATGTATGCACAGTCACACGTACACATGTGAGCAACTAATAACATGTGTTAAAAAAAATAACTAATGTCCTATGGATGTTATTAAGTAAAAAAAAAGACTATTATATCACAAAGCAGAAAAAATTCTGTTACAAGTAAGGTTTTAACCAGCAAGATATGAGTCTGGTTAATATCATTTAAAGTGAAAATTAATTAGAGAAGCCATTTATCAATGACAAATTTTGAATGTGTATCAAAATATTTATGAAATAAAAAAAGCATAAGTAAATGTGCTTAATTTAAAAATAGCTTCATGATAATAAAATTGGTGGTGTCAATTATAATTTTTAATTATTTAGTTTCTGGCTTATTTTTTGATAATTTAGTTACCCAGTTGATATTTGTTTTTCTTGATGTCATTCCATAAAGTCAAATTTTAGTGCTTTATAGTTTCCCTTCTTAAAACTGTTAGTTTAGTTTTGCCCCTTTGTAGATTAATGGGTTACTACATTTTTTTAAAATATATTTTATTGATTTTTTACAGAGAGGAAGAGAGAGAGATAGTTAGAAACATCGATGAGAGAGAAACATCAACCAGCTGCCTCCTGCACATCTCCCACTGGGGATGTGCCCGCAACCCAGGCACATGCCCTTGACCGGAATCGAACCTGGGACCCTTCAGTCCGCAGGCCGACGCTCCATCCACTGAGTCAAACCGGTTTCGGCGGTTACTACATTTTTTGAGTATTAACAGCCCCAATACATTATTCTCTATCCAGAGCCCACAATAGGTTACTGGAACAGAGCATGTACGGACTGAAACTGGGATGTGGGAAAGGATAGAGGCCTGAGAATCAGAGAGAACAGAATGAATTTCAGTTTTTCATGAATTAGCTTTGAGACATTGGGAAGATTTCATCTCCCTAATTTCTTCTTCCTTGTCTCCAAAATGGGCTTCAAATACCTACTTTGGTGGTTTTTAAATTAATTAAGTGGAATAAAGTTTGCTAAAAACTGAATTCAGAGCCTGGCACATATAGTTGATGGATACATTGTGCTACCATTTTAATAATTAAGGTATCAGTACTACTTTCATAGTAGTACTAACAATAAGCCGGTATAATATCAGTTAAGAACAGAGATTCTGCAGCTAGACTGCCTGGGTTGAAATCCTGGATCACCTACTTACTAACTGTGCAACCTTGAGAAAGTTACTCTTTCCTTACCTGTAAAATGACAGCAAGAATAACAGTGGATACTTTATAGGCTTGCTTTGAGGATTAAATGCATTAATATAAGAAAAGTACTTTGGGTAATGTCTATTACATAGTAATCCCTAATAGCTGATTTCTAGTATTTTTAAATAACTAAGGCTATCTTAAATTATGATGTTTTAGAATGTCAAAAGACTAACTGGGTTTGAATCTCAACTCTTTCTTCCACTTACTAAGTGGGTGACCCCTTGGGCAATATATATGTACTAAGATAATTCCTGGGAACTAGAGGAGTTAAATAAATGTTACCTAATATTATGAAAATAAAGACATGATTTTACTAGTAAAAATATTAAAATCATAATATATCTAAAGTGAACCTCTCCCACAGACTTAAAGAAAAGGAATTGCTTTATTAATGGTAATTATAACAATGAGGTAGATCATTTGGCTCGTCATTGTTTGAGGCAGGCCTTAGCTTCCATATTTTTCACCAGGGGAAAATGTGTTTGAAATTAAAATACGAATTTATGTTCAAATAATTCCTTATGTTCAGGAGCAAATCTTTTCCTAGACTCTTGACAGGTATTAATTAAGACTACAGGACAAAAATGATTTATTTAGGCTTAGCCCACGTTTAAGTTCTGCCTGATTACAGCACTGAGAATTTAATCCACCTGCTCAAGTTGGAAATCCAGTGTAAGTGTTGGGATTAGAAAACCAGATTAACTGACTACCCAGGCTGCCTGCAAACCCCTATCCTCAGGGAACATTTTTTTTCCCCCAGGTTGGTGAGAAATACCATATGCCTACAGAGCCATTAGCATACAAAATACTGGATCAAATTCCATTGCTCCTATGAGATTCTAGAGGGCCTTTCTGAACATCAGTGGAAATCATGACCCCAGGGTTTAGGATACAACTCTGAACTAGACAGCAAAGAATAAGCAGAAAATAAAAACCAGAACTCTGAATTCAAGTCCAAATGCTCATTTCATGACACAGGAGGTGGAAAGCAACCAGCATGCCTAGCCTCCCTTCATGAATTCAATCTGAGAATTTGAAGGGCTCAAATCTAAAGATGGGTGGGATTCTTCCATTGCCTTCTGTGAGTAAACATTTTAATCTTTCTTTCTTTAGCTTTTTAATATTTTATCTGAATTCTTATTTGGGGAACTCTAAGCAGTTTCAGAAACAGTTATTTCTGGAAATGAGAACCTAAGAATAAAGGCAATCAAAGTCCCTGGAGCATGGTTACTACCTGGAGTGCAAATTATACTTGTGGATACTTTAAAACATACATTGACATATATATGTACTCCTTTTGCGTAATTGGTTTACTTGAGTAATTTTAAAATGCATACTATTTGATTCCCAGACCTATTGAGCCTTTTATGTTTTATTGTGACAACATAAATTGTTATAATGAAATTAATTTTTAAATCCTAATATGTAATCATCATCAAGAAGAATATATTCCAACAACTAAACAGCTCGGTGGGTTTTATTCCTTTCAAAACTAATTTAATGCCTTCTTTTTTAACCTCTTGATTCATTTCATCATTCATTTTTTTCTGAAAAGTTCTCCTCAAGCATATTAGACTCAGTAGGTGTCTGGAAGCTTCAATTTGGAAGTAGAATTTACTAACATTTTTTTAATAGTGAATTATGATGAAAGATACAAAATAAAAAATATCTCAGCCTAAAAAGCTAAGAAACCATAATAATGTCCTGGATGCTGCCCTAAAAATGATCAAATGTTTTCATTTCCAACAGCACCAGAAAGAACTCCGAGTTATAGGTTAAGGTTTTAAAAGCATAACTACCCCAAATCCATACATGATGCCAGTGATAAATCATATCCATAGATAGATGATAGCAGATGGACAGGACGGACAGCAGATGGATAGATGATAGATAGATGATAGGTGATTGATAGATAGATATAGATAGATAGATGATAGATAGATGAAATATAGATAATAGACAGGTAGATAAATCAGATTTACTGACAACAGGCTGCACCAGGGAACATCTGCAGCAGCTCTGATTCTGAGAAATGGTTTGCAGGACAGACCTTCCTCAGTTCCCCCATGTTAAGGACCGGCACATGGAAGGCTTCTCCCATGAGTCCCTGGCTCCAGGAGGGTTACAAACACTGAGATGGCACGAATCAGCTCTGGGTTGTCCGATTCACGTTGGTTTGTACTTCTATGTGTAATTATGGGAAACAGTGAGTGAGGACAGAAAAGCTGGCCTTCAGCATTCAGGTTAGCAGATCAGGTCAGGGGAGGAAATGGGGAAGCTCTGCAGTCTGCATCTGGGTGCTGGAGCGGAAGAGCACAGGCCCACAGTGATAGATGGAGAAGCTGGCCGGGAGAAAGCAGACAAGGACTACAGCTCTGCACACGCGCAGACAGGAAATGTTCGATGCAGGCATTTCTCTCTGAATACAAGCTATTTGCCTGGTGGCACCATATGGCCAAGGAGAACTACTGCTGCTTCACACAGGGACGCCAGTTCTCCTGGAGCAGCGGGAAACAGAGCAGAAGATCGGCTTCTCTCTCTGCAAGCTTTTACACGATCATGTGACTCGGTCCCCTGATCTGAAAGTTAGCAAAGGTAGAGGAGGAGCATTTACCAGACAAAGTTTAGGACTTAAAAAAAAGGTTTATGAGTGGACACATCTTCCAGATTAGATATACAAGTTAGTACTTTTTTTTCTCCAGAACCCAGCAGGGTTTAGGCAGTGATCTGGATTTTCTGCAAGCTTAAATTTGCCCTTAATCTTATTTTCTGGCAAATGGATATGGTTTCATCTACCTGCATCAGAACATATCCATTCCCCCTACTGAAATTTCTAGAAGAGGTACATTCAAATCTATGAAACTCTTCCTCTACAATGAGAGCTTTCCGGAGGTGAGTTAACCATCTCAGAAATTTTGGTATATCAGAGCAGGGCCTTTGATCCTTTTTTTGTGTCATTGGTATTTCCTAGGAGAAATGAGAACAAACTTTAGGAAAGGCTGTTGAGTCCTTGCAACCCAATATAAACACTCAAACAGAGGGAAGATAAAATCGGATCCAACATCAGGGTGGTAAAAACAAACAAAGACTTTGAGTTGTACTTTTTGTTTGTTTTCTAACGGTCCTTAAAATATAATAGAGTTAACAACTAGGAAAATTAATTTACAATTATGGAGAAAACATACATTGGGTCTCATTTCTCCATGCATATGTATCACTATATTTGCATTTTTCTCTGTGTTACTACCAGATTGCCTTGAAATCTATACATGGCCATATATATCCCAAATGGAATCATCTCTATGTGGTATGCATACTTGCCACTTTCACAAAACATTTGATGCTGCATCTTCATGTACATTGAGATTTCCCTCATAATCTGTTGTATGAATTATTCATCTTTTTAAAGGAAGAAAATCTGATGGATCTGGTGGAGTGGACAATCATTAAGAGAAACAAAAGGATTTGGTTCCTTTTACCTCATACCATCACAGTCCTCCATGTGGCGTCCGGTTCTCCTGGCTTTCAATTCCTCAGCCAACAGCATCCGTGCTCAAAAACATAACCTCACCGCCATGTGTCAGGGAAAACTACGCCAAGCCTACATGAAAAAAGCTGTCAAACTACTGCTGACATCCCATCAGCAAGCCAGGCAGAGAGCACCGCGTGGCTTTCTGTCTTGGCCCAAATGATGTCCCCTTGGTAAAGCAGATGCCCACTAAAAATCTGAGTCACCAAGCGCTGTTTCCACTCTTTCATTGG
>NW_005356870.1:9963464-9965185 GCF_000412655.1 Myotis brandtii | reverse complement strand
CATTGAAGAGCTTCCTAACCTCATCTCTGGAAAAGGTAGTGATAATTTTACGGAGGACATCTATCACATTGCCTGCTCAGCACCCCTCGCTCTCTCTTCGGAGTCAAGCTTCTCGCACTTTTAGTCTTTGTAGGTTGGATGGAGCTGACCTTCACACCTGACCAACAGGAGTTCATCATGCCCCCGGCCACAGGGGCTAATGAGTCACACCTTGGACCTTTGCTGCAGCTCTCACAGAAGTGTTTTCTTTCCATCTCCAAGCTAGGTTTGCCAAGTGAGAGAGTTGGTAACCATGCTTGCTACCACACAGAGTGCAGAACTGAGAATAAATGCAGGGAAAAGAAAACAGAAGTAAGAAAGAGAGAGAGAGAAGCTATATCCTGGTGGTATTATTTAGTCTCTGAATCCACCTCTGTCTGAAATGAGGAACTCTAAGATACTTATATAATTACATAAATTTCCATTTATTTGAGCTGGATTTTCTTTCATTTGCAATCCAATCATCTTAGGCCTAAAAGCGAAATCTACCAAAACATATAATCGCAAATGTAAATGATCTTTATAAACTCTAAAGTGCTATATAAAAGTGAGGGATCGTTTCTCTAAAACAGAATGTTCTTCCTGCATCAGTCTGTAAATCCTGCCCCAGATACATGTGCCTGGCAGTATCTCACAGTGGTGAAATCTAGCCTTGCATACAAATGAGCAATTTTTTGTGTGTTTTTCCTGAAACACTACCTAATACACAATCCTAGTACAATGGCAACTGGCAGGTTTCTGTAGTTGTAAAGTTGCAATCACTGTTTCCTGGAATGCTTCAACACCGGTTTTGTTGTTTTTGTTTTGTTTTTTTTACAAAACTGACTCTTGTCAATCTCAGCTCTTATGTCTCCTTCACAAAAAGCCCTTCAAATGGTCCCCTCCTGATGAGTCTCTCCCACATGACGCACTATAAGTGTCCTTAGCACTCGCCTCTACCTGAAATTCCCACATGTATCTATTGACCTGCCCATTGTCTCCAACATACAAGAGCCCCATGAAAGCAGAAACTTGGTCTCTCATCTTTACCACTGGGTCCCTAGTGACTAGAATCAGTCCTGGCACATACTAGATCCTTAACAAATATTTGTGAACTAAATGAATATACTCTCAGGCCTGCTGTTACCTCCACATGGGAAGCACAGAACTAAATCTCCAGACAGGGAAAGTCCACACCAGCAATGTGAGGAGAGAAATTGTCCTGGCGACCTCAGTGTTCTGGGTGTCCCCCACTAACAAGGAGGCAAAGTCAAAGAACACTTACCTGAGAATGACAAGTGACCCCCTCCTAAAACATATGACATTTATAGTTAGTAATAAGCTTTCCAGTTTAGTTGCTGGCAGAAACCACAAAGAACTTTCATACCTGATTCTGATGGTGCAGGCTTGCTCTAATATATTGATCATGATTTGGGATATTAAAGATTGAGCTATTATTGCCAAAACAAATATTCAGAACTATAACCGTAGCAGCTTTCTAATTTATGAAAATACTATAGGCCTGGTGCACAAAATTCGTGCACTGGGGAGGGAGGTGTCCCTCAGCCCAGCCTGCACCCTCTCAAATCTGAGACCCCTCGGGCGATGTCCCACAGGGATCGGGCCTAAACCGGCAATCAGATATCCCTCTCACAATCCGGGACTGCTGGCTCCCAAACACTCGCCTGCCTGCCTGCCTGATT
>NW_005356870.1:9956228-9961669 GCF_000412655.1 Myotis brandtii | reverse complement strand
GCGCCGCCCACTGGCCGGCCCTGCCCTCTGATCACCACCGGTCGCCTCCCTCTCAGGGTGCAGACGCTCAAAGCAGGAGCTGCCCCCGACTGCTCCTGCCTTGAGCATCTGCCCCCTGGTGGTCAGTGTGCATCATAGCGAACAGTCTTTCTGCTGGTCGTTCCACTGCTTGTTCAATTTGCATATTAGGGTTTTATTATACAGGATAGTCTCATCTATTTCATGATCTCAATTTTACTGAGAAGTTTCTGTTTGAACCCCAAAGTCTTTTTTAGTGTGTCTGGAATGAGAGCAAGAGAAAGGATAGTCCTTTTTCCAGACCCTCCACCCATGCTGGTTGAGAGTCACTGTAAAAACCTGGACTTGGCCAGTGGAAGATGTGCTCCCACTGGGTGATTTGGAGCAGAGACAATGTGGTCTTACCAGTGTTTTTAAATGATCTCTCTGATTTGTGTGATGACGAAAATCACAAATGCATGAAAATAAATAATAACTTTCTCCAACCTGTTCTATTTAAGTTCACACTGGGAGCCAGTGGAAGGTAGTTCAGAGTAATATAAAAATAATACATTTTCAACTACAGGAACGGATTAAATTTTGAAACCTACTAAAACAACAATAATAATAATTGCAACTTTTAAGTGCCTATCAATGTGGCACTTAAAATTATATAATATCTTGTCATATTATTTTAATTTTACAACCTGCCTTAAAGTGGCAGCTATTAACTCCATTTTACAAATGAAAAAACTGAGTCTCAGAAAGGTTATTTGAAGGCTCACAGCTAATAAGGACAGAATATGGATTTAAAAATTCTGGTTTTCTAGCTATTAAGGCTCATGCTGTTATGTAATAACAATAATGCTAATTATTATAATAAGCACCCACAAAATTTTTTAAATATAGTCATAGTTGGTTTGTTTTTTTCTGCTTTATTAGGACAAAATTACAGTTCCTCACTCCCTGCACTTCCTCACTCCCTGCAGAAAAACCAGTGTTTGAGCTTGAGTACAAATATTTCTATATAGTATAGAACATATCACTACAAGTACTCGTAAAGTACCAATCTAGCAAAATACAAACACTGCTTGCTTCCCCCTCACCTGGCTTAGCCACCTCCCTCGCCAGTGGGGGAAGAGATCTGAGCTGGGAAGCCCTGGGGAGCACTCGTGGATTAGTCACTGCTACCCAAATTGGTGGCTGGCTCTAAGATCTTTCACCACCAGAAGAATTTCAATTCTGCTCAGCATGCTTGGTTCTATCCTTGAAACACTGTATTAATTCCCCATGTTTCATCTTCTCAGTCTAGACCCAGATGATGTTCTCTCCTCCAATTCTTTTCTAAAAAGGAAGCCCTCTGCTTGTGTGAAACTCTGGGCCCATTAGATTGTAGGGAATGCCACAGCTCTGCACCAGGGTGGGCAGGGAGGAGGAGGAGGCATGCCACCGCTCCTGGCTTGCCTGGGAGCTGATGGGAATCAGGGGGTCCTCAACAGTGGAGCTTCCTGGGAAGGGTGTCACTGGAGAGTGAACGAGATCAAACTACACGGAATAAGTGAAATCTGGTGTCCGTAGGGCTGGGCGTGAGGGACACTTCTCATAAGTTAGAATGAAAACCAATCACTGCAACATGGGACCCCAGACATACCTTTAGAACTTCCACTTTACTTAAGCTGCTAATCAATTAACATCCTGTTTTCACACCGTGTCAACTGAGAAACAGAAACCCCAGGTCTTGGAGGGTAAGTATTTTACCAATAAGTAATTTCAGACAAGAAATGTGGACTCATGTAACTTCAGAACTAGGAAGCCCATCGAGAATCTCAACCGATACCCTCTAAGGGACCAATGAGAAATCTAAGGACCTTTGAATGAAGCTTCTTTAGACTTGAGGGTTGTATTCCTGTATGTCTTAATTTGTTTGTTTTTTTATAAAGTGCTATATCTTGTGTTTTCTGTAATCATTAAAATGGAATATTTTTAATTAAAATGTTAAGGTAAATAGATTACTGTGATTTCCCTGAAAACTCGTGTTTATGAAATAACCTTGGCCTTGTCCATCTATAATTACTATAGATACTTCCTATGAGTGGAATAATACATTATTTGTCTTTTTCTGACTGGCTTATTCAATCAGCATAATACCTTAAGGTCCATCCATGTTGCAACATGCGTCAGAATGTCATTCCTTTTTAAGGCTGAATAATATTCCACTGAATGCATAAAATTCCTTTTGTTTATACATTCACCCATCAATGAACACTTGGGTTGCTTCCACCTTTTGGCTATTGTGTAATGCTGTTGCAAACAAGAGGTTATAGCCTCCGAGGACCTGCTTTCAATTCTCTTGGCTACATACCCAGAAGTGAAATGTGTCATCATGTGACAATTCTATTTTTAATTTTTTGAGGAACTACTATATAAATGAATGCACCATTTTACATTCCCACCAGTAGCACCCTCATCAACATTTAAATTTTCTTGTGTGTGTTGTCACATTACTTTAATTATCTGTTGCCTGGCACTAACTTCCTTCCAAGGGAGAGAACCATGCCTTGTTTAGCTTTATGTTGCAAGTGTCCAAGCATGTGCCTAAAACATAACAAGTCTTCAAAAAATGCTCATTCAAATAATCCATGTTGTTCACGATTAAACCTCAAAAGAGCCTTAGGGCTCTTCAGGAACAGGAGGAGGACAGGTGACTCACAGCCTCCTTTTCTCCAGTTTGTCAAGAAGTAGAGAGGTCATGGCTGGAAGCTACAGATGGTAGTGTTTAAAATAGGAGCAGGAAAGCCAGTCCCATGAGTCTTTAGGGCTAAGACAAAACCATGGAGTTGACCCACAGCTGAGAAATAGCCCTGAGAGTATTTTGGAAGAAAATCCACCTGCGCATAGTGCTCCGTCCCTAACTTCGAGGAGTGTCCATCTCCACTCACCTAGACACACTGCAGGTGCTCCTGCCTCTGGCCATGAGCACTATTTGATATGTAGGAAGGGGGCACATCTGTGTTCCTGGCACCCCAAGTCAGAACAAAACCAAAGAAACACTATATCATCCCTTTTAATGAGATTTTAGGACCCAAACTATATTGGAACATAGCCCACTGGCAAACTAGAGAATGCCATGGACTTTGTTATAATTTTACGTCTGACACAATCAAGATTCGTTATGAATATAAACAATAGCACAAGATCAAAGATTATATTCCAATGGTCCTGATTTCGGCTCAATTATGGAGCTCAGCCTTGCAAACTTTATCAGCAATGTAAAGATGCGTTTTGCATATTTCATTGTCAAATTGTTAAGATATTCCTTTTCTGCAGCTCATTTTTTCTAAGGGAGCCTAATTTCTTTTTTTATATTCCTTCTCTTACTTATTACCACAGCATCAGTAGTTCCGAAACTTCCTATTGCTCAATGTTCCACACTTTCAAAGCCCTGGTCTTCCATTCAGTATGTTCTTTAAATAATTACAGGTCTCTTTTATAATAAACTCTTCCCAACTTGTTACCCGTCTACATTTTTATCTGCTTTTGGTCCTGCCTTTAAAGTTGTTTCAGCAATACTAATTATAAGGAAAAAGATAAAGTTGAATTGCTTTTCTTCGCCACTCATAGCAGTTCAGGAAATGAACTGTGGCACTCGACTTCCTTATTTGTGCAGGTAATGATGTGTTCATTCTAGCGGTCTTCACAGATAATAAAAATTACATGCTTTTTGTAGATGTGCTATTTATCGCTTCTTGATCAAGAAAGAGAATATTGAATCAGCTTCTAACTACACAGTTTAATTTACACCCACATTTGATGTTGGCAAGAAGCCTGGGCTATTTTGTATTACTTTTTTTTTTTTTGCTAGACAGTAAAAATTATTATTAAGAAATGTTTAAAACAACTAATATATATTATTGATTGTGGAAGATCACCACCGGTTAAGTTGTAATGCCCATGTCAATTCAGAGACATGGAAAGGAAACAAAAGGACAAACAGGATGCATGTTTGCAGTATCCAACTTGAGCAATGACAACTACTCCCATCTATTGTGGACATGCAGAGATAGCTCTGATATGAAATGACTATTTGCACTGGGAAGGAGCAACCTCTATATTTGTAAGATATAAAGACTACATCATTCCCTGGTGACAGAAAGAGGCTAACACTGTTGTGTTGCTCCATTAATTTATTTCTTTATGCTTGTCCATCATTAAGACCAGAAGTGCTTGCAATTGCAGACTAGGTTACCAGATCCTGCTTCTTCTGATTATAGTTCTTTCTAATTTTATGAAAGCCTATTTATTTTTGAAATTTTTCATAAGATCACATTCCTGAAGGGGAAAGAAACCTTGACTTTAAACTTAATTTGCACATTTCAACTTCAAAGTATTCAATAGAATTTATGTTTATGAAACAATATCTTCACTACCATGAACAATTGCAACTTAAAAACCAAAATGGTTTTTACTGTCAAAAGAGAGAAGATGAGAGAGGGAAAGAACTTGCTTTATGTGCTTTGTTTTGGTTTGGTTTGGTTTGGTTTGTTTTACTGGGAACCAGATTCCCTTTCATTTTAACCAATGAACATTTTCAAAATAAATAAAGAAAAATGGCTTGCCTTTGCCTCTAACTCAAAAAGTCATAAGCTAAGTAATCCACATTTGTCGTCACTTTCTTTCTCTCCTAATCTTATCTGTGCAGACACACAGACTTCCATACATGTTGGTGGGACATTTACTACAAGCCCCCTGCAAAAATCAAAGGGCTGCTGAGCCCATCACTCCAGGTTGGTCTGGATATTGGTGCCCTCGGGTTAAAAAACAATGATAACATAAAAGTAAGAAATGGTGCTAAAATTAATATTCAAGTCTTTTGATTTACCAAGACACTCTAGTTCCATGACTTTTATTAAGTCTTTCAACTTTTCAGAGTTTCTGAGTCAATATCAAAATTAATATAATAACACTGACCAAACCTATTCATTGGGTTGCTTTGACATAACTTACATTTACATGGAAGTACAATCCTATTTAATAAAAGAGAAACATGCAAATTGACCATAACCCCGACACCCTTCCCATTGGCTAATCAGCAGGATATGCAAATGAACTGCCAACCAAGATGGCGGCCGGCAGCCACACAGCTGAAACGAACAGGAGGCTTGCTTGCTCCATCGATGGAGGAAGCCAAGGTTCCCCACCTGCCGCTGCCGGCCTCTGAGCTGTAGTCTAAGAAACAATGTTGCAATTATAGAAGCTAAACAAGCTCCAGAGACCTGCTTTCAGCCAGCTTCGGCCTCAGAGCTTAGAGCTGTTGTGATGGCAACAGAGTTTCAATTATAGAATCCAAACAGACCCAGAACCTGCTTTCAGCCCTCAGAGCTGGAGCTGGCTCTCAGCTCCAGTGACAGCTATAGAAGGTAAATAAATCCCAGAATTAAAAAAAA
>NW_005356870.1:9954625-9955506 GCF_000412655.1 Myotis brandtii | reverse complement strand
GGGGGCAGGCCCCCAGCAGACACACACACACACACACACACACAGTGCCTTCTCTGAGTCTCCAATGTGGCTGGGGGCAGACTCCCAGTGGGGACACACACACACACACACACACATGCGCGGCAACTGCTTCGAGCCTACGTGGCGCGGCTGGGGGCAGGCCCTAGCAGACACACACACACACACACACACACACACACACACACACATGGGACGCCTGCTCCGAGTCTCTGCTGCCAGACTGTGGCCATCAGTAGGACATCCACTGAGGGCTCCCGGACTGTGAGAGGGGCAGGCTGGGCTGAGGGAACCCCACCCCCCAGTGCACGAATTTCATGCACCGGGCCTCTAGTCCTATATAATAAAAGGCTAATATGCAAATCAACTGAACAGCGGAATGACTGGGCACTATGACATGCACTGACCACCAGGGGCAGACACTCAACGCAGGAGCTGCCCCCTGGTGGTCAGTGCACTCCCACAGGAGGAGTGCCACTCAGCCAGAAGCTGGGCTCACGGCTGGCAAGTGCAATGGCGGTGGTGGGAGCCTCTCCCACCTCCCAGCAGCACTAAGGATGTCTGACAGCCGGCATGTCTGACTGTCCTGAACTGCGAAAGGGCACAGGATGTCTGACTGTCCTGAACTGTGAAAGGACACAGGCTGGGGACCCCCTGAGCGCACGAATTTCATGCACTGGGCCTCTAGTGAAAATCTACACTAATAAAAGAGAAACATGGTAATTGGCATACGACCGCTACCCTTTTCATTGGCTAATCAGTGAGTATATGCAAATTAACTGTCAGCCAAGATGGCGGCCGGCAGCCAGGCACTGAAGCGAGCAGGGAGGCTTGCTTGCTGCAGACTCCAACGTTCCCCGCCT
>NW_005356870.1:9949872-9950429 GCF_000412655.1 Myotis brandtii | reverse complement strand
AGAGGGGCAGGCTGGGCTGAGGGAACCCCACCCCCCAGTGCACGAATTTCATGCACCGGGCCTCTAGTCCTATATAATAAAAGGCTAATATGCAAATCAACTGAACAGCGGAATGACTGGGCACTATGACATGCACTGACCACCAGGGGCAGACACTCAACGCAGGAGCTGCCCCCTGGTGGTCAGTGCACTCCCACAGGAGGAGTGCCACTCAGCCAGAAGCTGGGCTCACGGCTGGCAAGTGCAATGGCGGTGGTGGGAGCCTCTCCCACCTCCCAGCAGCACTAAGGATGTCTGACAGCCGGCATGTCTGACTGTCCTGAACTGCGAAAGGGCACAGGATGTCTGACTGTCCTGAACTGTGAAAGGACACAGGCTGGGGACCCCCTGAGCGCACGAATTTCATGCACTGGGCCTCTAGTGAAAATCTACACTAATAAAAGAGAAACATGGTAATTGGCATACGACCGCTACCCTTTTCATTGGCTAATCAGTGAGTATATGCAAATTAACTGTCAGCCAAGATGGCGGCCGGCAGCCAGGCACTGAAGCGAGCA
>NW_005356870.1:9923676-9948597 GCF_000412655.1 Myotis brandtii | reverse complement strand
CCACGGGCCGGGCTGGGGGCCCCCCCTCCCCCCGCCCCCCCGAGTGCACAAATTTTTGTGCACCGGGCCTCTAGTATAAGTATAAAATATTCTGCCCTTGAAAATAATAAAAATCTCAATAACAAAACATTATGAATATGCCACTCATACTAGCATATGGACCAGACTTCCCTCTGAACTGATAATAATAACTTGAAAATTTTTGTGCACCGGGCCTCTAGTATAAGTATAAAATATTCTGCCCTTGAAAATAATAAAAATCTCAATAACAAAACATTATGAATATGCCACTCATACTAGCATATGGACCAGACTTCCCTCTGAACTGATAATAGCAATAACTTGAAACAACTTCCATGAGGAATGAAAAGTGTCAGACTAATTCATGTGCCAGTCCAGATATATGAACTTAGCTTGTGTTCTGGCCAAAGAATCCTGGGTAAGAGCTTGTGCTGGTTTCTTGATCCTGGAGCCAGATTGCTTCTGCTGAAATGAGATTGAGGGGCCTCCTGTGGGGCTGTACCAGGCCCTTATATCATTTGTGAACTGCCCCTGATGGCACCCATGTGACACCTATGTCATGCACTTCTTTCCTCCTTCACCAGAGTTTCTGTTGATGCTAAAGTGCAAGATGCCACAAGCTTTTATCAATATCCATATATGTGGCACACAAAAATATGAGGGATGTGAGATCCCATGGGGTGAAACTTGACCAATGAAAGACCGTTACTAGCAGGTAAATTCTGGTTCCTTCCACTCCCTGGATGGGCTGTTTGGAGAGGCAGTACCTTCTTATGGCTTCTCAGGAACAACTCCAGTGTATTTTTAGTTTCTCCATCCCTGCTTCACTCATATTAGTCACCTTTATCCTCAGCCCCAAGTTGAATTACCTAGCTCAAGCCTTCCTCTTCTTTAGCACATATTTTAATAAATTTTAAATAAATAGGTTAATGGATGAATTAACAGTGAAGTCTATATTATCAAATCCCATCCTGTCCAAAGATTTTTTTATTTCTATGTCTAATTTGATGTCCTGAAATAATTTTTGCTTCAGTACCAAGGATGTAAAACAGAAGTCCCCTATCTCTCAAAATTTACCTTGGACTTCTCAAGTATCCCAGAATATGTAATAAATCACATTCTTCTAACTCATGGAGACTCCATTTCAGAAGAAGGGACAGCCATTAAGCCAATAAGTAAAGCATATCTATACCAGGAAAGCATGTCTAATGGTTATATGTGCACTGGAGAAGATGTAACAGAGCCTGAGGAGTTTGTGTGAGCGTGCGTGTGTGTGTGTGTGTGTGTGTGTGTGTGAGAGAGAGAGAGAGAGAGAGAGAGAGAGAGAGAGAGAGAATGTGCATGTTAATTTTCACAGGGTGAACATGGATGGTAGCATTTGGGGGAGTGAGCCAGGTATCACTTGGAGGGGAAGAGTTCCAGGCACAGGGAATAGCTAAAGAAAAGCCTCTGAGCAGAAGGGAGCCTGGAATGTTTGGGGAGCAGGGGAGAAGGCCTGTGAGGCTGGATCAGAGCGAGGTAAGGGGAGTACAACAGGATGAGATCAGATAACTAGCAAGCAACCTGGCCATGCTGGTTGAGAGTCACTATAAAAACCTGGACTTGGCCAGTGGAAGATGTGCTCCCACTGGTTGATTTGGAGCAGAGACAAGGTAGTCTTACCAGTGTTTTTAAACGATCTGAGTTGTGTGATGATGAAAATCACAAATGCATGAAGATAAGTAATAACTTTCTCCAACCTGTTCTATCTAAACTCACACTGGGCCAGTGGATGGAGTTTAGACTAATATAAAAATAATATATTTTCAACTACAGGAGTGAATTAAATTTTGAAAGCTACGAAAACAACAATAATAATTGCATTCCTCAGATTACATTCATAACAAAGTGTAGCCCCTAATAGTTGCCACAAAACACTATTTTCTAGGGAACCTGGGCAGAGACACTATCCAACTAGGAATAATAAAATAGATTAACAATTCATTAAGGGCCTTTGTTGAAGATAGAAATTGTAATTTATATTTAGTCAGTAAGTAGAGTGAAATGCTTATTTCTCCATCATCCCAGGAATAAAAGTAGAGAAAACAAGGAGTGAATTTCATTTATTCATTTAAACATTGAGTTTCTCTTCAGTGTCAATTTCTAATCTAGTCATTAGGGATTTCAACATATAAAAAATAACAATCCATGGTCTTCTACTTAGTTCTTCTTTAGCAGTTAACATTATATGGTGGAATTTTAAGTTAAGGTAATTCATGATGTAGGCGCAGTGGCATTTGTGAAGTATTAGGAGGGAAGTAAATAATACATTGGAAGATAAGGAGGGGTGAGGACACTGAAGGTCCAGCTGAGATCAGAGAACAAGTCAGTAAGGAGGGGAATACAGGCAATAAAAGTCAGTGGGAAATATGTCAGAACACATTTCAGATATGAAGCTACTCCAGGTGACAGCAGAGTCCAGTGTAGAAGCAGAGGATTTCAAAGACTCATAAGATAGATGTTGTGCGTGATTCTTCAGTGTGAAATGAAAATTCATAGGAAAATATAAGATGTCATATCCCACCTTAATCTTCACTCTTCCATAAAGTTGGCTGAGATAGGAACAACCTACAACTTGAAGGAAAAGTGCTAAACTCTCCAATTGTTCGATTATAATAACCTATCTCAGTCCAGTGATGGATTAAATATGATTTCCCAGGTCTTTTCTGGATATAAAGATCTTAACCATCACCATGCTGTTACGCCAATTCCCATGGCGAGAAGTGATACAAATAAGAAAAACAGCAGGTGGAAGGTGGGGAAAAGAGAAAGAATAAATTATTAGGAAACAGAACAGAAAGTTTATACCTGTATAATAAGTGCAATAAACGAGATGGGAAGGTGAAGGAGAGTGGGGAGGATTCAGTGACAAGCAGCTACACAGAACACGGTGTTCTAGGGGTAATGAGAAATGTAGATGAGAGACACCAAAGGGAAAATGGTAGGTGAGCCTTCCCATTCTGACTAAATTACACTAGGAATGCGGTGCCATGCAGGGTTTAAGGTTATTGCTTTCTTTAATTATGCCATTGCCTTCTGTAAGCAATCTCAAAGCCCTCAAACTGAGAGATACTTGACCTTATTAGAAGACTCAAGGGTACTCCTAGTAAACCATGCTGTGGCTTCTCGTGTGACTACCCAGCACTGCCCTGACCCTCAGCCGCTGCCCAGCATGAGTTTGGAAGCCTAGGAACTGTACTCACCAGCATCCCCATGCGTGTGGCATACGTGAGGTTTTTGTGGTTAACATAGCATTCTCCTGAAAATGGCCTTTCTAAATGTCGGGGGGAAATACGATCACTGGCATCTGCTTGACGGGTCTCTGACCCTTTGATTCTCGAAAAGCTTACAATGCACCTGAAGGTTCGCATGGTTAGCCCTGCCCGTCACTGTCCCAGCACCTCATAAAGACTCCAAGCACTTAATTCCCTGGATGAAGTGCCATCCTGCTTGGAAAACCTAGAGTGATTTCTGTTTTTCAGACAGAACTCTGACCGATACACTTTTTTCCTCTTTATACTACACATTTTAACAAGAAAACTGGTCATTTTTAGTCCAATAGTATGTTTTTAAGACTTTATTTTTATAAGCTAGAGTTATTTTTTACTCCTTCCAATGAAAGTACCTGAGATTAAATGTTAAATATCTCTGAAATATTATACAAATATTATTAGAACTTGCTGATATGCTATTCTTGCTATCACAAAAGCAAATGAATTAATAATATACTTGTTTTCTTGGGGTAAATCGAACTTTACAAGTTTTGGACCTGAATTGTGAAACTTAATAGAAGCCATAAAATTCAAGAACTGGTTCTTTTGTAATAGGTGAGAAGAAAGAAGTTAAAGAGAGCTCTGGCATAAAAGAAACACTTCTTCATCTCTTTCTAGAAAGTCATGTTGGATCCAGGAGAGAATTGCTCAGTCACTTGATTAAGACTACAGTGAAAATTTTTAGTTAATGTCATAATGTTATCATCTTTGTAATTTTAGGCATAAGTTTAACTCATTTCCATTACCTAAGCTGAAAATTGCCAAATTATCCTTTAAGCATTTCTACATTTTTCTCACCTTTCTATTAGGAAAATGTTTATATTAATTACCATTTCTGATATTTAAGGAAAAAAAGCAGTGGTTTATTATTTCATAAGCACCTTTAAAGCTATAGACCAAATAAATCATTCTACCCACTTCCAACAAGTGCGGTACCTTCCTCACAGAGAAAGACATGCCCCATGCACACAATAGAACCAGAGGGTGGGTCTTCGGCCTCTAGAATAGCTGCTGCCAGAGCAGACCTGGGGGAAGGGAGAGTGGAGGTGTCTGGCTAAGAAAAATTCTGACCTGCCTCCCTACTTCATCCTCCGGCCTGCGTGAGTGTCAGACCTAGTTTTAATAATCATGCAGCTTTTCAATGAACATAGCAAGAACAACTTAAAGAACAAAGTTGGCACAACAGGAATGAGGGAGAGACTGGAATATCCTGTATTTCATTTCTGAAGTTGAATCCATGGGATTCCAGAAATGGAGACAATGAGAAAAAGGATGCTGACCTGCCATGGATGCAACAGCCTTGAAACTGTCACAGCTGGCTCCCTGAAAATGTCCGGGGTTCCATTCTGAGAAAATGAATGGATGATGTCTTGTGACTAGTTTTGTGTGCAATATCATAATTTGTAAAACTCTAAAAATTATCTTGAGCTAAATTCAGAAAGAAGAAAAGAAAGCTAATCACACAAGCACATGATGGAAAAATTCCACCATCTGTGTGAGGTCACATTTTCCACTTCAAAGAACAATTGCTATGAAAGTACCATCATTGCAACACTACTAGAACCAATGCAGCAATCTTCAGAATCTACACTGGGCGACCAGATCAAGTTTCCAGAGGGAGATTTTTTCCTGATAAATGTTATTGAGTTTGGGGGTCACTACAGAGTCTAGTGATCAAAAATTTAGGGCAAGCTTGAGGCAGGATCCTTTCTATTTTATTTACTCCATTATCAACCAAACTATATATTCTTCACAAAGGTAGTTTTAAAAGAGAATGTTAAGAACTACTGGTAGATGCTCACCATCATGGCTAATCTGTGAAAGAACAAAAATATCAAATTGAGAGAGAATAAAAGAGCTAACCCCCAAAAGCAAACAACTTTCCATTTATGAGATCCCTTTTTACATAAAAGTCATATGTAAACAATATTTCATCTTTCTCATTATATAATTACTGTTCCGAAGTTAACAAGGCTCAGGTGCTATGGTACCAATCTCCAGCCCATGTGCAGCTGGTGAGTGGAAGCTGACCTGAGCAGTCCCTTTCATGAGCACAGACACAGCATCTGGAACTGAGGGAGTTCTTGAAACTGATCATACAGGGTGGGGCAAAAGTAGGTTTATAGTTGTGAGCCCACAAAACACAGTTTATCCTTGTATTATTATTTATAAACTAGAGGCCCAGTGCACGAAATTTGTGCATGGGAGGGGGTCCCTCAGCCCGGCCCCTGCACCTTCTCCAATCTGGGACCCCTTGGGGGATGTCCGACTGCCGGTTTAGGCCCCATCTCTGCAGGGATGGGGCCTAAACCGGCAGTCGGACATCTCTCTCGCAATCCAGGACCGCTGGCTCCTAACTGTTTGCCTACCTGATGGCCTGATTGCCTGATCACTGCCTAACCGCTCCCCTGATGGCCCCCAACTGCCCTCCCCTGACAGCCTGATGGCCCCAAACTGCCCTCCCCTGCTGGCCTGATGTCCCCCAACTGCCCTCCCCTGTTGGCCGGATCACCCCAACCGCCTCTGCCTCAGCCCCACCACCGTGGCTTTGTCTGAAAGGAAGTCGGAGGTCCAGAAGATGTCCAGTCACCCAGTCTAATTAGCATATTACCCTTTTATTAGTATAGATTATTGTATTATTTTCCATATGAACAACTATAAAACTACTTTTTCCCCATCTTATATTGCTGCATTTTCTAAAAGGTTGAGTAGGATAGAGAAAAGAGAAGCTAGAGAGAGTTTCTTAGGTTCTTAGTGAGTTCAACCACTTGCAAGATATTTGCTCTCCTAAATGATTAAAGACATTAACTGAATGGCTATTATCATGAAGACAGAAGGAATTTCAGGAAACCTACTATCAAAGTATATGGAGATTTTTTTTTCCCTTAATGCTGTTTAAATATGAAGTCCCCCATCCAATAAACCATAAAAATATACATGTCCATAGACTCATATATTTATATTTAATTCAGCTATCTATTTTTAAAACATGGGTTTTACCTTTGATTAAAATTCCTATAAAGCTAGGACAATATCTATTTTATTAAAGCTGGACGATAGCCAACCCAGCACTTCATAAAGCTGGGCATTCAGAAAACATACTTGACTGTGACTAAAATTAACTTGTGAGACTTAAAGATCAGACTTAACCTATTAGTCATCCTTATGCTCAGCCTCCAGTTGAATTACCTAGCTCAAGTCTGCCTGATCCTTAGCACCTATTTCAATAAATGTTAAATAAATAAATAGATGAATAAACAGTGAAGTCTGTATTTTCAAATCTCATCCTACCCAAGCAATTTTTCTCAGAGACTATTAATATCCATGGCTAATCTGATGTCCTGAATTAATTTTTGCTCCAAAACCAAGGATGTGAAACAGAAGTGCCCTATCTCTCAAAAGTTACCCTAGACTTCTCTGAGGTACATCTTGTACGTACCCTGCCTAAGCTCAGACCATCTCAAGTCATTGCAGCACACTCAGGCCTATTTTCATCTAATTAGCTGATAATAAATCATAACCCCATAATAAAACTCTTTTCTTCACAACTTCTAGATCTGAAATAGAAAAATTTTATGGTCCTACTACATGAAATTGTACTAATGCAATTTGTTCAATTAGTTCAACTAGCCTTTACATCAGAAAAACTGACAATGAAGTGGGTACACCTTTTTCAATTCTGGATTTAGCTGCCAGATCTGCTTAGCTTTCTGTATCTAATACTTTTCTTACAGGGTGCTATTCCATTTTGATTAGATTCTTGCATTTCAGTGGACTATATTAATTTAAAATATAAAATAGTTGCTACTCTCTGAAAGATACAGATAAGAGTAGATATATAATTAACCTCTTTAAACCAGAGAAACATAAGTAGGCCACATTTCTAGGGTGACAGAGCAAGTGAAGAATTTCAAAGATGAATAGGAAAAGCCAAAGTTAGCTAATAAATAATATTCATTCATTAGCAAGTGGTATTTACAAGCCTTCAAAATATCTCTCTTGCTAAATAAGTCAGGAGATATGTTTTTCTCTGAAACCAATCTAAGACAAGGTGATGAAGTCCAGATAAAGAGTTGCATCAAATCACCGCAATGCACTGCACACCTTTAGAAAGCTGAGAATGAGAAAGGTAAAGAGAAGTAATACCTGATTTACATATTCTGCTAACAAAGTGACAAGGTCTTAAGGAACAAACACACAGCTGCAAATTATGTAATTACGTATCTGTATGCAAATTTGAAGACATCTCATAAATGCTGGAACATTATTTGCAATGCTAATTAAGTGGCTTTTATTGCCGCTGCATAATTTCTACATGTGATCTGTTTCCAGATGTCATTGTAGCTTGTGAAACCTTTATTGTCAGGTTAGCTGAGGTAGCACACATTAACACCTCTCATAAAACTCTCTTTATAATTAAATTATTTGCAGTGACTTCGTAATTTTTCATCCTCCTCTGCCCAACTCATTTACTCACACAGCATATAGACAGTTGTAACTGGAAGCTTGGGCCAGGGGAAATTTCTCTGTATCTACATTCCCATACAACTGGGTAATTTATTTAATCTCACCCACATAAACCAAGCTCATGTGTCTAAAGTGGTGGGAAAGTTCAGGTAACAGACTGAAGCCAATGTGGATTGTTGGCAGGTGCTATGAGGTTTTATTTTAGCCTTTATAACTCTAAGAAGTCTCTTTGCTATAGTCTAATATCAGTATTTTAATAGTCTGAAGAATTATTATTTCTTTTTAATTATATAAAACATGTTGAAAACCATATGGAAGGGAATTGGTACCATACTTTTAATTCAGAAGTAAGAAGGAAATGATAATAAGTAAAAAAAAAAACAGAAGTATACTGAGCACTTACTATGTGCACAGCATTATAGGAGCTCCAATGAATCATAATACTTGGGTTTTCAAATAGCTCATAAATAGTAGGGAAGACAAGACATAAAAAGATTAACAATATAATACAAGAATATGAGACCTGATGGTTCACCTGGAACTAAAACATATAAATGAAAATCAGAGATAATCATCATAACTGTTTAAATCTAATCATTTATTTGGGGGGACCTTTACTGTACAGAAACTTTCATCAGGTAATGTCAGAAACATAAACTAGTATTGTCACTGCTCCTTTCTATTTCTTCTAAGACAACTCGAAGAAACTATACAATCAGCCTTTGATGTTTTCAGGGTTGACTTTCAGATGATGGCATAAGGAACATACATTAGAAACTATTGTAAGCACAACTACCCTACATAACAAGGTGCTGAGTGGGGATCTTCCTGGTTCCTGGAGATGCAGCTAAGGCCCCAAAATAAAACCAAGGCACTAAGGAACCCCTACTCTAAAGAGGAGTGCCTGAGAGCCCTGGTGCCTCCTGGTGCCTCCTGGCAGGGCTTATAAGGAAGCAGCAGAACTAGAGGTCCTACCTTTGACTCTCACCCTGCCACACTCGCCCCAGGCTACAAAAGGTGACTAACAGGGGTGACTTTATATACTGTTCTCCTTGGCAGAGCAGCATTCTAATTCTTAGTTTGGAGGAGGGACTAGAGATGAGGGAGTGGCTAGAATGGGAATGTGAGATGTCACTCTTAGGCTTGATACCTGCACAGCTGAAGAAGCTGCAGGGAGATCAAAGCTTCAGTTGCAAGAGGGATGAATTTAACTCCTGTATGAGTGTGAGATTCATGCTCTAAATGAACTTCAGTTAAATTTTAATTTCAATGAGCAATAGTGATCATACACTTGATTATGTTGTATGATCATAATAGTCTGATGAAGGGGGGGTGCATATTTAATATGGGCTTTTGGAAAATATTAACTGAAAACCAATCATTTTATTTTATAGTCCAACTAAAGGCCCAGTGCACGAATTTGTGCACAGATGGGGTCCCTCAGCCTGGCCGGCGATTGGGGCCAAACAGGGCCAGCGGGCCCAGGGGAGGGACTGCAGGAGGTTGGCTGGCCATGGGAGGTTGGCTGTGGGAACGCACTGACCACCAGGGGGCAGCTCCTGCATTGAGCGTCTGCCCCCTGGTGGTCAGTGTGCATCATAGCAACCCGTTGACCAGTCATTCAGTTGACTGGTTGTAATGGTCGCTTAGGCTTTTATATATATAGATGATATGAGAATCAAGAACACTGAAACTCCTAGTGTTATACCTTCTATTATCTTTTAAACTTACTTCATTGCTACCTTTCGAATGGTCTATATTCATGCAGAGCAGCAGTGCCCTGAGGTTAGAAAGCAAGTGAAAGCTTTGCAAACCAAAAGGTCAGTATAGTTTTTAAAATGAAATTAATGAGATATGCTTCACATACCATCAAACTGACTCATTTCAATCTTTGGTTTGATCTGGAACTGATGCTGATGGTCTATGTGCAGACTGAGATATCTATACAGGACATAGTCATGCTTTCCTCTGACCAGTGTTCCACCTCAACTCCACCATATCTCCCTGAGTAGAGAACAGCCTCATTTCCCTTTTGGCACCAGCAGTGAGTGGCCCATGTCCCCAAGTCCTTGTCCCTGGGTTTGGAAGCTTACTACTAGGCAGCAGTAGAAAAACATACAATTCAGTGGTTTTAATATATTCACCGAGTTGTACAAGTATAGTCACCACAATCATTCTAGAACACTTTTATCACCCCCTAAAAGAAAGCCATACCCATCAGCAGTCACTATTTTCCCCAACTTCCCACCTTCCACCTGGGGCTCCAGGCAGCCACTAATCTACTTTCTGTTTCTCTGAATTTGCCCATTCTGGACATTTTATATAAATGCAATCATAGAACATGTAGATTTTGTGTCTTGTTTCTTTCCTTTCGTATAATGTTTTCAGGGTTCATACAGATATTATAGCATATATCAATGTATTATTCTTTTATATTGACAAATATTTCATTGCATGGATATATCACTTTTTTTAATCCATTCATCAGTTAATAGACATTTGAGTTATTTCTACTTTCTAACTATTATGAGTAATGATTCTATGACTAGTCAAGTATAAGTCCTTATGTGTATATATGCTTTAGCTACTCTTGGGTACATACCTAGGAGTAGAATTGCTGGATCACATGGTAACTGTGCTTAACATTTTGAGAAACTGTTCAACTGCTTTTCAAAATGGCTATAGGTATGAAGTGATATCTGAGTGTAATTTTAATTTGCATTTCACTAATGGCTAATCATACTGAGAATCTTTTCATATACTTATTTGTGGCTTGTGTTCTTTCTTTGAAAACATGTATTAAGTATTTGATCATTTTAATTGAATTATTTGTTTGATTACTAAATTACCAAGTGCCAAATTAATGTCCAATTTATGTAACCTTTCACTTCTTGCTTGTGCTCTTGGTGTCATAGGTAAGAAACTACTGCCTAACTCAAAGTAAAAAATATATATATATATACTCCTCTGTTTTTTTCTAAGAGCTTCTTTTTTTCTAGATTTAGCTCTTAAATTTAAGTCTCCAATTTTTTTTTTCCTTTTTGTCTGATGTGAGTTAAGGGTTCAGTTTTACTTGTTTGCATATGAATCATTAGTTGCTCCAGCACCATTTGTTAAAATGATTACTCTTTTCCAAATTTCTTAAAACCTCATCAAAAGTCAATTCACCACTAATGTAAAGAATTATTTCCATAGTTTCTATTCTGTTCTATTCTAGTCTAGTCTAGTCTAGTCTAGTTAGTCTAGTCCATTCTATTCCACTATTTCTTTAGGCCAATACCATGCTATATATTTTTTTTCTTTTTAAAATTGCTTTGGCTTTTGGGTAGGGGATGCTGATATTGAGAGAGGTCATGCATGTGTGGGACAGGCAGTATATGGGAAATCTCTGCATCTTCCTCTCAATTTTACTGTGAACCTAAAACTTCTCTAAAAAATTAAATCTTTTAAAACAAAACAAAGAAAATTAAACCAGCCTAGAATTCCTGGGATAAATTGCCTTTGATCAGAGTGTAAAATTCATTATGTATGGTGCTAGATTTGGTTTGCTACTATTTTGTTGAAGTTTCTGTACCTTAATTCAAAAGGTCTATGGCTTTCTTTTTTTGTGATATATGCCTAGTTTTAGTATCAGGATAATCCTCATCTAATAAAATGAGATAGGAAGTTTCCCTCTTCTTCTTTTTAGTGGAGGAGCTTATAAAGGTTTGATTAGTAATTCTTTTAAATGTTTTCTAAACTTCATCAAAGCCAGCTGGGCCTGAGCTTTTCTTCTTGACAACTTATTTAACAAAATCACTTTACGTATTATGTACCTATTTTGATTTTTTCATTTCTTCTTGAGTTAATTTCTGTAGCTTAAGTCTTTCTAGAATGTTTTTATTTTTTTTCTAAGTCACATAATATGTTGGCATAAAGTTGTTCACAGTATGCCCTTATAAACACTTGTATTTCTGTAAGGTTGGTAATGATATCCCCGTTTGCATTCCTGATTTTGTTAAGTTCTTTTTTGTTGTTGTTGTTCAATATTTCTTTGTGTGGATTCAAGTTACCGTCTAGTATCCTTTCATTTCAGTCTGAAATAATTCCCGTATTATATCTTGTCAGACAAGTCTGCTATCAATGAATTCTCAGTTTTTGTTTATCTGGGAACATTTTAAGTTCTCCTTCATTTTTTAACAATTGTTTTCTGAATATAGACTTCTTGGTTGGCAGTAGTTTTTTCTTTCAGCATTTTGAGTATGCCATCCTATGGTTTTCTATTCTTCATGGTTTCTGATGAGAAATCAGGTATTACATTTATTAAAGATCTCTTGCACACCATGAATCACTCTTTTCTTGATGTTTTTACTTTTTTTCTTTATCTTTGGGTTTCTATAGTTTAACTACAATATGTTTATATATGGAATTCCTGGGTTTATTCTACTCAGAGTCCATAAGCTATTTGAATACACACATTACCTTTTTTTTTTCATTACATTTAGCAAGTTTTTGGTTTTTAATACCTCAAATATTGTTCCTTTTTCTTCTTCCTCTTCTTCTGGGACATCCATTATGTTTGATGAAGTCCCACTGGTCTCTGAAGTTCTGTTTGTTTTTCTCTATCCTTTTTTTCTTTCTGTTCCGCAGACCAGATATTTTCAATTAAGCTATTTTCCAATTCTTCTTTCTTCTGCTATTGCATATCAGCAGTTAAACAACTCTAATAAATTTTTCATTTCAATTATTGTGCTTTTCAACTCCAGAATTTCTATCTTTTAAATAATTTATATCTCTTTATTAATATTACTTCCTCCTTGAGACATAGTTATCGTACGGTTAATCCTTAAACAGGGTTTTCTTTAATTTTTAAAACATATTTATAATAGCTGCATAAAGTCTTTATCCTGAGAGTCCAACATGATGCCTTTTCAGGGACAATGTCCATTGATTTTGTTTCCCCTGTGTATGGCCTTACTTTCTTTTTTTATGGCTTGTAATTATTTTGTTGTTGTTGTTGTTGTTTGAAACTGGATATTTTAGCAAATGTAATGTGCCAAATATATAAATCAGATACCTCTGCCCAGGTGTATTGCTGCTTCTGTTTGTTCAGTGACCTTCCAGGGCTGATTCTGTTAGCCCTGTTAGACCTGCTGGATGAGCTAATTATTTTGAAGAGATTTTCTTGAACCAGTAAGTCTCCCAGACTTTTCAGAAGTCTCTACGTGTGTGCTGGAACATGCATTCAACATCCAGGCAGTTACAGCTATCCCTTAGGGTATACATTTTGCTTGTACAAAGCCTCAAGGTCAGCCAGAGGCAAAAGATGTGGGCCCTCGCAGGTCTCCTTGTCACGCGCACAGCTCTGTCCATGTCCCTGGCCTTCTAGATTCCTAGGCATATAACAGAGCTTTACAAAGGTCCCTGTGGGCATCTCAATCCCCAGATATTTTTTTAAAGATTTTGACCAGGCTCTGGTTTGTGCCAAGTGCTATCACAGACTCTGCAGCTGCAAGTTAAGCAATTCTGCTGATTGTTTTTAACAAGTGCCTTGTGGCTAAGTCTTTTCCCACTGAGGGAACTCGGAGTCAGGTCAAATAATGAGAGTAGCCTACAAATGGAGCTTTTCAGGGAGATGCTAGACAGGTTAAATAGTGGCAATCCTTTGGGAATGGGGCTTTTTGGGGAGCTTCAAACCCAGTGTGACCCTTCCACTTGCAGCCAGGCCAGGTGACGACAGAGCTGGGGAGAAGAGGGTGGGAGCAGGATACAATGCCACAAAACTTGCTATTCTCACGAAACTTCTACAGTGTTCCTTGAGTAAACACACTTCACATTGTTGCAAGCCTTTGGTTGATTTCCAGGTTTCTGAAAAAGCTGATGTTGACTATTTTTGCCACCATTTTCATTGCTTTTATATTGAAATGAAAGATACCAGATGGTAACTTGAGGTCTTCAGTCCACTATGTTGAAGGTTCTGCAACAGTTAATATATGATTAATTTGGGGTATAAACATTTAAATAATTTTTCTGTAGATTTCTCAGTTCACCAACTGTGACACCATGATTTTGCACATAAATTGCTTCCAAATAGAATCTTCTGAGAGATTAAAAAAAATAAAGTTTGTAATTTATTAAGCTAGTATGAGAAAAATGAGATTTTGTTTGGGAATATTATCTTTTGTTGATTAAAATTACATAATTATGTATAATTTTTATTAATTTCAAGGAAATTGAATGGTTATTTATAAATATTGGCTGAATGCTTTACCAAGACTATTTTATCTTATGATAAATAAAAGACAATGAATTCATTTATGATTGTATAACTAATAACCAATATATTAAGTAAGATTTTTTTATCTACATTGGACACATTATCCTTCAGTAATTCTGATGTATTTGCCCCTCACCATTGTTGCCTACATATATAACAAATTCCTGAAATGTCAGCTGGGATTTTTAGATGTTTATATAAACCACATGGAAGTGGTCACTTTCTTCTCTCCCCTTCAGTATATTTTTTGATTTGCACTTTCCAAAAGGTTTACTACAGCTTAGCTCTAAGGTGGTAAAGACAAAAGATGAGATACTTAAAGAAGAAAGAAATGATTGATAAAGATATTGGAGAATTATAAAAATTGATCTACATACCAATTTAAAATAGATGAAGTAATATCTGGGAAACTGTCCTTACCGTCCCTGGTTTTTGGTTTGTTGCACAAGTAGCAGATAATTTCTTAATATAAGCAATCAGTCCTGGCTAAGAACAAAGTAATGTTGATCTGGTATACTGCCTCTATCAAAGACGTTATGGTATGACTGTGCAAGAACATCTTTGTGGTGTTCCGTGATGCTGAGCTCAAAAGATTAAGTTTTCTCCTGAACATATTAAATGAACCTTTAATAATGCCATATAATCTCATTAATAATTTTATTTAATTTTTTCTTAATTTCATAGATACTTAACCCCTTCATGAAGTAAAATTCAATTTGATTTTAACCTTAAAGTAGTCACAACTCTTTTAACACAAATGCCAATATGTCTCAAATATGGCTCTATATAACCAATAAGGATATGGGAAGGGATCATTTATTTAGAGCCTGACTTAAATGCTCAAGGCACAAGCTTATCTATAGCCACAAGAACCATAAAAGGCCACAGAAGCTATATGCTAGAAGGCCCATTGAATTGCCAGGTTATCCAAGCCTCACGTTCCCATCTCCTTTCTGCTCAGGTTCTATATTATTGCTTTTGCAACCATTATCTACCTCTGCCCAGTCCTTTCAGAGTGATGACTCCTTTGGATGATGTACCAGCTATTATGATTGTTTATTGCTCTAAGACTTCCTTTGACATTACCTAGTGGGCTCCACTGTTGGCGGTTCTGGTCTAGGAGTGGTATCCTTTACCACTCCAACCTTTTCCACATACTGTTGCCAGAGCAACTGTCTCATAGTGATGTTTAATCAGCTACGTATCTGCTCAGAAAGCTCCAATAACTCCCCATTTCTTGCTGTACCAATGCAGACCATCCATGACTTTGAACTATTTCAGATTCATGGTTGAACCCTAGTTAATCCAAACTAATTGCTTCTACTTCATAGCTCATATCACCCAAAGCAGATAAACTGGTCTTTTGATACCCTTCCACTCCCCACCCCCAGACTCACCTTAATGCTATTCTTAGTCATGGTCCAAACTAGATTCCTCCTCATCACTCTCTAAGTACTGTTTTGATGTCATTGCTGGTATGGATAGAGTTTTAGAATTTTATCTACTAATGATGGATAAATACTGTGACTACAAGATTTATTGTCCAAACCAGGGCACTTTTGAAAGTGAAGAAAGTGCTATTCATGGTACACCTGGACAAAAGGCATAAACCAGATGCCTCAGGCAAACTGGGACTGTCACAAAAAGCAGGTCTCACAGTAACCTTATAAGATAATTTATATATAAACATACAAGAATAATATCGAACTTCTACAAATTAAAAATTAATGACCAAATTATAACTCTGATCATTGTAACTTTGGACTCACATTTAATCACCAAGGAAAGAAAAAAGCTGCTACAATCTTAACAACTTAGAGAAAGGCAAACCTGATTTTAAAATTGGTATTTCCCAGCCATAGATGCTTCCTGTGTTTGGCTACTTTTACCCGCCTAAACAAGGTGGTATATGGCTAGTGTATTGCTAACGTTTTATGTGTATTGGTCCCTGTCTTCTTCCCCTACTCAGGTCATTCAGAAGTGAGTCAGCAAGAAACAAACAAGGTCATCCTCACACTTGCTCATTTCCTAAACTGAATTAGGTTTGTATAGACACACTGCACAACGCCAATCACAATTAGAAAGGAGGTCACCTCACCAATGGGAAATGGGTATACCAGAATGCACTTAGTCCTCCACAAAGGGGGAAACGTGAATTTGGAGCGGCTGTTCCAATCATGTATCAAAGGAAATATAGTTACATTAATAAGGAAGACACCCTTTCCTAAAGGGTATCCAATTGAAGATTCTGTCCTTTAGAACCTGAATGCAGGGTTGAGAGAGCATGGTCTCTGGTGTCAGCCTGCCTGGGCTCGGAGCTTTGCTCAGCTATTTATCAACAATGTGGAATGAAGAAATTTACTTAACCCTGCCTTCCCAGAGACATTCTTCAAAGTTCATGTCCTGATCAAAGATGAATTAGTCAAATGTCAATACAAATTTACATATTAGTAAAGGTTAATTCAATTAAGTGAAACTAATCTAATTTATTTTGTTCAAGTTTATAAAATGCCAATAGAAACGTACCCATAATTAGTCTTGAGACATCAAGCATTGTTACTCCAGACAATATTTTTCTTAAATCAATTTGTTTCAATGGCATGTAAGATGCTGATACAGCTCTCTCTTCCCAAGCCACCCATCCCGGAGGACTGAGGAGGAAGAAGGAAAGGCTCATATGAGACACCCACCGGAAAAGGGCACACTAAGGGCACACAGCGCTCCCCACCATGACAGCCCAGGGAGAAAGATTCCACCTCTTGCAAGAAGAACAGCCAGAAGAAACCCAACGCAGAGAGAAGATAAGGCCTCAGGTGGACTGCTAATAAACCTTCTAACAAAAACACCACTACCAATAATAACTATTTAACATTTAGTAAGCACTTATATATATCAGACAGTGCTAAAACTTCAGGGCTTCCTTCTATGATGCCTAATTAGCACCCGAATGTGTCCTTTATTACTTCAGTACCTGGAGACTCCCTTGATCGACAACTGTTTTAATAGGTGGGTGGAAATGAGTTACTGAGAAGACCGTGGAACACCTGTTTCCACAGCTATTTAAACAGTGTGCATGCCTGCATGACCTTAGGCTTATCAGCCCCTACCCAGTAGACATGCATTTTATAGCAATTATGACTCTGGTGCAAACTAGTTTGAGGTGTGTTATAAATAGCCAGGCACTGTGTGCAGTGTCTTCATTTCTGTGATGTGCTCGTCTCCTGCTGGCTTTCATGTTCCAACAGAAAACCAATTCTTCCTGTTGTGGGAGCATGTCCAGGTGGGAAAGACTGTTAATTCTGCATGAAAGAGAGGAATTCTTCTGAATGTTCAGCTTTTAAAAGTCAGTGCTTTAGATCCCCCTGGCGCATCGCACAGTTTTCAGGCAACCCCAGGGAAGAGGCATCTATTGGAGCCTCTTCCTGCAGATTCATTTGTACAGAACACAGCACAGCGGAGACACCACCCATTCTTTTTGCCAACACACTGGCTTCTTTACAAAGGAGCAGAGTCCCAAGCCCGCAGGACATGCCTCGGAGAGCAGAGGCCCCTCCTTCTCAAGGCAGCCACTCCTTCTTTGCTCCACGGTAGGTTTACTGCGAGGACACTACTTTCTATTAAGTTCATCCAGCACCTATCTTCTGAGCGCAGTGTGTTGCCTTGGAGTTTATAAAGCTCAACTCTGGTCCCATCTCGAAATGAGGAATGGAAGGAATTAGGAAACAGAAGAGGGAACCGAGATGGCAATCACTACAGGAGTCTACCCCCCAAGTCCTTTTCTGAATTCACACTAATCTACAAAAAAGGAAAAGCCCAGGCAATCACTATCCGAGTCTACTTTGCATGACTACCTTGGGAACCATGAGAATCTTAGGAACTGGTTTGCATATGTGTTCTTGGGCTCTGGAAGAAATGAGGAGTACTGCCAAGTTCTTTAGAGCCCTGAGCTTGCACACTATTAGCTGAATGTCAGAGGCTCAGCCAGGGAATGGTCTAGGACAGTGGTTCTCAACCTTCCTAATGCCGTGACCCTTTAATACAGTTCCTCATGTTGTGGTGAACCGCAATTTCATTGTCATAAATTGAGCATAATTAAAGGAAAAACAATATGTAATTATATATGTGTTTTCCGATGGTCTTAGGCGACCCCTGTGAAAGGGTCGTTCGATCCCCAAAGGGGTCGCGACCCACAGGTTGAGAACCGCTGGTCTAGGATGTGGGAAACAGAGGAGCAGGAGCAGAACCCCTGCTGAGGGGAGTGGGCTCCATCAGAGAAGGTGAGAAGAGCAGCCTGGTCCTCAGCACACTTGGCGCCCTAATGCAGCCCAGGGGGCTGTAGATAGATCCTTGGAAGAGCCAATCACTGAAGTTAGGATGCTTGGGAGCTCTGAGGACACACTGCTAGGACAGCCCTCCAGGGGGTACTGATGATGACCCAGGCACCAGCCTCAGCTCAGTGAGATGCCAGGGACCGGGACCAGAAACTTCACACTTGGACATATTTGCAGAGGAGACTGACTGCTGTAGATAAGTGGTCAGAGGGGGTGGGGGCTCTCTGAGTAGTTGAGATTTAAACTGAGACCAGGACCGGGACCAGAAACTTCACACTTGGACATATTTGCATGTCGAACAGCACCAGCACTGTCTGCCTTTCTTCCTGCACAGAGACAACCATCTGCAAGGGCCTTAGACTAATAGGCCACACGTAATAGAACCCATATTGGCAAAATGTGTTCTCCTAAATACTAAGGCATTCAGATCAGGTTCTGCCAGCAACCTTCTTCTAGGGTTTAGGGACCCTGCTCTCCTGACTCCAGGCCTCCGTCCTTCCAGCTACTAGATGCTGCTCCCCCTGAGGACTCTGCCCCTGAAGAAGTTTAGGAAGAAAAGCCATAGGTTGCTTTTGCGAATAAGTAGATTTCCTGGATTAGCCTCTTCCACCGTCATTCACCTACCCAGTCTCTACATCCTTCAATCGTCCATTCATCACTGAGCACCTAGTCAGTGCCAGGCACAGTGAGAAGAGCAGCTGATATAAGAAGGAGCAAGATGGGCAGACAGCTCTCTGGGAGTGTGTGGTCTAGAGGTAGAAGTACACAATGAAGACACCAACAAACAAAACAGATACACGTGGTGACAAGAGCTGTGAATGACTGAATAGAGCTCTGAAATAGAGACAAATATTGGGGCAGAGGATACTAACTACTTTAGATAAGTGGTCAGAGGGGGTGGGGGCTTTCTGAGTAGTTGAGATTTAAACTGAGACCAAAAAGACAAGATGCTACCAGCCATTGAAAGGGGAGGGGGAGGATGGAGAAAATTATGACTCTTTCCATCAGGGCGGAAAGTTTGGTTCAGGAAGGAAAACAGCGTGCCTGAGCAGTAGAACTAGAGGAGAGATGGCATTAGATGAAGTTGAGGGAGGAGGCAGGGACCATATCATGGGAGCCATGAGAATCTAAAAGAGAAATTTGTTTTACACTCTAGGGCAGGGGTGGGCAAACTTTTTGACTCGAGGGCCACAATGGGTTCTTAAACTGGACCGGAGGGCCGGAACAAAAGCATGGATGGAGTGTTTGTGTGAACTAATATAAATTCAAAGTAAACATCATTACATAAAAGGGTACGGTCTTTTTTTTTTTAGTTTTATTCATTTCAAACGGGCCGGATCCGGCCCACGGGCCATAGTTTGCCCACGGCTGCTCTAGGGTATAAAAAGAAGAACCCTGAAAGGTACTTCTCAGGGGAGGAACCAAATTAGGATAAATATTTGCTAAATGAACGAAGAGATGAATTAGCGGGTGGCATTACCTCCTCCTAACCCGACAGCTTCGGGTACGATCTGTGACTCTGTGTCCTGTCTTTTTCCCACTCCCTCTTCTCAGTAATACCAGCTTCATTGTCGCTTTAGACCGTATGAAAACCATCATCATCATATACTGTGTTTTTGTCGCTCGAATGAATTTTATTATTTCTTCAAGGTTCTTCACATACGTACACCTTAAGAGATATCAAGTAGGCGTAACATGTTCTCAAAAAATTAGGGTTGGCACGCAGAAGAATTTTGAGTCCGAGATTTTGCTGGTTTTGGCACACACTCACAAAAAGGTTGCCCACCCCTGCTCTAGGGTATAAAAAGAAGAACTTTGAAAGCTATTTATCAGGGGAGAAACCAAATTAGGATAAATATTTGCTAAATGAATGAAGAGATGAATTAGCGGGTGGCATTACCTCCTTCTAACCCGACAGCTTCGGGTATATGCTACCAGCCATTGAAAGGGGAGGGGGAGGATGGAGCAATTCCATCAGGGCGGAAAGTTTGGTGCAGGAAGGAAAACAGCGTGCCTGAGCAGTAGAACTAGGGGAGAGATGGCATTTGATGAAGTTGAGGGAGAAGGCAGGGACCATATCATGGGAGCCATGACAATCTAGAAGAGAAATTTGTTTTACACCCTAGGGTATGAAAACCAACCCTGCGCTCTCCCAGAAAACCCACTTCTTTCCACATTCAGACCTCACGGGGAGAGGAGAGCCATGTGCCAACACAGAGTCACCCTTTGAAAGATGTGGAGACACACAGAACTGCTTGCTAACTTTTGCATTTGATAAAAAAGCTATTTTGCAATTTGCTTACCCCCCGCTGCTGGACTCCTCCCTAGCCACGGGAATAGTTATGTACTGGAAGGAAAATTCCATGGGAACAGATGTGCATCTTCTTTACTTCAGTTCTGTGTGCAGATATGTTACCTCGCTCTGCAAACCCAGCTGAAGTGTCAAATGTAACCTCCTGTGCCTGCTCACAGGTGTGCTTATGGCCTCCAGCAATTTCCTAGCGCCTCTCTGAGGGAAAGAGCAACAAACCTAATCACAAGGAGCTATTTTTATTGGTAAATAAAATTGAGGCATGCAAGCAGTCTTTATACGTACCAAGTTCCCCCCCCCCTCCAAAAAAAAGCATTAAGAAGGACCAAAAGAAAATGGACTTAAGTCCCTATGTCTTGAAAAAAAAATACCTTCCCTCTCCAGCAGGGGGAGGGTATAAATCTATCCAGGGTTCGTGTGGTTTTAAGAAGATTGATTTTTTTTTTTTTTGAGCCAAGTTTGTTTCACAAGATTGGCATGGAAATCTCAACTGGTCCTAACCTTTACGCATTTTTAAAGCATTGAAGCTCTGACCTCTTCTCTCCATGGCCCAAGGCAGAGCCCTGTGGTGTCGTCTGGAACAGTTCTTCAGGGGAGCATCCTTTGCATAAGTTAAATAGCTAACGGGCTGCTCAAGGGTTGGATAATGTTCTGCATTTGTTTTTCTTCTCTTTATCCTTTTTTAAAATCTCTTCTAGGTGATTCATCAGGCACACTTCTTGAACCAGCTGTGAGAGATTAAGAAATGTGATTTGCATTCATGGCCAGACCTCTCAGACAAGGAACAATCTGCCTGTTGAATACATTCATGTAAATAGAACAAATGTTTTAAAGCTGAGCAAAACGAAAGCAAGGGGCACATGGGAGGAAAAACAAGAAAAGAGACTGCCTCTCAGCATGAACCAGGCAGAACTTTGATCATAACTTCAAATGAGACGAGAGCGCACACGTGTGACAAGGCTCTGGATCCAGCTTTCTGCTGAGAGTTCAGGCTGGTACCAGCCATGCTTCCCTTTCTCTTTGAATCCCACCTTTCTAGTTATGGAAAACCCTACTTTCATGGTGCAGCTCGAAGGGGACTGCGGGGTGCTAGGCGTGTGCAAAGCAGGTAGAAAAAAAACTGAACCTGGAGTTAGAAGACCTGGTTCTGCTTTCAGATGATAAATATGATTACTATTAATCAGATGAAAACTTAAGGCACAATTTTAAGAAGAAGAATGCAAGCCCACTGTCATTAGGAGCTTCACATAGGTCAAATATGATATAAGGTATTTCTTAAACATAATCTTACTTTTTTTCTCCAATAGCCCCATGTATCTTTTTAACAAATGAGCAATCTGAGACTCTGAGGGGGTAAGTGATTTATCCACAGCCATTTTGCTGTGGGATTTTGATCCAACCAAGTAAAATGTCTGGACCTCAGTTATTTGTTGGTGGTGGTGACTTTTAATCCAAAAATGCAGGGTGGGGATAGGTGCACTCTAAGGTTTTTCCTAACTCCACCATTATTTGATTTGACAGGTTCTCTCAGCCCTAAAAGATGTGTTATCTCTCTGCAACTTGAGTTCTAGCAAACTAGCTCTGCCCTTTCCTCTGAGTCTCTATCACTTGGGCAAGAGAAAAAGAAAAGAAAGGAAAGCAGACGTGATGTAATGGAAATTCCTCAAACTACAACTTCCAGTAATGTAGCACGTGATGCAGAGTAAGTGTTCAATGTTGGCTCTTCCCTATCAGACGTGGTGTGACTCCAGTCGACTGGTCCTTAATTTTCCACCTACTTCCTAATTTCTTCATTTTCTGAAGCTATAGGTCCAGATGATCTCTAGAGTAGCTGTACTTCCTAGTATTTAACACCTAGGAAACCACAATGCCAGGTTGTAAAGTGCCGAAATAATCAACATCAGGCACAGAGCAGGAAAAATTTCCATGTACTCTGACTCTTTCCTAGTTTCTTCTTCCTTGCTCTGCTTTCCAAGGGAGTCTATAAACCACATGTGGACATCTTTGTTCTCAAAGCTTAACATGAAGAAAATTATAGAAAGTAATATGCAGTTTGTCAAATTTTACTAATCAAGTAGAATTATTGAATGATCTTTGAAAGCTAAGTGAGATGTGAGATGACAAATGCAAGGATGAGGGGGAGCAAAGAGTTATCTAAATCAGGGGTCCTCAAACTTTTTAAACAGGGGGCCAGTTCACTGTCCCTCAGACCGTTGGAGGGCCGGACTATAGTTTAAAAAAAAACTAGGAACAAATTCCTATGCACACTGCGCATATCTTATTTTGAAGTAAAAAAACAAAACGGGAACAAATATAATATTTGTATTTGCATGTGGCCCATGGGCCGTAGTTTGAGGACCCCTGATCTAAATTTTCAGGGGATTATAGTCACACTTCATTTCATGGCAATTCATTTTATTTCACTCTTCACATACTGCATTTTTTACAAACGGAAGGTTTGTGGCAACCCTACATTGAGCAAGTCTGAATTGACACTATTTTTCCAACAGCATTCACTCACTTCCTCCCTATGCGATATTGTGATAGCTCTCCAAAATATTTCACATTTTTTGTTATGATTATATTTGTTATGGTTGCTCTGTGATCACTGATGTTTTGTTTGTAGCAACATGAACCATACCCATAAAGATGGCAAACTTAATAGATCTGTATATTGTGTGTCCTGACTGCTCAACCCACCAGCTGTTTCCCCATCTCTCTCCCAATCCTCAGGCCTCCCTATTCCCTGAGATACAACATTATTAAAATTAGGCCAATTAATAACACTATAATTGCCTCTAAGTATTCAAGTGAAAGAAAGAGTCTCATGTTTCTTATTTCAAATCAAAAGCTAGACATAGTTAAGCCAGTGAGGAAGGCATGTTGGAAGTCAAGTTTGGATAAAAGATAAGCCTCTTGCACCAAACAGTTAACCAAGTTGTAAATGAAAAGGAAAAGTTCTTGAAGGAAATTAAAAGTGCTACTCCGGTGAACACATGAATGATGAGAAAGAGAAGCAGTATTATTGATGATGTGGAGAAAGTTGTAGTGGTCTAGATAGAAGATCAAACCAGCCTTATATCAAAACCCAATCCAGAGCAAGGCCCTCTCTTCAATTCATGAAGTCTGCGGGAGATGACGGAGCTACAGAAGAAAAGTTTGAAGCTAACAAAGGTTGGTTCATGAGGTTTAAGGAAAGAAGCTGTCTCCATAACATAAAAGTACAAGGTGAAGCAGCAAGTGCTGATGTAGAAGCTGCAGCATGTTATTCAGAAAGCCTGTATAATTAATGAAGGTGGCTACACTAAACAACAGATTTTCAGTGTAGAAAAAATAGCCTTTTACTGGAAGATGTGATCCAGCATTTCACACCTAGAGAAGATACGTCAATGCCTTATTTCAAAGTTTCAAAGGACAGGCTGACTCTCTTGTTAGGAGGCTAGTGCAGCTGCTGACTTTAAGTCAGGCCAATGCTCATTTACCATCCTGGAAATCCTAGGCCCCTTACAAATTATGCTAACCCTATTCTGCCTGTGCTCTGTAAATGGAACAACAAAGCCTGGATAATAGTACATCTGTTTACAACATGGCTTACTGAATATTTTAAGCCCACTATTGAGATATACTGCTCAGAAACAAAAAGATAACTTTCAAAATAGTACTGCTCATTGACAATGCACCTGGTCACCCCAAGAGCTCTGATGGGGATGCACAGCAAGATTAATGTTGTTTTCATGCCTGTTAATACCACATTCAGCGTGTAGCCCAGTAATCAAGGAGTAATTTTGAATATCCAGTCTTATTACTTAAGAAATATATTTTATAGGGCAATAGTTGCCAGAAATAGGAATTCCTTTGATGGATGTGGCAGAGTACATAGAAAACCTTCTGGAAAGGACTCACCATTCTAGATGCCATTAAGAATATTCACGAATCATGGGAAGAGGTCAAAATATCAGTATTAAAAGTTTAGAAGAAGTTGATCCCAACCCTCATAGATGGCTTGGAGGGGTTCAAGATTTAGTCAGTAAAGGAAGTAACTAGATGTGGTGAAAATCACAAGCAAATAAGAAATGGAATGGGGGGGATATGACTTATTGTTGCGATCTCATTGAAAAAACTTGAATGGATGGGGAGTTGCTTCTTGTGGTCGAGCAAAAAAAAGTGGTTTCTTGAGATGCAAAGAAAGTGGTTTCTTTTTTTTCTTTATTTATTAAGTTATTA
>NW_005356870.1:9803456-9923611 GCF_000412655.1 Myotis brandtii | reverse complement strand
GCCCTCACCCCCCTGGTGTCTGTGTCCATTGGTAAGGAGGGTGGGGGTAAGGGGGAGAGAAAGTGGTTTCTTGAGATGGAATGTACTCCTGGTGAAGATGCTGTGAAATTGTTAAAATGACAGCAAAGGAGTTAGAATATTATATAATCTTAGTTGATAAAGCAGCAGCAGGGATGAGAGGACTTGAGTCTAGTTTTGAGAGAAGTTCTGCTGTGGGTAAAATGTCATCAAATAGCATCACATGCTACAGAGAAATTGTTTCTGAAAGAGTCAATCCATTCAGCAAACACTGTTGTTTTATTTTAAGAAATTGCCATTGCACCCCAAACTTTAGCGACCATCACCTCGATCAGTCAATAGTCATCAATATTAAGGCAAAACCCTCCACCAGCAAAAAGATTGCAATTCAGTGAAGGCTCAGACCGTGGCTAGCATTGGGGGGGCAATACAATATTTTTAATTAAGGTGTGTACATTGTATTTTAAGACATAATGCTATTGTACACTTAATAGACTACAGTATAGTGTAAACATTATCTGCTGTATGCACTTGGAAACAAAACACTTTCTGTGAGTTGTTTTATTGGATTTTTTGCTTTATTGTGGTGGTGTGGAACTGAACCTGCAATGTCTGTATATAGAATTCTGATCTGTTTGCCACTCATAAGCAGCTTACAAGAAAATACCAGCTCACCAAAAAAAGAGAGATAACAGTGAAGGTTATTGTTTTTATATGCATAAGGGTATGAATATCACTATGGATAAATATTAAAGGATTTTTTTTTTGTTTTCTTTTGCTTAAGGAATAACCTAGATGGCACACAACTAAATTGTGATGCAAATCCCACAAACCCACATGGAAAGAAAAGCTTTATTTTTTTGAAATTGCAAATAACTCATGTCCTCAAAGATTGTAGGCTAATCCTTTATTTGTGAAAACTTGCCTACCAAATGAAAAGCTTCTTGTTCTGTAGCTTTGGGTTCAGACTTGTGGTTGAATTTTTGCTTGCCGAAGGTCAGAACTGTGTCAAGGTTAAACAAAACCCATTTCATGTTCAGTGACCTGAACTTTCTACCATGAACTTCATGCCCTTCCTATCTCTTTTACCGCTGCTTTTCTTTCCTGATTAAAGTAATCTGTACTTTAATAAACCCTTAGAATTCTAGTTTAGAAACTTATTTTTTGTTATTGTTGTTGAAAATAATTTCAAACTTAAAGAAATGCTACAAGAACCTTACTGTCATCTACTCTTTGGTGAACCTAATGCATAATGAAATCCACTCAGAGGCAATCAGAATCAGAAGAGAGAGAAAGATTACCAAGGCTATTTTTCCTGAAGTCATATTTAACTTTATGCCTGGACTTATCAGCTACATGAGCCAATAAATTATTTTGTACTTAAAAAAAAGAAATGCTGCAAAAATACAAATAATACCCAAACACCTTTAATAAATAATGAAATAAAATCACTATATAGAGAGATATTTGTACACCCATGTTCATTGCATCATTATTTGAAATAGTCAAGACATGGAAACAACCCAAGTGTCCATCAACAGATGAATGGATAAAGAGGTGGAATATACATTCAAAGGAATAGTATTCAGGCATAAAAAGAAGGCAATCCTGCCATTTGCGACAGCATGAATGAAACTTAAGGGCACTATGCTAAGTGAAATAAGTCAGAAGTAGAAAGATAAGTATTGTATAATCTCACTAGTATGTGGAATCTAAAAACATCAAACTCATAGAAACAGAGAGTAGGTTGTTGGTTGCCAGGCGTGGGAAGGGGAATAGGTGGTCCAAAGGTGTACATTTCCAACTACAAGATGAATAAGTTCTGAGGACCTAATACACAGCATAAATAGTTAACTATACAATAATTATATGTATTGTGTATTTGAAAGTTTCAAAAAGAGTTATATTAAAAGTGCTAATCCCAAAGTGGTAATTATGTGAGGTGATCATGCATTAACCATATTGCAGTAATCATTTCACAATAGATATGTATATGAAATCATCACAATGTACATTTTAATTTACACATGTCAATTGTATCTCAACAAAGCTGAAGAAAATTTAATTAAAGTCATGGATTAAGTGGAAAAGAAGAAATAATTCCATGGATACACATATCGATTCACAAATCTGTGTTTCTGCGTAGGATGAGGCTTTGTCTTTCACTGTGGAAGTAAAATCAAAACTCTCTAAGACAGCTTTGCATTTGAACTTCTAATGAATACTTTCAACAGTTATTCAATTGAAGTCCTGATATTCAGTCATTAAAAGCAATGATTCCTCTCTACACATAATTTCTAAATCATTTAAATTAGTCCTTTAGAGTTAAAAAATCTTCCATAAAAGTGATAAGGGCCTCCCATATATGAAACCCTAAAGCACTTTCTAACTTAAAGTTTGAAGTAAAAGTACCCATTCGAAAGCCTTCATATACAACTGTTCTAATTATCACGGCTATTTACCAGACTGACCCAAATAACCTGAAGTAAAGGCAGGTAAGCATTCTATTTAACTTATAATGTAGTTAATTTATTTAGAAACATAGAAAAGTCTATAATCTGTGTAGGTTAGCATTAAGTCATCAAATTAAAAAACAACAAAAGTTAGAGAAAACTTCATTTGGTTGTAATTTACAATTTTCTCTCTAATTCCAGGGGGGAAATTCTTCATCAACTTTAGTTTAGTATCTGAAAAAAAGGCTTTGACTTACCTTGTAAATTTTTATATGGGCCATCTGCTTTATGTGATAAAATAAAGGTATAGATATATTTATATGTCTTTGCCATATGAATAAAACACCGCTCATATTTTCATCAAAAAGCAAAACCAATTAATTATACATTGAGATAAATAAAAATTCAAATTTTCCAGCATCTTAATGAAGAAAATGTAGCCTTCAAATGATTATAGTTTAAACCATATTCTGGTCAGGTTGACTAGGTGTTTTTTTATAACATATATGAAATTAAAACAAAAAAGTACAAATTCTAATAAGATTCTCCAACAGAATAAAGTATTAAAGTATATGCCAACCTGTGACATAAATCATTAAGTTACAATTGGATACCAATAAATAAATAATAAATCAAAATATTTAAAAGTACCAAACAATCTGAGAAGAATCACTGGTACATCTAATAAAATTCTTGGGTGTTGCTCTAAAAACATAAAAGAAAGAAAATAAAGATAAAAGAAAAAGAAACTTCATTTGAAAGCAGAAATTGCTTTGCACTTTTCTGGACATCTAAGGAAACAATGATTTTGTTTCTTTGACTCTGAAATTTGTTTATATTGCCAGATTCCTCCAAATACCAGCAAGTTTTAACACAATCAAATCATAACAAATACACATTTTTGGACATTTCTCTTGAATTTGGAAGTCAATAGCTAAATAAAGTAAACTTAATGTTTTTGTTCTGTCTTTTTTTCCCATTTACCTCTAATACTAGCTCTCATTGTTTCTCTACATCAAAGAAACAAGTTCCTTTGGGAACATAAAAGTAAATTACTGGTCTACTGCTGACCTCATAATGATAATCTTTTAGTAGTCTCTACAGCATTCAATAAAAAAATCGCATTTGGTTGACGTTCAATCATCTCAGACTTTCAAGGTTTAATATGCTTTCTTTTGTATAATAAAACAAAAATGATACATCAATAGTCATCTGTTTGAGCTGTTTTCCAGATAAATGCATACTTAACATTTCCATTCTAGTTGTACTCAGGAAAAATTAAGTTGTTTGGACCTACATAATTAATAAACATAATTTATAAGTATTTATTTTGGCTTAGCAGCTCTCTGGGGGAAAAAAATGCTAACATACTAAAGGCTCCATAAACCAAGAAAGTTTGGGAATCTCTGTTTTAAAAGAAATTATGAGGAGAATAACATTCATGGCCTTGGGTAGTCCAAAGTTTCTTAAAGAGGAACAAAAAACCCACTACACATTAAAAATTTAATAAATTTAGTCGCATTAAAATTAGGAACTTCTATTCACATAAGACGCTGAAAGAGCGAAAAGGCTAGCCACAGACTTGAAGAAGATATTCACAGTACATATACCTGAAAAAGAACTCATATCTAGAATATATAAAGAACTATTACAAATCAATAAGAAAAACAAAGAACCCACTTTTTAAATGTGCAGAGAACTTAAGTATTTAATATCTGCTTAAGCAAATCAGATATTAAAATAATAAATAAATATACCAAGAAAGTCACCTTTATTAATCATAAGGGAAATGCAAATTCAAGCTTCAGTGAGGTATCACTACATTCCCACCAAAATACCTAAAATGAAAAGGACTGTTAATGCCAAGTGCAGTTACAAATGTGAAACAATAGAAAGCCTAATTGGTTCCTATGAATATATACTTGGTTTGACCATTTTGGAAAATTGTTGGCAGTATATACTAAAACTAACATACACTACACCATGACCCCCAGGAATTACAGTCCTGGATATATAACCATGAAAAATGAATGTATATGTCCACCAGAAAACATCAAAAATGTTTATAGCAGCTTTATTCATAATAGCCAAAAACCAAGTGAATAAAAATGTCTGTTGACAGGAGAATGAATAAATCAGTAATTGTATCCTCCAAAAGTAATATATAAAAGAATTAACTACTGTTGCACACAACACAAATGATTCACAGGCTTTATGTTGCCTGTGAAAACAGAAGAAGCCAGGCACTACAGAACATACACTCTATGATTTCACTTACGTGATGTTCAAGATCTGGCAAAACTAACTGATGATTATTGAATTCAGAACAGTAATTACGTTGGAGGGAGAGCTATTGACTGGGAATGGACCTAATAATGGTGCTGAAAATGTTCTATATTTTATCTAGATGGTGGTTACTTATTTTGTGTATATTTTAAAAAGTTATTGGGCTGCCATTCTATGCACTTTTCTGCATGTATATTATACCTCAATAAGAAAATAATCAGAATTGAGCTTTAAATTAATAAGACAATTGTAAACAAATTATTAAAATACTAGAGGCCTGATGCACAAAATACATGCAAGAGGCTCGGCCCTTGCAGCCCCAGCTTCATCCAGAAGGTTGTCTGGAAGGACGTCAGAAGGACATCTGGAAGGTCGTTCAGCTGTCCGGTCTAATTAGCATATTACTCTTTTATTATTATAAACTAGTGCCCCAGTGCACAGATTCATGCACATTGAAAGGAAATTAATTAGAAGGTGGCCGCAGGGCGAGACTGGGTGAGATGGGCCGGATACGCCCTGGAGCCAACCTCCTGCGGTCCCTCCCACACCTGGGGTGGTGCCACAGCTGGAAGGACTTCTGCAGAGTGAGAGGGATCCCTCCAGCAGGTGGGGTCCCTCAGCCTGGCCTGCAGGGATCAGGCCAAAACCGACTCTCCAACATCTCCCCAAGGGGTCCCAAATTGCGAGAGGGCAGTTCTCAGGTTACGCACCCTGGAATTGGGCTCCCTCCTCTCTGGTTCCAGGGTGTGTCACCCAAGAACCACAGCTGCCAAGTCACCGCAGCTGGGCAGCTCCTGTGTTGAGCATCTGCCCCTGGTGGTCAGTGTGCATCATACCTATGGGCCGGTCAGCGGTTGAACAGTCGCTTAGCCTTTTATATATATAGATTATGTAATCTTATTGAACTGTTAAGTGCAAAGGCATTCAACCTAGCACAGCTGACAGCAGTTATTTTCAGATTAAAACTCTATCTTCAGACCCCCACAATTTGACACCCCTCAATATACAAGTCAGTAAGTACAATATAGCCTGTGGCTAAAGTATGTGCTGTTGGGTCCAAGCCATCCACTTATTATCAGTGCAACCCTGATAAGTTACCCAGTCCCTCTTTAAAACCTACCATACTGGATAGTTGAAAAAAATTACAGGGGATATGGTGTGCCTGGCAGAGGGTGAGCCCTAAATAAGTTATATTTATCACCATCATTTTTATTTGCTTTCCACAAATCTCTAATAAGCTTGAATATGCTTTTCTAAATATTTTATGCATCAGCAACAGTATCATTTGAAGTGTGAGCACAATTTAGTTACTCTGATTGAGATAAATTTAAGGCAAAGAAACCAGGTGGAAGTTGGGAAGGAAAAAGGAAGGTAGCATTGAATGGATGAGGATGAAAATGAGTAGGGGTATTTGGAATAGAGTTTGGAAAAAGGGTAAGTAATGCTAAAGTACAATCATCTTCTTCCTTAAAACAGCACCCCAGTGTCTGTGTGCAGGAGAGTCTGATGTCCTAATAGTAGAACAAAAGCAACACAACCTGATCTATTAGAGAAGAGGGTTGAGAAATAGCTACTTATCCCAACCAAAATTATACATCTCACAAGTTTGAGTTGTCCTATGTTTCTGACTCCAACATGGTCCCAGACCAGTGGAGAGGAGAGGAGTCATCATCTCATAGTCATGAAGTCACAATGAGGATGAACATTTAAATATCTGACTAGTGAGAAAAACATTGGATTCTGTACATATCTGTGTCAAAGCAAAATTAATTTAAGTCATATTTTTGAAAATGCAGAAACAGGGTTTAAAATTTTTCTGGTGAGTTTTGGAAAATAAATGGAAGTAAATCATACTGTACTATTACATTAAGATATGTAAAATGTTTCTGTAATCACTGTGCTATCTCATTGATTTTTTAAAATTTATCTTTATTATTGAAAGTATTACAGATGTCCCCTCTTTTTCTCCATTGACCCTCTCCACCCCAGAATCATCCCCCTCCCCAGGCCTTCACTGCACTCATTTATTTTTATAGAAAGAAAAATTATTCATTGCTTCACTCAAGACCTTAGTCTTTCAATTACATTTTGTCCTCATAATACAAATTTCTCTGCTGGGAATTCTTTTACTATATGATTTTATTTCAGAACCACCCTCAAGAAAGGGGATATAATACTTTAGCAAAATAATATCTTGAGTCAATATCTACAACCCTAAGATTTCTAAGTCCACTTGAGTCTCTACAGAGTCTTTAATTCCTCAATATTTATGTTGAAATAATGGGCCTATTCTCACTCTCTTTGACTACTAATCAGTAAGGTCCCCTCCCCCCTGCCAGGTTGAGCTAGTTTTTAATGACCAAAACCCATAGCAAGTGTATTTGTCAGCCTTAGGAGACATAAAAGTTTTAAAGAGATGCTTTCTCCATTTTAAAGATAGAATTTAATGAGTAGTATGATGAATATGATCAACTTCTACCTATGGGCAAGTGAAAACTAGCTGGTTATGTTGCCCTTTCAAATTTCCCCTTTTCGTGTCCCTTATCCTGGCCCCTTCATATTCTGACTATTTTTTTAGCTGTTAGGATCATATCCAGTTAGAAATGACCTCTAAGGCAAATGTGAACAAATTAAAGGGTAAGAGATCTGGAAGATATTTGATACATCCCTCATGGGCCCTAAACTAATAAAAAACAAAGAAATGTAGGAGACCAGCTCCTTGGAAAAGAATGTGAGGACTGTTTGACATTGCCCAGGATGGCACAGCCGAGATGAACGCGCTCGCTGTTCTGGTACAGGCAACGGGATTGCCGCCCCAGCTGTGATAATAGAAGCGCGCTGACCTGGGCTACATCTCGACTGAATTGCAGGTCTTGAATCTAATCATTATGTTAAATAGAGGTGTTGGACCTACGACAGGAAGGCAAGTCTGGAAAATGAGACACAGCGATATGTGAAAACCAAACTATAACCTAAAATCCACAAATACATGTCATCCCACCTGCTCTTTGCTTCTGCCAGACCTGTCATCCAGTGATCTAGAAATGAGAAAGGAGAGCAAACGCTTTTACAAGAAATGATACTGTGTGGTGTGAAATTGTTTCTGTGACTGAAAGGCCATATTCTTCATTCTTTCAGTTGAAGCTCCATGAACTTCAACTTCTATCTGAAAAAAAAACAACCCCACTGGTTCAGCAAACTAACAGCATGCAGATTTCTACTCTTTTCCTATTTGAAATAAGAAAGTGAGCCGAACCTGCATGGTTCAGGGATTGAGCGTCGACCTATGAACCAGGAGGTCATGGTTTGATTTCCAGTCAGGGCACATGCCCAGGTTGCAGGCTCCATCCCCAGTGGGAAGCATGCAGGAGGTAGCCGATCAATAATGCTCTCTCACCATTAACATCTCTCTCTCTCTCTCTCCCTCTCTTTTCCTCTCTGAAATCAATAAAATATATTTTAAAAAAGAAAATGATTAAGCTGCATTCCTTAAATCTTGAGCTATATCACACACTGAGAACTATATCCCACTAAAAATAAACATGTATTCTCCCACAAAGGAGGCCCTGGGTCTCGTACATGTGCTTGGTAAACTCTCTTGATATATCAGTGTCATCAGAAGGTGTCTAACACTCACCAGGAACAGTGGTTGCCTCTGGGCAGTGAAAGAAAATTGAAGAACTGGGAAACAGCGGGCAGAGGTGACTTACATGGTGCACCTTTTTACACATGCATGTATGACCTTGTATTAGACCAGAAACTAATAATTATAATTCCTTACATTTATATCATACTTTGCAGTTCTAAAATTCCATTTATATCAATTCTCCCAGTGGAGACTCTGAGTTGCATGAGTTTGTATTATTAGCACCATCTTACTGATGGGGAAATTGAAATCAAAGAGCTTTGGAGGTTTTCTATGAGTAAATAATGGAGGCCATACTAAACTGCAAGCTTCCAAACACTAGTCCAATCCTAATTCTATTACACCATGTTACTTTCAAGGGAGAAGGGAAATGAGAAAGAAAAAAAGTCAAATTCTTTCCTTCAGAGGAGGGTAGTCAGAATATTAGTTTTGAAGATTATCAATAAACCAACAAAGGCAATACCACTGAAGCTACTTCAAAATCTGATTCAAAAAATGTAATTCAAATTATCTAAATTATTATACAATACAAAATGTCTTCCCTTATATTTACTTCACCAAACATAAATAACAACAGAGATATTTATTATCTGGGAACAACTAAGAACACGTTTCTCTCCTATAATTCATAGGGCCACATTTCTGATGTGAAGCCTAATCTGTAAACTTTCTAGGAAAATGTCCTTATAATTAGTTAATTTCTAAAAATATTTTGAAAATGTGACCTCTAAGCACCATTTAGGAACAAGTTCTGATCTTCACCTCAGTCATTGTCATGGCTAAGACAGCAACACTAACCCAGAAACTGCAAATAGGAAAGATAATAACTAATGGAATATAGGCTCCGGTTTCCATAGTAAAGAGGAACAACCATGTTCCTAATCATGAGTGAGGGCCACATAAGCATCCCAAAGACATTGAACACAAGAGGCCATCAGCCCATCAAGTCAGGTGGTAATCTGATTTCCTTCCATTTCTTTCCCTAGTCCTTCTGGGTAATTTTGGGGGCTCATTAACACTGATTGTTTGAGGCCTGAGAGTAAGACACAGGTTCTGTTTCAGCTCTTGTGTTGGTGCCCTTATGATAGACTTAATATAGTCAAGTGCTAAACAGCCTTGCAACCTCATGCCTTGCTTAAAGAGGGCCTTGGGCATAGACGGTGTGGGAAATCAGACAAATCTAGCTATACAACTGGAAACACCATCCAGGACACAAGGCCAGAGCAAGAATGGTCTCACCCCTGAACTTTATTTAATACAGTTACCTCCTACCTCTTAGCAAGCTTCTCCTCTACAATCAGCTGTTTCCATCCTATTAGCAGAACTTAGGAGACTCGCTCTGCTTGGGAACTCTGAGGTAGGACTTTCTATCTTGTTCAGTGTTACATTCCCAGCAATCCACATGGGACAGTTTACATAGGAAAAATACAAGAAGTGTTTCTTGAACAAAAGATTGTGATTGAAATTAATCTTTGAGGTGAGAATAAATTTAGAAAGAACAGAAATCATATACTGACGTATTTTAGGTGGTTGAGATTATAAAGTGGGAATGTAATGAAATTTTACAAATGCATGGGTAGTATAAATGCTTCTTATATAATACCTAACTTTGTCTTTATTACTGAGAAATCAAATAACCAAAACTGGTCACCCTCAAAGTGTCTTCCCAGATATGGAAACAAATTATTTTACTTCATAGTACTGCTTTTTCCTGAAAACTGCCTGGCCATCTACTAAACATAGTCCAGTATTAAAGACTGTAGATAAAATTGCTCTGAAATTCACTGAACAGTATTTTCAAATACTGTGATTTAAAAAAAAAAAAACACAGCATAATACCTAGGCTTTTAATTCCTTATGTCAGTAATAATTAATATCCCTGAGAAGTTTAAAGGGGAAACACTTACAACACATCAAAGGATTTTTAAGCAACCACAGATTATGAATATAATAAAATAATCAAATATTAAATATTTGGGCACAGGCTTGTCTTTATACTGAATACTGGAGGAGCAGATTTGAGCGTAAGTGCTATTATTAACATTCTAGCACCTACAAGGGAAGACTTCCGTACATCACCTGTGGAACTCTCATGCATCATCGCATAGAAATCAGTCATGCCCTTGACTCCCTTTAAATCACCCAGGAAAATGCTTCAAATGCAAGCACGCACAATTGGTACTCATTTTGCTCTAGTCGTCAGGGGAATGACCTTACAAGGAACTAATAGGCCTCGCTTCCCAAGAATCTCTATCAGGGCATGTAACATAAGATAAATCACAGCCAAGGATTTCTCCAAAGTTCCCTGATGAGAGAACCATGACCTTTTCAAGTGTAAAATGATGGATTGAATGGAGAAGGCAATATGTAGATTTTTTTTTAAAACAAAGCTGGCGAAAATACCACTGACGGATCTACAAACGTTAGCTAGAACACCTCACAGTGTCCTCAGTCAGGAAGCAAAAGGAAAAGGTTACATCTGTCGGAAACACCAGAACTTGTTAAGCAAGAAATGAAGTTAAAACCAAGCTCACTGTAAGAAAATGTTATGTGGGTCACTTCTTCATCATCACTTCAAAAGGCCTCAGGGTTCCTGGAAAGGTGGGTGGCCAGGTGGTTGTGGCACACGGCCTGTCCTCTTCTTCTGGGGTCTCTGGATTGGCTCCAGGTGAGGAGCCTCCCAAGTCCATGTTGAAGGAGCAGTGCAAATCCCTTTAGACAACTCTCCGCGGTGTGAATTCATGGAGTCGCCTGCCGACTATGACTTTTATAATAGTTTATTTTATGCACGCATCACAAATTCCATTATATGCTGGCCCTTAAAGAGTTTTGTACTTTGAAAGAAATAATCTAAATTCCTCAGTCATTACCTGACTCCAAATTCACCATCTTATTGTCCAGAGGGCAGTCTGAAAATGTGCACCGAGTTTATTTCTCCATAGGAAATAAACATTCACCAAGGAACATCTGCTCTAATTTTTTATTCTTACACAGTTAATATAATTGTTGGTTGCTTATTTTTTGTACTTGCCCACAGGATCCAGGCACAGCGTTCTGCTGCATGCTGATCACATTGGCAGTGAGCAAGATCAGACATTGCAAACAGACCCCAGACAAAAACTGGGGGCAGGGAGGGGTGGGGTGCTCTGTGGAGGCATTGACTCTCTGAAAAGTAAGCTGAGGTATTTCTACTAAAAACGCCTGTCTGGCTGCTAAGGTGAAATGAGAAGGCCACCCCGTGAGTAAGATCCTTTCCTTCTGATGGACCTGGACTCCCTCAACAGAAAGTGACCTGATGGTCCTCAGCTCTAACTCTCAGAACAGTGCTCCGACTCTACTATTCTGAATGGATCCCGTCAGGTTTGTTTTTCCTGCCCAAACACTCCCCTAGACAATCTGCTTGCCCTAATTCCCCACCAGGCCAATCTTACTCCCCGAGTCCTGGCCTGTTTGCCCTCAGATCCCATTTGTGCCTCCCCCTTCCCTGTTCTGCTCTGTATCCAGCAGGTGACACCTGGCGACTGTGTTTTCTGGGCTCGGGTGGCTCAGGAACTTCTGGCTTCTGACTGGGCTCAAGCAAGAGATTGGAGAGCAGAAGGAAGGGAGAACCTGTCTTCACCTCCTGCAGCACTGTCAGCAGTGACTATGCATCCTCCGCAGTTAACAGAACAGATGGAAAAACTTGAAGTCTGGTTCTCTCCTGAGTTGCCAAGGAAGCTTCTCCTTGGACATGTGGCTGCTCAATATATTTGCATTTTTTCCAGTCAGCTTTGAAGGATTCCACAAGGATTTAACATCAGAAAAAAAACAAACAGAGAAATATGAAATCCTGAGTCCCTGAAAGCACTATGGGTGGGGAAGGGCAGATTATGACACCACCTCTGGGAGAGCACTCCCACTCTCGGTGCTCTCCACCTGGCCAGGGGCCATGGCCACGATCATCCAGGGCAGGTCCAGAAGAAACACATCTCGAGAACCAGTTCCAGGACGATGCTTTGAACAAGTCCCAGACCATTCTTCTGAACAGGAAAATGTGAGAATGACTTCGCTTCTCACGAGAGTCAAAAGCAGCAACAAAGAAACAAGGAAACTTTCTTTTACTTTCTGAATGTTCCTACATAACAACATACTGTCTTGGAACAAGAAAATTAAAAGGTGCATCTATCTTGGTACAGCATGAAATAGAACAGAGCCTCTTTTCACTCACTTTAATGGGGAAAGGACAAGGAGTAAAAGAAATATGATGTGATACTGGCCAGAAAGATGGACATTACACTTGGAGTAGTTATAGATGCTCCAAAATTGCAACCATATAGAGAGTTATTACTTAGAAGCCACTGAAGAAAATTCTTTTTCTTTGCTAGGACTTTTTTAAAGAAACGTTAGAGGAAGCTTTCAGTTATTTTTGTTTTCAGCTTCCACGATTCCAATGAAATAGTGTTCTACTTGTGGGAGACTTTTACTTTTATGGCATTCTCCTTCAACTGTTCTAATAAATACAGCTACCTACAATCAGCATGCTTCAAACTGGCTGGACCCATGGCCTATATTATGCCCCCAACAAATTGGCTTCTGGGAGAAATGTAGCTATTTTGAACACAACCCACTTGACTCAAAGGTGACATTGACAGACAGAGGATGGCATGGGAAACTCCTTTAGAGCATCCCCTGATAACGTGCTCCACGTTTCAAAATGGAGACCTAATTTTCATTGCAACTAGAGTCTTAATAATTTTTGAATTTGAAACAACTTTTTATCTGGCACAGGACATCGGATAACTTGAATCGGGTTTTAACACTGACTCTGCCACAAAATTGTTGTGTGAGCCACCTAATATTCCTGGGTCTCCACTCTCACACCTTTAAAGTAAAATCTGAAAAATATAAGGATATTTCCAGCTTAAAAGCATACCATGCCATGAAACATCAACCAGACGCTTCCCAAATTCACATTCTGTCTTTCACTTCATTTTCTGGGAGAAATGTAGCTATTTTGAACACAACCACTTGACTCAAAGGTGACATTGACAGACAGGATGGCATGGGAAACTCCTTTAGAGCATCCCCTGCTAACGTGTTCCACGTTTCAAAATGGAGACCTAATTTTCATTGCAACTAGAGTCTTAATAATTTTTGAATTTGAAACAACTTTTTATCTGGCACAGGACATCAGATAACTTGAATTGGGTTTTAACACTGACCCTGCCACAAAATTGCTGTGTGAGCCACCTAATATTCCTGGGCCTCCACTCTCACATCTTTAAAGTAAAATCTGAAAAATATAAGGATACTTCCAGCTTAAAAGCATATCGCACCATGAAACATCAACCAGACTCCTGCCCAAATTCACATTCTGTCTTTCACTTCATCAGTACCTAATGCTAATTCACACAACAAACTGTCGTTGACTATAACCTAATATTAGGTTAAGTTCCATACTGAGTCAGTTAGATTACACATGGCCCAATGCCATGAAGTGTGTTACTGGAGGGGAAGATGGAGGATGCTGGAATTCACGTTAGGGAGGTGCTCTGGACTGAGACAAGCTTAGTGACTTGCAGTAGGCCACCACCAAACCTAGGAACTATTGTCTTCCCTGTGACTACCTGACAAGGAAATTCTCGACTCCTAAGAATTACCATCTGACTGAGGGGTAGCTCTGATGCACCGAGTTCTACAGTGCAGCTTAGGACAGTCACAGAAGAGACACCCTGGAGTGGTGATCCTGGACCTTCCAGCCTTTCAGGGGGTTCTCTGAGGAGATGGGTTCTTACCTGGAGCTAAGAACAGATGTTCTGTGGGGGCAGCCTCCAGAAACCAAACTGGCCTAGTCCAGCCCCTGGAGGTTAACTCTAAAATTGCTTTACAATCCTATACACACTCCAACAGTTTTCACACCAATAGAATATAGAATTTTGCATTTAAATCCATTAACAGTATTTCAAGTCAATTCAGAAATACCTATTTGGATATATATGTTGCTATAAAGTGAACAACATTTAAGCTAATATCTGTTTTCCTAGACTACTTTTCTGTGATGAGGAGTGGAGGGATGGGGAAGGGTGGAGGGAGAAAGTATATAATTCAGTTTTGAGATATTACAATGGTATTAGTGCTGTTGTGTTCAGAAACCTTTATTGTTTTAAATATTACTTTATTTGTACGTGGGCTCAATCACTTTTGAAACACATTAGTTAAAAAATTATGTTTAAGCTTATTACTTACATACTTATAAATATAACTGCATTTCAACAACCACAGGGACAAGAATAAGGATGAGATCATATTCTTGGTTCACTCAAACATTGACTTAGTTTTTCAGAGAATATTTTATTAAGGGAATCAAAAAGTTGAGAAGATTCTGTTCTGCATGTAAACTAAAAGCCGCCCAGTAGTTGAGAAATTGAAAACCACAAAGCTTGGGAAGGAAAATGAATGCTTTGAAGCATACATTTTTCCATTAAATTATGCCAATAAACTTAGGACCTGGAAAGTTACCGTACTCAAATATTAAAAAGGGGGAAGAAAATCCTCTGCCTACTCTCACACTAGGACTGGAAACTGAATAAATAGAGGGGCAAGATTTCTTAATCCTACTAGAATAAATTAATCAATTTATTACTCTTCTATTAAGTTAATATTAATCAGTATGGATTAAGTATAAATGTATTAATGTAGACAATAACTTTTCTAATCTTTCTATTTTACTAAAAGCCTAGACCTATCTCAAATGTTATCATTCCTCAGCTTTCCAGGTGAATACTTGTTTTTCCACTGGTTGAGTAACAACACCAAAGATGAATTAAGGATGTTACATTAAATCAGAATAATAACAACTCCCAAGATTTCAAAACCACAGAAAGTTACTGAGCTCCAGCCTTTCTGTCTTGAACGAGTTTAAATTAGTGACAATAGAAAAGCATGTATGATTAAGTTTGGATGATAGTGCAGGATGCCATGTTATCACAGCCATATTAGTATACAACTAGTCCCCTACTAATTCAGGTGACGTATGGAATGGGAAAAAGTGAATTTATTGCAGTGACTATTGTTCCCCTATTTCTTTCCTCTCAGCCTAACAGCCTTTTTTTTCTCTCTTTGTCTTCTCCCTATTGAACAAAAACTAGATATTTATAGGACTCAATGGACAGGGTGTGGAGTGACAATCATTAATAATCAGGGTGTGGGTTTGCTAATAATTTACAGGATTTGGGGCTTTAAAACAATTTTTGCCAGCAATTAACAAAATAATCATGTAGTCATTTCATTTCACTCTGAACTATAGCAGTTGAAAAGATTAAGATTAATTAATATTTCTTGATTCTATATTTATAACATATTATTGTCCAATTTCATTTGCAGAAAGGATAAAATAGGAGAGAGTAAATAGAAGGGCAAGTGGAATTTTTTTAAGCACCTTAAAATAAAATTTGAGACATAATCCCAGTATTATCTTTAAAAGATCCTTAAATCTAGGTTAGATTGAACTCAGACTAATCTATGGAGGCCCTCCTTCTGAGAGTTTATCTGTAATAGAAATATTGATTCCACTGAGACCTCAGTCTCTTTTGGCTTTTAGAACTCTACAGATGAGTCATCAGGAGAACTCACAAAATCACACTATGTGAACAGCTTTGCTCAAGAACCATGTATCCAACGAACTCTCACTGATGTGTCAAAGGGAGTACCCTCCTCTATAGATAGGGAATGAGTCAGTTCTAAGTTGTTAATTTCCACCCAAATATCACACTCTTCCCACCTCCTATCATCACCCTCCCTGCTCCTCTGCAATTTATGCAAATGCACAGCCCTCTCCTCCCACCCTGTTCCCACTGCTCCCTAAGCACACACTTGCTGCCTCATTCAGCCTCTGTGCAACGCCCTAGTCCTCTCTCTAGTGCTCTCTCATTTAAGCCTGACCGATTCTCTTTTCCATGCTCTTCTGCCTTCCCTATGCCTATAATCCTCAGTAAATAATTACACAGAAGTTACCCAGACAGCTGCATGTTCCATGAACAAACACATACATTGACTTTTTAGTAAAGATACACCAGGAGTGCACCTTCCTTGGAGAAGAGCTTGAGAAGAGAATGCCATGGGTATTGGTCAGTAGAAATATTCCAATTTTGGAAAACATGTCAGAAAAGGCATCATGCATGGGATGGGACTTGCCAAACTGCTGATTAAGGTTTCGTTTTCTTAGCCATGCGTGGACTAAATATTCCTCTCACAGCATCAGTATCTACAGTATCTGAAATACCGATGATCTCACTTTGCAATCCTTCATTATCAGCATATCCAACAAGGACTTCAAAGAACGCTGTGCTCTGAATTGCATTATCTTCCCAGAAAAGCGTGGCAAAGAGCCAGCTCCCGAGGTTGCGGGACAGACAGAATTACCTTGGGTCTGCCATCGTGTGTTGGGTTTCATGAGCTGCTTTCTCACACTTGATCACATTCGAAATGGGAAAATGTAGCCATGCTGGTAGCTTCAAAAGACACCAACTCACATACAATCACATGTGACCAGTCTACTTTCTCAAATGGCAAGGAGAAGAAGATAAATAAGGTAATATGCTTACCTATTTCTTACTGGGAGCAATGAGGGGCATCATTAATAGTAGTAAACCCTTAACAAGAAAGAACCAAAACAACAACACACACCTAAAATGCCTAAAGCAGTCTTAACAACAACAACAAAGCTAAGAAAATATCTTTGTCTCAGTACTTACTACACTCCTCCCATAATGGGAGCATTATGGCCATACAGCAAAATAATTTGGGCAGAGAGCATCTAGCCCAGGCCCTTTGTAAATAATGTAATAAGGGGAAGGCAATGGGGGCGCTGTTTTTTTGCTTCAAGTCTCCTAAATCAGTTAATTTTTAATTAGCAACAATCACCATACACACACACACACACACACACACACACACACACACACACACACACATACACACACATTTATCTTCTACAATGAGACTTCTAAAATAGTGTTTTGTTTTGTTTTTATTCCAATTTGGTTAATGGAATGAGGAAACGGATTCTCCTACTAGATGGTGCTTAGAAGGGGAATTTTTGTTTTCTCTAGTTATGATATTCCTTCAAAGGGCACATTCTTGATTAAAGAGCCCAGGCAATACAATCCATGCTGAAGGCAGAAAATGTGGCTTCAGAACATAATGAGAACGGGTTCCCTCTGCAGCTTTTCCCATCCTCATTACCATCTCTGTCATCAGAAGAGATTCATACTGTGGCATTTTCAACTCCTATTATCATCTTAGTCTCAAGCATGAGGTGTTGGAATTTTAATGCTAAATAAATTCTGACCGCAGGATCCTACGCTGCCACTGCTTTCTGCTCTGGACAGGGGAAGTACTCAGGCCTCGCTTCAAATCCCACTGGACACAGAGCTGGACACAGAGAAGGCTTGGGATGTTAGCCAATCAGATCAGCTGATGAGATTCTCTAAAATCAAAGAGTCCTTTCCATTTTGCATCTTAGCATATAACGGCTACTTAAATCTGGTCTGCTCGCATATTCTGTAACAAATGAGAACAAGAAATGTTGCACCCCAGGACACACTCATAACCAAAACATGTTTTAACTTCTGGGAGAACACCCCACGGCCTCTGAATGGGAAGCAGTGACGCCGGCTTCTTCTCAGAGCTACACGAAGCTGACAGCACCCTGACGGTGGTACAGGCAACATAAAAAGATCACTTTTCTTTTTTTTTAAACCAGGCATACAACATACAACTATTTTCTTTCCAGAGATAAGATTCTTTTTATCTTAAAGTTCAAAAATGTGGAACCCACTGCTGGCTTCACTAATTGTTAGCTTATTTCCTCATCCATGAAGTGGAGATAACAATACCTGCTTTACATATTAACAGGATTTTGGCAAGAATTCAATAAAGTGATGTTTCAGCAAACACTTCCACAAGAACAAAGTATTTTCATAAACATAATATGATCAGCATTAAGTCAACTTTTTTAAAATTTTTAAAATATACTTTTTGTCGATTTCAGAGAGGAAGGGAGAGAGAAGAAGAAGATAGAAACATCAAAGATGAGAGTCATTGATCAGTTGTGCCCTGCATGCCCCTTACTGACAACTGGAAGTGAATGGTGACCTCCTGGATCATAGGTTGACCATCAACCACTGAGCCACCCCAGCCGGGCAGCATTAAGTCCTCTTTAAATTAGGTATCTTCTGACCGCTAAACGAAGCCCCCTTTGTGGACACTATCACAAAATTCCTAACGGAGGCCTGCAATTTCAAGGAACGGATTCTCCTACTAGATGGTGCTTAGAAGGGGAATTTTTGTTTTCTCTAGTTATGATATTCCTTCAAAGGGCACATTCTTGATTAAAGAGCCCAGGCAATACAATCCATGCTGAAGGCAGAAAATGTGGCTTCAGAACATAATGAGAACGGGTTCCCTCTGCAGCTTTTCCCATCCTCATTACCATCTCTGTCATCAGAAGAGATTCATACTGTGGCATTTTCAACTCCTATTATCATCTTAGTCTCAAGCATGAGGTGTTGGAATTTTAATGCTAAATAAATTCTGACCGCAGGATCCTACGCTGCCACTGCTTTCTGCTCTGGACAGGGGAAGTACTCAGGCCTCGCTTCAAATCCCACTGGACACAGAGCTGGACACAGAGAAGGCTTGGGATGTTAGCCAATCAGATCAGCTGATGAGATTCTCTAAAATCAAAGAGTCCTTTCCATTTTGCATCTTAGCATATAACGGCTACTTAAATCTGGTCTGCTCGCATATTCTGTAACAAATGAGAACAAGAAATGTTGCACCCCAGGACACACTCATAACCAAAACATGTTTTAACTTCTGGGAGAACACCCCACGGCCTCTGAATGGGAAGCAGTGACGCCGGCTTCTTCTCAGAGCTACACGAAGCTGACAGCACCCTGACGGTGGTACAGGCAACATAAAAAGATCACTTTTCTTTTTTTTTAAACCAGGCATACAACATACAACTATTTTCTTTCCAGAGATAAGATTCTTTTTATCTTAAAGTTCAAAAATGTGGAACCCACTGCTGGCTTCACTAATTGTTAGCTTATTTCCTCATCCATGAAGTGGAGATAACAATACCTGCTTTACATATTAACAGGATTTTGGCAAGAATTCAATAAAGCGATGTTTCAGCAAACACTTCCACAAGAACAAAGTATTTTCATAAACATAATATGATCAGCATTAAGTCAACTTTTTAAAAATTTTTAAAATATACTTTTTGTCGATTTCAGAGAGGAAGGGAGAGAGAGAAGATAGAAACATCAAAGATGAGAGTCATTGATCGGCTGTGCCCTGCATGCCCCACACTGAGAATTGGAAGTGAACGGTGACCTCCTGGATCATAGGTTGACTATCAACCACTGAGCCACACCAGCTGGGCAGCATTAAGTCCTCTTTAAATTAGGTATCTTCTGACCGCTAAACGAAGCCCCCTTTGTGGACACTATTACAAAATTCCTAACGGAGGCCTGCAATTTCAAGGCAGAGTGGTGGCATCCCCAGTGGTATACAACAATCACAAACTGAGGGGCGGTACAGGTATGGCATAGGCTTTCCTCATGCCTTTGGGGGTTTTTAGCTCATTCTTAATCCTCCAGAGCGTGGGCCAAGAGCCCTTCTGCAAGTTTTCCTTCAAATCACCTCTTCCTCCCTGACATGGCTGATGAATGTGCCAGCGAAGGACGCTAATGCAAATCTTGCCTTGTCCCTGCCCCTCCTGCCCTGCACTGGCTCCAGGAAAACGAAAAGCCTCTGACGCATCGAAACTTAGCAGCAATGTTCTACCTGGGTGAGAACAATGTTTTGTAATCCTCTCTGGAAAGAGCAAGTGAATAGGTGGCCGGCTCGGCCTGATCCAGCTCTGTGTCCCTGGCTGCTGGGATGAGGAGCTGGGAGGAGGCGGCTGCTCTTGACCCTGCAACCCGTGTCTCTCCATGGACATCCAGGGAATAGTGATCAGCTGCTCCTGCATAAAGATCAGCCTCAGTGAACTGGCATCAGCGGGGAGGGAAGGGGAGGGGAACACAGACCCACATTTGGCCTGGCATTTACTTTCAGCTAAAAGTCATCAGCCCTGGCCGGTTTGGCTCAGTGGCTAGAGCCTCGACTTGTGGACTGAGGGGTTTAGGGTTCCATTCTGATCCCGGGCACATGCCCCTGTTGAGGGCTCAATCCCCAGTAGGGGGCCTGCAGGAGGCAACCAATCAATGATTCTCTTTCATCATTGGTGTTTCTATCTCTCTCCCTCTCGCTTCCCCTCTGAAATCAATAAAAACATTTTTAAAAAGTCATCACATTTACAGCTGCACTTGGAACATGACTCAGGCGGAGGTTTGACGTTCCTTCTCTTGTCGGCAAGGCAACACATCTGTATATTTCAGTCCATGCAACTCTGTCTTTTAGCAATTACATATTAAAAGCAGATTCTATTAACTAATAATGTTATGATATTATGGCTGTAGCCATTAAAAGTCCTTTCCAATGACAGTTTAAACTCGAAGGCTGTGGTTTCTAAACTTCAGTGTGCATAAGAAACATCTGGAAAGCATAAAATGCAGATTCCAGGCACCCACCTGCAGAGTCTCACGGAGTAGACCTGGAATGAAACCTCAGAAATTGCATTTTTAACAAGCACCCAGGTGAAGCTTAGCCTACAATCTTTTAATCTTAATGTGATTTTTATCATCCCAACTGCATTTTAAATCCTTTGAAGAAAAGAAAAAATGAAATAAAATGGAAGGAGGAGGACAGCCAAGAATGCATCTTGACAACTTTGTAGGTCGTCTTACTCTGGTTTTTAGTGATTTTTAAATTAAAACTTTACAGCACAATAATCAATAATATGAGTGCTCTTTTTGAACCAGATAAATTAAACTAAGAAAAGATGTGTTCCCAGAATATTTTTCAGCTTCCCCAAAGCAAATATTTTTTATGTGGGATATTTTAAGGAGCCTCGTTTTATATGTTCAAGTTAGTAGTGTGAGCCTCAGTATTATTTTAAGCTTAAGGTTTTATGTTTTGCATTCACTTTGATAGTATACAAGACAGAAATATAGAAGTAATGCGACCAATTCAAGACACTCAAATATCCATGGCATATTCAATCAGCAGGAAAATATCACTTCTGCATTTCTCCAAATATAAAGCTCAATAGTTGTCATAGCAATACCCACATTTATTTTTGTATTTTAGAAGTCTAAGATTTCAGCTACTAACTTTCCATAATGACGGCATCCTGTCTAATAAGGAGGGAATATGCTAATTGACTGCCTCGCCCTCAAAGATGGCGGTGCCCACAGCCAATAAGGAGGAAATATGCTAATTGCCTGCCCCGCCCCCAAAGATGGCAGCACCCACAGCCATAAGATGGCAGCATCCAGTCCCCTCAGCCCCACTGGGGTGGCAGGCATGCAGCAAGGCAGGCCTGCACCCAGGCGGGCCCGGCTGCTCTGCGTGCCTGCCAGGGCTGGCCCGAGGCACTGGCAAGCCTCTGATGGTGGCTGCCCAGCTGCCCAGGGCCGCCTGAAGCTCAGGTAATCAGGGCCAGCTGAAGCTTGCGCTGCCGGCAGTGGCAGCAGCAGAGGTGTGATGAAGTGTTGCTTTTCCCTGATGGCCGGGTCGCCTCCCACCCCTGAGGGCTCCTGGATTGTGAGAGGGGGCAGGCCAGGCTGAAGAACTCCCCCTCCAGTGCATGAATTTTCATGCACTGGGCCTCTAGTTAAGTATAAAACATTTAATTAGACCAATGGTATCTATATATGTATATAAACAGGTAATATGCAAATTAGCCGGGCGTCATGACCGGCTCGAGGAGGCTGCATCATGACTGCTCAGGAGGAGCTTCCCACACAGATGGGTGGGAGGGGACTACGTGCCGCCCCAGCCCCAGCAGACACACACACACTAGGGGTGGGAGCATGCTCTGAGCTGAGGCACGCACACCGGGGGTGGGGGTGTGCTCCGAGCAGCTGCACGGCGTGGCTCAGAGCACACCCCCAGTGGGTGGCGGCAGCAGCCAGAGCGAAGCAGCCCCGGTCCCAGATGCCTGGCGGCGGTTGGAGCAAAGCAGCCCGGGTCCTGGGTGCCGGAGGAAAACTGGTGACGGCAGCCAGGGGAAGGAAGGCCTACTCTTGCATGAATCTTTGTGCATCAGGCCTCTAGAATAACATATAGTACTCACTCTTTTCAAATAAACCTATTATTCTTTGGAAAAAATACTAGATTCTCCAATTCTGGACAACTTACAAACCTGTGTGGTTTGTTCTTGGCACTTGAAGATGGGTTTTACTTTCTATTGTCCTTAACAGGGCTGGCTTCATGGTGTGTGGTAAGTAGAGTCATACAGAGCTCAGCATTTGGTTCAATGTTCTACTGTCACTGTCTTGAAATTCTTAAGAATTTTTGAACAATGACTTAACTTTTCACTGTGCCCTGCAAATTGTGTGCCTATTCCTACTCCTTAATAATATTTAGGTGTGATTTTCTTACAACAAACATGACAAGCATTAGCACACTGCTTTGGTGTGCCCATCATCCATTAATGATGATGTAGTCCTCTCTCATGCACAGTTTTGCTTTTCACTTCAGCTACCTGCAGTCAACTGCAGTCAAAAAAAGTAAATGGGAAATTCCAGAAATAAACAATTTATAAGTTTCAAATTGCATGCCGTTTTGAATAGTGTGCTGAAATCCCACACCATCTAGCACCATCCCACCCAGACGTGAATCATTTCTTTGTCCAGCATGTCCACACTATACACTACCTGCCCCTCAGCCACCTAGTAGCCATCTTGGTTATCAGATTCGTTATATTTTGAGAGAGGGAGAGAAAGAGAAAGACACCACATTCACATAACTTTTATTACAGTATATTGTTATAAATATTCTATTTATTATTGTTGTTGTTAACCTCTTATTGTAACTAATTTATAAATTAAGACTTTATCGTAGGTATGTGTGTATGTATAGAAAAAATAGCAGATAGATATAGATGATATAGATATAGATATAGATATAGATATAGATATAGATATAGATATAGATATAGATATAGATATAGATATAGATATAGATATAGATATAGATATAGATATAGATATAGATATAGATATAGATATAGATATAGATATAGATATAGATATAGATATAGATATAGATATAGATATAGATATAGATATAGATATAGATATAGATATAGATATAGATATAGATATAGATATAGATATAGATATAGATATAGATATAGATATAGATATAGATATAGATATAGATATAGATATAGATATAGATATAGATATAGATATAGATATAGATATAGATATAGATATAGATATAGATATAGATATAGATATAGATATAGATATAGATATAGATATAGATATAGATATAGATATAGATATAGATATAGATATAGATATAGATATAGATATAGATATAGATATAGATATAGATATAGATATAGATATAGATATAGATATAGATATAGATATAGATATAGATATAGATATAGATATAGATATAGATATAGATATAGATATAGATATGGTTTGATTCTATCCATGGCTTCAGTCTGCTGAAAGTCTTGGAACATATTTTCCATAGATAAGGGGGGACTATTGTTCATATATATTTATTTTCAATCACTGGATTACAGAAAGGACTAAAGATTCTGTCCCTAGTCTCACAGATTCCAAATCCATTGGAAGAATTAATTATCTCTATGTAGGACAGCATGCACAAAATAGTCCCCAAGAGTAGTCTTCATGAATAGAGTATATAACCATAATTTCATATTAATTTGTTTAGATAATAACAGAAACCTTGTGCCTATTGTTCTAGAAACAAGGAGATTAGGACTATGTCTAAAAATCAGGTAATATCAGGTACTTTAAACTGCAGTCAAAACAAGTAAATGGGAAATTCCAGAAATAAACAATTTATAAGTTTCAAATTGCATGCCGTTTTGAATAGTGTGCTGAAATCTCACACCATCTAGCACCCAGACGTGAATCATTTCTTTGTCCAGCATGTCCACACTATACACTACCTGTCCCTTAGCCACCTAGTAACCATCTTGGTTATCAGATTCGTTATATTTTGAGAGAGGAAGAGAAAGAGAAAGACACCACAATCATATAACTTTTATTACAGTATATTGTTATAAATATTCTATTTATTATTATTGTTGTTAATCTCTTATTGTAACTAATTTATAAATTAAGACTTTATCGTAGGTATGTGTGTATGTATAGAAAAAATAGCAGATAGATATAGATGATATAGATATAGATATAGATATAGATATAGATATAGATATATATACATATAGATATATATAGATAGATATGGTTTGGTTCTATCCATGGCTTCAGTCTGCTGAAAGTCTTGGAACATATTTTCCATAGATAAGGGGGGACTATTGTTCATATATATTTATTTTCAATCACTGGATTACAGAAAGGACTAAAGATTCTGTCCCTAGTCTCACAGATTCCAAATCCATTGGAAGAATTAATTATCTCTATGTAGGACAGCATGCACAAAATAGTCCCCAAGAGTAGTCTTCATGAATAGAGTATATAACCATAATTTCATATTAATTTGTTTAGATAATAACAGAAACCTTGTGCCTATTGTTCTAGAAACAAGGAGATTAGGACTATGTCTAAAAATCAGGTAATATCAGGTACTTTACATCATAAAACACAACAGAACCGTTTGCTATTTAGCTGACTGATAGTCTTTACCAGCTAAATAGTGAACAATTCTGTTGTGAGGCTCACAGTGCCCAAAATATGCCATGGAAGCATTTCTCCATAACGCCTGAAGATGACTCTTAGAGATGAAAATCATTTCCTCTTCTTCCACCTGATTATGGAGACTGGTTTCTCCATTAACTGGATTCAAGAAAGAACAAGAGTATGTCTGACTTCAGTTACACATACACATGTGCTAATAATCTCCACATAAACTGTGGGAGAAAGGGCACAGATGAAACCATTCTGGAATCTGCGAAGGTCACGGAGTGCAAGTCAACAGCAGTTATTCTTAAGGCTTCATTTTAAAAAGTGAAAAATAAAAAATTCTAAGCTACATAGTAGCTATGTATGTGCTTCAAGAAGCAAATGCCTATGAATGAATCTCCCTGGAGTTTTCTGCCCTAGGAGTTAAAGGTTGGAGGACAGCATACACATATTGACAGAGCTTGGGACCACCCATGTGATATATGTTCTGGCCATATTTCCTTGCCCCCAGCCATCCTACTGAATTCTGTTTTGTATTTTTTTTCCTTTCAGCAGAAAGCATTTCCCCAAAAGGCACCTACATATAACTTCCTAAATACTGTAATTGTATTTTGGCCATAGTCAATCTCTGCTTCCAAAACTTTTTCAGAGTAAGTTATTCTATAGACCAGTGGTTCTCAACCTTCCTAATGCCGCATCCCTTTAATTCAGTTCCTCATGTCGTGGTGACCTTCAACCATAAAATTATTTTTGCTGCTACTTCATAACTGTAATTTTGCTATTGTTATGAATCTTGATGTAAATATCTGCTATGCAGGATGTATTTTCATTGTTACAAATTGAACATAATTAAAGCACAGTGATTAATCACAAAAATAATATGTAATTATATATGTGTTTTCCAATGGTCTTAGGCGACTCCTGTGAAAGGGTCGTTCAACCCCCAAAGGGGTCGCAACCCACAGGTTGAGAACCACTGCTATAGACCAAAGATTTCCAGATATTTGAGATTTTACCATTTTATGTGCTAACACTTTGAGGTGTTTTTTGTTTAACAAAGATAATAAACTTTTGTAAATTGTACTACATCCTATATAATAAAAGGCTAATATGCAAATCAACCGAATGGCGAAACAACCGGTCGCTATGATGCGCATTGACCACCAGGGGGCAGATGCTCAACACAGGAGCTTCCCCCTAGTGGTGAGTGTGCTCCCACAGGAGGAGCATCGCTCAGCAAGAAGCCAGGCTCACGGCTGGTGAGCGCAGTGGGGAATGGGCCTAAGCCATCAGTTGGACATCCCCCAAGGGCTCCCCGGACTGCGAGACAGCACAGGTTGGGCTGAGGGACCCCTCCCTCCAAGTGCACGAATTTCATGCACCAGGCTTCCAGTAGTTTTATATTTATACATACTGTATTTGATAGGAAGTACTTTAGACTTTTGTTGATGACCCTGAATTATAATTTAGATCATTGACCAAAGATGTCTACTTTTAGATAAGTTAAAGTAGATTTGTCTTTCCACCTGAAACCTTCAAAACATGGGGAAAATGCATAAAACAACCATGTTCAGCTAACAAAGTATAAAAATCCCTGAGAAATGAGAAACAAATGAGGTGAACCCTGCAATTGCTCATCTTACTGACGTAGAGAGTTTACAGGGTGTGATGCAGGGAGGCAGAGCACAATGGAACTCAACAGACTCCCTGAGTTGAAAGCATGGATGGAACTGAAAAAGTAAAGAGACAAAGGTGTCTAAAGTGCAGGAGGACAGAGAATCAAAGAGAGAGAATTCCTCTGTATTAGTCAGTGTTCTCCAGAGGAACAGAACCAATAGGAAATCATACATACATACATACATAGATTTATTATACGGAATTAGTTTACATGATTATTGAGGCTGACAAGTTCCAAGATCTGTATTCAGCAGCTTGAGGCCCAGGAGAGCTAATGCTATAGTTGCAGCCCAAGTCAAAGGACTGAAAACCAGAAAAACCAATACTTAGTATAGTTCTAGTCCAAATACTGGGAGGCTCAAGAACCAGGAATAGCTGGTGTTCCAATTCAAAGGTGGTCAGGTGGTAAGAATTCTTCTCTTACTCAGGGGAGGGTAAGCCTTTTTGTTCTATTTAGGCCTTCAATGGATTAGATGAGGCCCACCAGCAGTCTGGGACAATCTGCTTTACTGAGTCTACTGATTCAAATGTTAATATCATCCAGAAACATTCTCACATGCCATTCAATCAAAATTCACCAGCATGAAAAGAAGCAGAAAAATAAATCTTAAAATGAATAGAAAAATTAATCAATTGAAACTGACCCAGAAGTTATACAGATATTAGAATTACCAGAAAAGAACATTAACACAGTTATTATCATTGTATTCCATATGTTTAAAAGTTTAAAGAGATTAAGGAGGCCCCAAATGAACTTCTAGAAATGAAGACTGTAATTTTCTAACATAATTAGATATTGCAGAAGAAAATGTTAGTAAACTTGCAAGCAGGACTATAAAAACTATCCACAAGGTACAGAGAAATAAAGATAAGGGTGACAGTCTCTCACTGGAAACTGCAAGTGAAAAGACATTGGAGTAAAATCTCTAAAAGTACTGAAAGGAAAAAAATCAATCTAAAATTCTCTATCCAATGAAAACATATTTTAGAAATGGAGACAAAATAGTTTTGCACACATACAAAAGCAGAAGTAATTTATTAGCAGCATAGCACATTACAAGAAACATCATAGATGATTGATCAATTCACATTGGAGAGCGGGCCTAAGCCGGCAGTCAGGCATCCTTAGCGCTGCTACGGAGGCAGGAGAGGCTCCTGCCACCGCTGCTGTGCTTGCCAGCTGTGAGCCTGGCTTCTGGCTGAGCAGCACTCCCCTTGTGGGAGTGTACTGACCACCAGGGGGCAGCTCCTGCGTTGAGTGTCTGCCCCCTGGTGGTCAGTGCACATCATAGCAACTGGTCTACCAGTTGATTCTCTGCTCCCTGGTGGTCAGTGCACATCATAGTGAGCAGTTGAGCGGTCTTAGCATATCATTAGCATATTACACTTTGATTGGTTGAATGGATGATCAGACGACTGGACACTTAGCATATTAGGCTTTTATTATATAGGATGGTCATCAAGGCTTATCAAATTAATAATTCTACTTTACTCTTAAACCAAATGGCCCCCATAGATTGATTTTGTTCTGTTATGCTTCAGTTTATGTGCCTAATTTTACAATGTTATTTCTTCAGGCTTTCACCTATCAATTCTCACATTTATTTATCACTAGCCTTTTTTGTAACACTTTCTCTTTTCTGTCCTAATTTGCTGTTTCTCATCAGTGGACCTAGAAGCTAGATAAGAAAATTTATTAGAATTGTGAATAAATGAGGCTAAAATCTCCTCATAGCTTTAAGCCATCAATTTTGTGTGATATACTTAATCATTGGGAAGTTTTCCCCCCAGCTATATTCTGGGGGGAAATAAGGTAACAACTACTGTAAGGAAAACTACTCCATATTGAATGTTCCCTATGTGCTAGTCATTATTCTAAATCCTTCACATATATATATTTCTAATCTTTTCCATAGCCTTCAGAACCTTTAGTATTCACTTCCAAAGTATGTAAGTTAGTGAGTAAAGAGGTGAAATGGTAACATGCTTTAGAATATCAGCTTTGAATCCAGATACTCCCATTAAAATTGCAGTTCTCTGCTTCCTAGCACTACATCTGTGGACAGATCACTCAGCCTCACATTCTTTATCTGGGGAGCTCCAAAAGCCTACCATTGCATTACCTGCTTTTGCAAGCTGAATATATAATAGGGCATTCAAGTTATATGAGAATATATATGTGAGAAGTATATATTTAGAACATATGTAAATATGTATGTGTAGAATATATATAAATATATATGTTTGGGATATATGCAAGTATACATTTTTAGAATTTATTTACCTAATGTTCATAAAATAAACACAGCAACACAAAAAGTTATCACTGTACATCTAATTCATGTTACCTTATTCTTACTCGACCAAATCATGAGGTCAAGAAAATAAAAATTTCAAACACATAAATGACAGACCCTTAGCTATCTCAGGGATAACTAGATTGATTATCCACTTCTAGTAATCTCCCAAGGACAGCAAGTGCCACACAGTTTCCTTAAGGGAACCCAAAGTCTGCCAAGCAAATCAGAAAGAAAAATTGGGCCCAATAGCATGATAGATGGGTTAAAGTCAGCCTGTCATTCCAAAGTCTACTTCCAGAATAATCTGCAGGGACAGTGACTTAGCAACGAGCCATAATTCAAGTAACATGACCAGCACTCACACAGCTGAAATAACCTATGAAGATCTGATTGTCAAGATAGTGAAGGGTGTACGGTGCACTTCTGAAGGAACATTAATTCCTTCGATGTTCATTCAGCATTTTATTGGCAGGAATGCTACTCCATTTATGCTTTTCAGATAGGTATTGAATTTATAGATGGCTTCTCTTCCAAATGATCAATGAACTACAAATCTAAAGACTGTGAGTCAGAATGAGAAGACATGGATAGATCTAACCTTCCTTTGATTTCTGTTAGACCTCAAGTTAATATTGCTCTCATCACTGACACTGCTGCTCATGAGTAATTCATACTTTGTGGGATTTTTATGACATCCCATTCAGTGCAGCATCGCCGAAAGTTAAAAAATAAAGAGCAGTGAATTATCTATGAATACAGATCAAAGAGTTAATCATTTTAAAGCATAGTGGGAAGATATGTAATGGAATGAAGACCAGGGACCAAGTCAGTACTTGAGGCCATTTTCTAACACTTTATATACAGACCACTCAATCAATTCTTGCACCAATTTCTCATCATTCTTCCTGCACCTTTCTTTCTTTTTCTCTTCCTCTGTCTTTGTGTGTGTCTCTCTCTGTGTGTTCATCTATCCTAACTTCTTCTTTACTGTTCTTCCCCTTTTTCCCCATTTATTTTGCTCTTCCCATTTATGCTCTTTTTCTTCATTCTTTTCATCATATACATAAAATTCAAGTCTAGCCATTGTAGTTCTTGAATTATGGTTTAGAGTCCCACTCTTAAAATTAGAACAAATAAAAATGTTTAAACAGTCTTAAGAATTAAGTGGTTTTCCATATGGCATTTTTGCCCTGAGTCAACCAGCCTTGTATTAGGACCTACATATCTGAAGCTATTTTTCATTCAAGGCCTTCATAGAATTAACACTTGACTTTGCCTTCACTGTCATCATCAACTGCTTTCTGCACCTGTTTTACTGTCCATTCCTTCTTCCATCTTTCTTCTGTAATCTTCTATTTCTAAAATCTCAATTCTTATTTTGAGCAATATTTTCCATTATTTTTTATTAAGAAATATAACTTAATTTTAAAATATTTCTTTTGGAATAAGTTTACTTTTGAATGTTATGTTTTGGTAATTGCCTGAAAGAAGGCTTTGCTTTTCTGCTAAGAAGCTGATAATGAATAGATATGAGGCCAAGTAGTTTAATATGTTTTGATTCTATCAAGTAGTCTTTAATTATATCAAAAACCCAATAGAGTCTTTGAAAAATGGAGTTGTGTATTATGTAGCCATAAAGGGATGTTTCTGTGGAAATATCCATGGTCTTTACAGCGAAATTGCCAGAGGACAAAGGAGCAAAATTCAATGCGGATCATCATGTGTGGTGAGGATTTGAACAAAAGAGTGGCTCAATAGAAGTAGGGAATGAAATACTTAGAAACTCAGGAAAAATAGTAGAAACTGGAAAAAATGGGGGGGGAGGTTGAGGAGATGGGTGAACCATAATAGTCAACTACTGTTAAATCCTAAAATCAGCCAACAAATATATATTGAAGGTCTAATCCATACAAAACTTTCTACCAGTTGTTAAGACATGCAGGAGTATTCATGTTGTATTGGGGCTGAGAAAATTAAAAATTGAGCCTTGCTGGTGTGTCTCAGTAGTTGAGCATCAACCTATGAACCAGGATGTCAAAGTGCGATTCCTGGTCAGGGCACATGCCTGGATGCGGGCTCAATCCCTCATAGGGGGTATGCAGGAGGCAACCGATCAATGATTCGCTCTCATCAGTGATGTTCCTATCTCCCCATCTCTTCCTCTCTGAAAGCAATAAAAATATATTTCAAAAAAATAAAAAATTGAAATGCAATTTAGAGATAAGACTTGGGTGCAGTGGAAACATTTAGAATAGGCCCCTATTTCAAATATGTAGATGGATTCCTGACAGAGGTGGCATCTATCCAAATTTGAAAGGGGAATAGGAGGTGGAGGAGGAGGGTGAAAACATGTTTTGAGCATAAAGAGAATCTGGTTCAAATATAAGGACGCAGGAGAGCACAGACATCTGAAAACATTTAACATGCAGCATCTGCCATCAGAGAATTAGATTCTCCAATTTTCTAAATGTATGAAAATCGGTGGGTTATTTCACTTTTCTCCACCTCCATTTTCTTTTTCATCTGCATAAGGGAGTTAGAGTGAAGATAAAATGAGAGTTCTAGATCATGCCTAGCATAGACTCTAGCACAAAGTATGCCACAGTAGACGTGTTCAATATAATTGCATTTTATCTAACCTAGTACACCAAACACAGTAAGATACATGATTATTGTATGCATCACAGAGGAACATTTTTAAAAACATTGCAATTAATATTAAGCTATAATCAATTGTAAGATGCATCCTAATTTCAGAAAAATTAAAATGTGAGAAAAGAATTGTGTAGCTTAGAATGCATGAAATGCAGTTAGTTTATCCTCCCAACTCCATCCAGTATATTGAAACCGAAATAATCCAAAGATAAGACCATTATAAATTGTCAAAACAAATGTGAAAACTTAAAGCAAGCCAGGAGGGCAGTCCTAGTATTGTGGTTACCATTTCGTGATATTAATGCATTTGCTTATCTCTTCTCAAGTCAATATCAAATTAATCAATCAACAAGTACTTATTGATGCTATAATGCATCGAATGATATGTAGCAGCTGCATTCTTTCCAGCAGCAATCCCAGTTGATGTTTTGCAGTCTTCCCGGCAGGCAGTGGTCAGCTGGTCAGTATTTTAAGTCCCATGCACCAAAGAAAAGGAACTCTGGTCCAAGAAACACAATGATAAGAACTGTCCACTCACAGTTCATCCTTATTTGCACAATTGGATGTCATTACAGCCTCTGTTTGTAGAATTCTGGGCTACTGCCTACCAAATTATGAGGTGTATTCAAATATCAGCCCACATTCCTCTCAAGTGAGTGTTACCATTATGCAAAGTATATTCTACTTCTCTTCTAGTCTCCAAATGACTAATTCAGACAAGACAATTCCCTTTCTCTTTATTAATTTGCTTAATCCCTTCTAGTCTCTAAGTGCCATATCTTGTTCAAACTGTAAGCTACCATTAGTAAACTCTAAATCCACACTGTCCAAAAGAAAAACACTGTTCGCACCAACCAGTTGTTATGATTATGCTTAATTCCCTCTGAATAAATAAGAGCATGTGCCTTAATGAATAACAATGAAAAAAAATATTTGGGAATTTGCCATTTGCATTCTCTCAGCACTAATATTCAGACAAAATTAAAGCACCTCAGAGAAGGAGAATTGTATGAAACTGCTGGAATCAAACACAACACAAAGAAAGCAGAACTGGGAGAATCATAAAGCAGAATCACCACTAAAGACTCACCTGCGGTGCAGCACACAGAAGCAGAGGAGCACAGATAAAAGAGAAATGCATTAAGGGGATCCCAGGTTGAACCCCATATGGGCCACAGTGAACTGTATGATATTGCTAATTCATTTTGCAACTCAGGGCCTTTGTTTCCTGGTAAAATTCAGATATTGGACTAGATGAGGCGTTCTTAAAATTCATTTAGGGGGACTATGATCATAAATGGGAAAGGCATCTTTATTTTCTCTAAAATAACAAACTTACAGCACTTCCTCCAATGATGAGCATAGATGGTAAACAGCACTCTTAGCAATGCTTATGATTTTGTTCCAAAATAACTGCAAATATTTTCACATTTAGTACAGTTGTTACTGGTATCTTAAAATATTTATGATCACCAGTGCTTTAAATTTACTGTAAACTCACAGCTATTTTTTATTTAATGCATTAGCAAAGATGCACATATATTGCTGGATCACAACGTTCTCAAAAGTGTTATGATAAATATAGTGAACATAATTCATTTCTTTCATAATCATACATGTGTTAGCTTATGATGTTTAAAATGTTGTTCTGAGAGAGGGATTTACTAGACGAACAAGGTCCCCTGGGCTGGGCAGTATCTAAGGGCCATTCCCCATAATGTTGTAGAATTCTAAACCTGCCAGCTCTGCACCAGGATGCCTCATTGGCTGGGACACTGTCAAGGACAAACTTCAGAGTGGAGGGGATGAGAAGGTGGGGTCTCTCAAACCTTAATGTGCAAAAGAAGCATCAGGGTGTTTGTTAAAAGTGCAGATTCGAGGGACTCCCACTAGACGAGAGATTTTGAATCACAAGATCTGGAGTGGGATCCTCCCAATTGGTATGCAACAGGCACCTGCGGTTTAGTGTGATGCAGGTGATCTGCAGATCATACATTGAGAAAAACTAGCTGAGGCTCCTAGTTGAGAAATTTTGAGTAAAAGAAGTAAAGAGCCAAACCGAAATGCTACCTTTAAGAGCCCATATCTACTCTAACTCAGGCCCAGGGACAGAAGCCTGTGCATGGGGAAAGACCAAACCTGAGTTAGGAATACGGTGATAAAGAGACTATTGAGAAGTCATCTGACTTCAGAACCAGGTGGAAGACGCAGGGATAGAGAATAATGAGTCAAGAAATGATTAGACGTTGGGATTGGCGGGGGGGAAAAATTACTCCCCCTCAGCTAGCCATATAGAGGTTCAGCCTATTAAATATGGGGTCTCCTTGGGGAATAGTGAGCTGAACGAACACTTCTAACAGGGAAAGATCAGACACATACACAGAGGCATCCTGGGAGGAAAGAGCTGCATTCAAAGCCAAAGTGAAAACTCCGCATCCCTTGTTGATATACCATCTCTGCAATGGCGCGTGCAGATGCTGGTTTACAGAGACCCTCGGGTTCTAGGATGATCCGCATTTCTCTCTATCTCTGTGAACTCACAGGGGATACCACTGAAGCTATCTTGTAGCTCCTGTTGAAACAGTACACTGATCCGCCCAATGACTGGGGTGGCCGAATAAGGAACCCAATAATAGAAGAGAGCTGAGTTGGCCTCAACATGATGACTGAGAGTCCTGTCTCAGCCTGGTCGGGAATGTACCCATGTACCACTCTAGGTCCATGTTCAACCTTCTCTTCATGTATCACCAGTGAGAAAGCAGGCCTTCCTAGCCCCATTCAAGCCCTGGACCACCACTCCTGTTCAAAGCACAGAGAGAAGACCTGCAGGAGTGGTGTCCTTGGAAACAAACACACTGGCAAATCGGTCTATTGTGTGGCTTTTGCGGAACAGGATCTGCACTTGAAACTTAGAGAAAACAATGGCCCTCAATGTGAACTTGATCTTAGGAATCACACTGTTGCACTTGAAAGTGGTCATTAGAAAATGACCTGGAGCGGGGAAAGTGAGAGTTACGTTTAACGATGAGAAAATACGATGAACAAACTTCTGCACCCTAGAGTGTGTCCCAAAATCAAGTAAAATGAATTTAAATTCTCCACTTGTTGTCATAAAAGTTTCTTAAATGGGAGGGGTAAATTGGGGTTTTTTGATGATGCTATCTAGCATCTTGACAATTGTTTCAAAATATTATATTCATTTTTGTCTGAGGGCCAAAGCAGGTTTTGCGGAGGCACGTTGAAAGCATGTATTAAAGACTCATCTTGTGTCTACTATGTATAGCAGCCTCTCAGAATATCAACTGGAGGACTGAACCACCCTCTTAATTTGAAAATAACAACAAATTTGAACTCACTCTTCATTTATCTGGGCAAAAACTTTGGGCATATTTCTAAAGGTCAAACATGCAAGGTCCATGACTTCTCATTTCCAGGCAAGGGGTTTAGTAGGGCTAATCATGAACTGAAGAACCTAATTATCCTCAGAGAGCGGGGGCCCTGCCCCAAGTTGGAGAGGCAGAGTCTGAAGCAAAGTTTACTCTGTGCAGTTCCTAACTTCTTCTGACTATTGGATTTTTATTTAATACAGCAGATTTATCATGTGCTGGATAATTTCACATTCATGGCTTTTCTGGTGCTCAATTTATCAAGGAGAGTGGTGCCACATCCTCCTGTATTTTATCGCAAGCACCATCCGGGTAAGAGAGACGGGTTCTCTTTCTCCTGCAGTGACTTAGCCGCTAAAGCATCATTTATAACGATGTACCTTTCCTGGGTTCAATTTTTAATGTTGTTTCCCTTTGGGGAATGTTTACATAACAGGAAAAAGAGGGGGTCTTATATATGAGTCACATCCATATCACTCATGTGTTCTCTATCGAGAAGATGAAACCTGAGAGCTGAAAAATACTCAGTGATTTCAACCACTCGCTTTGGACACTTCTCTTTCTGAAGTTGCGTACTTTTTCACTATCAAAGACAAGAAAAATGAGGAGAAATGTGATGAGGGCTGAAGTCATGATTTTCACTTTCCTTCTAAGTTTAAAAAGTGAGGTGGCTGATGATATTGCACATTGATTACATGGTACACAATCAGTTAGACTCGGGGCCATATGGGTCAGCGAGAGCCAGTATCCATCAGCAAATGAAGCTATTTTCTTTGTAGGCTATTCTTCATGCTGTGAATAGAGTTGCTAATAAAATCCATTTTACTTAACAGAAGAGCAATAATAGATCCTTGTGCTTTCCCTTGAGAATAATTCTTGTTCTTCACACTGTCTCTCCTCATCCACCCCCTCGTTTACTTGTAGAGGGCTTACCTGTGCAAGGTGAGCACATGATGCAATTAACTCCTTAATGAAACATTAACTCTAAAGATCCCTAGTTTCATTTCCACGTAAGCTAATGTAGATTCTTCAAATAAAGGCATTTTCAATAATGGTGGGTATTAGGAAGCAGTGAGCTTTCCAAAAAAGCTCAAATTTTCTCCTTCAAATGAAGGCAATGTGCTAAGATTCAAAATTCAATGGACCAACATGCATTGTGTGACTTTTAACAAAGCACTTCATCTCTCAGACCCTCTGGTGGCTCATCCAAAAACTAAGGACAATCCTTGTTCTCAATCGTATGGTTCCTTGGTTGATCATTTTCTGATTTTTATTCAAGTTGTTGCAAAGAGCAACAAAATTGCATCATCTGTTTGGATTTGATGGCTCCTATTTTGTATAATATAAACTGTGACAGTTAGAACCCCATTCTAAAATCTTTGTCAAGTTCATTTGGTCTCTTCTATCTGTACCTTATAAGCATAGAGCTATACTAATTTGGACAATAGGACAACATTTTCCCCAAATTTTAAAGATTTAAATAAAATGATAGTTTTATATCCTCAAGACTTGTAATGGATCAATCCCTGGAATATTTACATAAATTCAGTGACTTATTAGTTGGCTGAAGTTCTTAGCATTGCAGTAAAAAGTTAATAGCTATTAGCAAGCATTCTTGAGATTGGTTATCATCTACTCACTCTAGGTTAAATTCTTGTTTCACTCTAATGGTTCCCTAAATTGCTCATTGAAAGTAATTTGAATCCTGAAGTAAAAATAAACTCAGCATTAGCATCTTACATAAGAAAACATTATAATAATAAAGACTAGATGACTTTAGGATTATCCAATAGGTCATGGGTTTAAAAAAAAAAAGCCCAATAGATTAAGCTATAAATATTCTTTTAATGGAAAAAGAAAAACCAGATGTAAAACCATCTAATGTTTTCAAGCAACTTGAACAAATTAGATCAACAAAACGCAGAAGTCAGTTGTTGCAAAATAGCCTCAAAACATGCTTTGGGTAGGAAACTGCTTGATACACACAGTATACACTGAATGCACGTTAACTCTCCTAAGTGCAATTATCGTTACAGACCCTGAGGCTCTGTGTTCGTGCTGGAGGTTTTTAACGTTGACAAATATTCAACAGTCATAGTTCTTGTTTCTTGTCTGTTCTGCCTTGAGAAGAACTCACTTCTAAGAAGGATGTTCCCTTTCCTCACCAACATAAATGAGGCACAGTGTCCTGGACTTTGTGTCTGTGCATGTTGTTTTGTTTTGTTTTATTTTTTGTTACCATTTTTTGATATACACACTAGCTACTTAATTCCCAAACCAGTATTTTTCTTAAAGCCATAGTATCTGTCTTTGAAAGACCTTTTTCATTTAAAACCAAAAACAATGACAAGTGTTATGCTAAGTACCATAGTATCCTAATGTATAATTATGTTCGCATTACCTCCTCTACATTTTCATCCCAAACAAGGGCAAGGGAGTGGAAGATGCTATAAAGGTATCCAGTTATAGTAATTAATCTATGTACTACATCATCTGTGTTGCATGTGTGTACATAAATATGTATGTATATAGAGAGCTATGTATATGTACATATCTATATACACAGAATATAAATTTTTAAATATCATATGTCTAAGAGATGGGAATATCACTTTTTTATCATTAAAAATTTGTTTTCTAAATTTGCTATGAGGAGTAAGTACTACTTCTATAAGCCATATAAATAATAAGCTTAAAATAAAGTGTGTTTGGTGATGGTTGCACAACAATATGAATGTAAATACTAGTACCACTGAATTGTGCACTTATAAATGGTTAAGAGAGTAAGTTTTGTTATGTGCGCTTTATGTCAATAAAAATTAACAGTTATAAAGTATGTCTTATCTATGAAGAAAGCACGGTTAGTAACCGCCATTCTAGCGCAAGGACAATTCCCACAAGAACATTTGCCTCTTCTTTGCTTATTACTCCTGGATCCCAAATTGGGGCCTAGAAAAGGCAGTCTTGCTGAAGGTCTGTTTGCCCTCTAGTACCCACAGGGCACAGATAAAAGTGAGTTTTCCCAGCTTGAGTCTGGCTGCCAGGCCATTGCGAGGGAGTGTGGGCTGGTGAGGGTACAGTCCCTACTTAATTATGTTCATGTGACAAATTCAGTGCGTGTGTGAAGGTGAATCACCTAAAGGCATATTACCCAGAATTATTCACTACTCATATTTGAGTATCTGTCCACAAATTTGAGTTCTCACTGTGCCTACTGTTTTATAGCCTTCTCTTCTCACTGTGCACACTTTCAATGTCATTCAATATTCTTCTAAATAGTAATTGTATGGCTGCCTATATGTGTCAAATGACTTAACAAACACCTTATGCTTAATCCTTTAGATTATTTCTAATTTTTCACCATTATAAATAGCACTGCCATGAGCATCCTTATGAAAATATATTTTTCTTCTATAGACAATGGCATTCTCCTACTTTGTTTTAATTAACAAACTTTATGTTTTTAGCACTTTAGGTTCACAGCAAAATTGAGTGGAAATTACAGAGAGTCCTGTATGTCCTCTGACCCCACACGTGCACTATCTCCACCGTCAGTATCCCACACCGCAGTGGTACACTTGGTACAATTCATGAACCTACACTGATATATCATCATCACTCCAAGTTCATAATATGCACTAATATTCACTCTTTGAATATCTTTTTTATATCTACTATATCTTCCTTAAGATAAATCTCTTAAAGTGGAAAGATATGAACAGGAGACAAAAATGTACAGATTTATTTTGTATGCCAGTTTCTCACTATGCCTAAGCCTGAGACCTTCTCCCAACATGGCAGAGTAAATTGTAATCAGTCAGACATGGGTTCAAATCCCAGCTCTGAACTTCCTAGCATGGTGCCCTTTGGTGCAACTCGGCCTCTTAGCTTCAGTTCCTTTGCACCCAAAACAGTGATAATAACAACCACCTCCCATGACTGTTGTATGAATTAAATGAAATCACATGTAAACCTGCTTCGTGCAGTTCCTAGTGTCAATCACTATTTTGCCAAGAATTTGTTGAGGCCAAGGCTGTAAATCTAAGTGAGTCAAAGTCCTGAAAGTCAGGGTTGTTTCCCAACCCTATAGTGAGCTGTACCACATGCAGAGCATCTATCTCCTCAGACTAGACACCCACTTTGATCTCAGATCATCAATTAGGATCCAGGCTCTCGAGTTAGGTGCCCCTGTGACTGACCTACCTGAATAATCCACAGGGTGATCAATGGGATGATCTGATCCCAATGTGTCCTTACCTCTCCATCGGGCCAGGATTTGCTGTGTGTAAATACACTTCCTCCATGGAGCTTAGCCATGTGACTTGCTTTGGCCAATGGCCTGTGAACAGACTTAATACCACATCTACCCAGAGGCTCCAAATATGTGATTGTGGTTGGACTCACCTTCCTGTGCTCCTTCCCTGTACCGAGGGGCAAGCCTGGCCGCTGCTCTTCCATCTGGGCCCTGGAAATAAAAAAGGAATATGGAACAGACCTGACCTCCTCTGCAGCCAACCCACACACCAACCTGGAAGAAATTATTATTTGTTGTTACAAGCCCATAGACGTGGAGGGGCCTCGCTGGCTGATACCCATGGTTGTTCATTTCTACCAACGGAGACATGCTTGACTGCAGAATAGAGACATCAAGGGAAAGGAAGGGATCTCTTGAGGCATCTTTGTTCTCAGACATTTACTAAAACCAGGGCCACCGTAATGACCCCACCTTCCCTTCCCTTCCCCATAATAAAGGCAAGGTACCATGAAGTGTTAGCAAAGATAATATGTTTGAGGAACTACAGCCAAGGTCCCAAGATAGACAGGCTGGTAATGGAAATCTGCCTTGTCTCACGTTGGTTATTTCTCCCCAGGGGTGATTTACAAGGTGATAAAAGACTTCAAGCTGCAAAAGGTACTTAGGCCGTTAAAAACCAGCTTTTTATGATCCCTTGTTCTTTATGGTACATGTTGTTTCATTAATCAAATGCTTTTTCTATTAGAAGTCCCAAACCTTTTTAAGATGGTGGGACATTTCATTTTTATTGCCCTGAAGTGACATTAAATTCCACATGCCCCCCTGCAGGCCACTGGTGAGTTCTTAATGTTCAGGCTCTTTGCTTCCTCTGTCCTCTTTGATCATATCTATTTTGTATTAATAGTGTAAACTTCAAATTTACTGTCTTGCTTTGTGTTGATATTGGAATAGATGCTGAAAAAGTTAGGCAAAGACCATTTTCTTCCATGGCCATGTATTTTAAGTCTGGAGCTAGTCGTCAATGTCATGATCAAGCACATGGGCTTGTACAGTATTCCTCGTCTCTTCTGGTATAAGCTTCAACTGGCTGTCGTAACTTCGGCAGGTAAAATTAGGTGCTCTCATCCACTCAGCCCAGAGCAAAGCCTTCAAGTCATTCTCTCCCTTGTCAAAATGGGTTTTATACTGGAATTTCTTGCTGCACATTTTCATGACCAAAGTGATCATCATTCTCTACTTGTCATTTTTAGACTCTTCTGAGTAATATATAACTACATAACTCTTCATTTATAGTTCACAATCATTATGTAACAGCCACCTCAAGTTGCTCTTTAGAAATAGATGAAATATGTATTAGGTAGGTAGAAAGATAAACTGATAGAGACAGAGATCAACTAATATTCACATCATTTTCACTAAGTTATAATTCATAAATATATCACAGACTTTAAAAGATGTTTTCAGACCAATGCAAGCCCTGACTTCTTATTGACTTGACTGTAACAGTCAAGATTAGATTTTCTAAAGAAAGGGCAGACCAAACCACAGTATTTAATAAACAGATCTCACTGACAGGAAGCAAGGAAACAAACATGGGAAGAAAGGAGGGAGGGAAAGAAGAAGGGATGGAGGAAGAATTGATCTATGTGAGAAAAACAAAAACTGGAAACAGGGAACAACACTGACAACTATGGAATCCCTCCCAGTTCCATCCCCTGTGGGAAGGAGACCCCACCTCTGATTAGAGTATTGACAGGGCCATGCGCTCTCTGAAGGTCCTTAGTATTTTCAGAATATCCTCACCAGTTTCTTGCTCTGTACCTTAAAACAGGCACACACTTCCCACGTAGAAAAGAAATGTGTATTTGGCAATCGTCTGCCTTACATTTCCCCTTTCCTTGTACAAGAAAAATTGTAATGTTGTAAATCTGACTTTGCTCCACATGCTACTGAAAGTGGCTCTCAATACTGGCAAGGCATCATGAATCCCAATTCTAGGTGCTTCCTTCTTCCCTTCTTTTGATCTGTCTATAAGATTTGACTCTAACTGTGCATTCATTCTTAAACCTTTGCTCTAACAAGGCCATGTTCTTACAAGGCCATTCCTGCTCAGTTTCCTTCACTAGCTTTCTCTCCTCCCTTCACCATCTAACTATGGCATGAAGCCACAATCTTTAGCCATCTCTCTGTCATCTTTTTGTTGAGCACTCATTGATCTTCATATGAACATAATCTTAAAATAACTGTCTCTAACCCAGACCTCATGCCCATGCTTCATTGCCTGTAGTGAACCTCCTCTGGTATGGACATGTGCATCTGTTTCACCTCCAATCCCAACTCCCCAAACATTTACTCAGTGCCTCTTCCTCTTTATTCCAGCTGCCCAAATCTCAAGCCAGTCCCCATTGCCCCACCTATGGTTTACTATAGCTGCTTCCCCTACAGCGGCCTGAGCCCAATCTCTCCCTGCTCTGCTCTACCATGAAGACAGGTTGTTTCCAGAATCAACTGTGGTACCTATCACACTTTTATTTTCATTTTAAAGCATATATATGGTCCCCATACATAAATATTGTTCTTTATTAGGTCTTAGGTGGGGCCCCCAAATTTATTTTAATCACACACATGGGTTGTATTAGTTTCTAGGGCCGCCATAGGTGGTATCACAAACTGGGTGATTTAAGGAACAGAAATTTCCTCTCTCTATTCTGGAGACCAGAAGACTGGAATCACGGTGCTGGTAGAGACCTGCTCCCTCTAGAAGACACTAGAGGAAAAGCCACTCCAACCCTCCTACCCAGCCTCTCGTAGCCTCAGGCACTCCTTGGCTTGTAGATGAGCATCTTCTCCCTGTGTCTTCATGGCATCTTCCCTCTGCACGTGTGTGTCTCTGTGTCCAAATTTCCCCTTTACATAAGAACACTGGTCATATTAAGGCCAACCCTAATGACCTTATTTTAACTCAATTACCTCTGTAAAGACTATATTTCCAAATAAGGTCACATTCTGAGATACTGATGTCAGGACTTCAATATATCTTTTTTTTGGGGGGGGGGTCACAATTCAGTGCATAACACAAGTAATCCTAATCATAGTATAAACTTGTGAACCATTGCTATAGACCAAGGGTCAGCAAATTACATCCCACAAGCCAAATCTCCCTCCTACTTTTAGAAATGATGTTTTATGAAGACACAGCCATATCTATTTGATTATTTTTTGTCTGTGGCTGCTCTCATGCTATAACAGACGAGTCAACTGTTCACAGCTGAGTCTGTGTGGTCTGCAAAGCTTAAAATCGTTACAGAAAAAGTTTGCATGCCCTGATTCCTACCACTGTTACCCAGTGAGGGTAGTAACACTGATGGAAGAGAAGAGGATGTTATGTGGCATCCAGATATAAAACCAAATAATAATTAATCATAGAGTGAGAAATATATTCCCTTTTTAATTTTCTTTCTATTGTTATGGTTACATAAAGGAGAAGATTTTTTTTCTAAGGGATCTTTATTGCTTTTTTAATACTTGTTTACATCTGTTTATAACAGAGAACAAACAGACTTCGGACTTAGAAACTTGAGCAGAAAAAAGTATCTACCTGTAATTCAACATTTTTGTATTGTATTCATTTTTTTATGTTTATTTCAACTAATGACCTTATTTTAACTCAAATGCCATTTAAAACAAATGATATTTGTTTTTCATGCACAGATGCACAGCAGTGATATAATTTACTTTTAAAATAAGCCATTTAAATAGAATAGTCATTTAAAGAAAAAATATGAAGTGGTATGTAGTAAAACTGGTCTTCAAACAGAGGAGAACAAAATCCCAACTGTATTCACTAATGACTGAAATTTCGTATCACTTACATCATGTCACTCCCCTGCTCAAACTCCTTCAGTGGGTTCCCTCTTCACACTAGCAATCATGGCCATTCACTATCTGTTCTTGCTCTATGTCTACAGTTTTAGCCAACCACTGCCGACATAAACTACTCATGAGCCGACATAAACTTCTCTGGTCTCTCCTCTACCCACTGATCACATCTTTGCCTTTTCATCTTTCAGTCAACTAACACTTTTCCCAAAATTTAATACTATTTTCCATCCCTCGTTTTCTGCTATTTCTTTTAGGACCAATTGGGCAAAAATTGTAACTAATGGTGAGACTTTCTCCCAGATCTCCAACTGCACTTCACCGTCTGTTCTATACAAACTGTCTTTTCATGACAGTTTTGATCCTTACCCTAGATAGTAACAAACATAACATATGTGAGCCTTACCCTCACTAGGCTTAAAGGCCTTGGAGGAGAAGGGACAAGCAAATCACCACAGGGCAGTAAGTGCTGGATATCATGAAAGGGAAGGTGCTGTGGGAGCATATAGCAGGGAGAGCTTACCTATTCGAGGTTAGATCATCCCTCAACAAGGAACTGAGAACAGAAGGATGAATAGCAGTTAGCATGGTGAATGAAAAGGGTGGAAGAAAGGGGAGGGGTGGAGGCAGAGGGCATGAAAGGGCTGGAGGAATTTTGGCAGAAGAGGTTTGCAAGCAAATTTCAAGGACAGGAGATGGGAGGGAGCATGGCCAGTTTGAGGAGGTGTAGGATGCACATGACAAAGAGATGAGTGATTATAGCAAGTGATGATCTGGGAGGGAGTGAAACAATGTGTGCAAGGCTATGTAATCATTGTGGTGTTGAACTCTGGGGCTCATGGGAGCCACTAGCAGGTTTAAGTCAGGCAATGATGACACTGGATATATATTTTTTAATGCAACTCTAGCCTCAATATGGTGAATATATTGAAGGTAGACTGGAAGGAGACCTGCTAGGAAGCTGCTGCACCAAATCAAGGATGATAACAGCTGGGAGAGGCAGTGGCATTGGAGACGGAAGGGAAGGATTTGAGAGATGCTCAGGAGAAAGGACCCTCAGGACTTAGGTTGGATGTGTGGAGTGAGGGAGAGGGAAGGAGCTGGAAAGTCCCTGATACCTGGCTTGGACAACCTGGTGAATGATGATGTCATTCACGATGACAGAAAACTCAGAGAAGAAACAAAACTTAGAGGTTGGAGGTCTTGGGAGAGGATGAGAAACTGTGATAAGCATTGCTCCTTCTAAGATCTCCAAGTGATGGTGCCTGGGGTGAGGTCAGATTTGGCGTCTAAGGCTCAGGAAAGATACAAAGCTGCGAGGCTCCATATCACAGAGCATTGAAGTTGGGCTCATCTTTGCAAACCTGAAAAAAGCATGGACCTACATAGCAATTTTGCATATAATTTCAGGGAAGCCCCTGGCCCCTGAAGTCTCTCCGTGGACCCTAGATTAGAAGCCCTGCTCTGAATGATAATAGAAGCTGCGGGATTGGGTGAAACAACCCATGGAGGTAATAGAGCAGAGGACTTAGGAAGCCCAACACTTAAGAAACCAGCAGAGGGAAGAGAAGTAGCGGACTGAGAAAGAATGGCCTATGAAGTGGGAGAGGGGGAAGACAGCATCCTAGAGGACAGTTGCTTTTTAATCAGTATTATTTTGCCCATTCTTTCTGTATCACACCTCTGCAGGTTCTTTAAAGACCAGGCCTTACATTTCTTATGTACTCCTTGTATCTGATCATGGAGGCTCAGATGACAAGCAATTGATACACAGTGTCATTAATTAAGTTCACAAATGATGAGGAGTTAGTAGGCTGAGCTTGGTATGACTTCAAAATAGTAAAACAACTAACCGAGTAACCTATGGGATAAATACTATGTGGAAACTATGGGACAGTTTACGCAACATAGCCTAGACGTAGTCTGCCCTTAATACATGTTTGTGGACTTGGCATGTGAAGCTACACGTGGGTTAACAGGAGCTGCATCTAGTCTAGCAAAGAGTGACACTGGCTATGCCGAACACACAGGGTGCTGTCCAGTCGTCGCTGGGCTAAGAATCAGGAGAACTGGGTTCCAGGCCCAATTCTGTCACCAAGTAGCTGTGTTGCAGTGGGAAAACCTCTGCACTTCCAGGGTCTAAGGTTCAAGTTCTGATGTCCTGCATTGTCCACTCAGTGCCTTTCCCGCTGAACATGCGGGATTCCACTGATGCTAAGGCAGATGGGTGCTGATTGCAAATGGCCTATCAATTCTCTTTGACAATGCACTTCTTACAACGAAAGTAATTGTTACCAAACTTTGCACACCTGCCAACGTGTTATTAGATATATAAAAGACAGAACCTTTCCTTTCGAAGTAGTGTTTCTACTGATTATTTTGGCCAATGAGCAATTTCTAAGAGTGGGGGACTGTGATTAATTGCCAAATGGTTTTAATCTATTATCTAACACCATTCTACTACTAATGGGAAGGGGGAAATGAGTAAATCCGTCACTAACCTCAGCGTAGCCTAAATAATAATTAATTTTTTGTAAAAGGCTAAGTTTGCCGAATATATCGAGAGTGTACGCAGGAAAATAAAACACGACCCTAACAACAAACAGATGGCGTTCTCCTTTCTGTGATTGTGTTCACTTTTGAAGTTTTAGAGAAACTACGCAACACTCATGCTTTCAATTATTTCCCCAGCTGACAGAGGCAGCCCCCAAATGTACGTTTTCCTTTATAACTGATTGCTCTATCATTCCAGTTCATGAGTCGGAGCTTGAAAGTCGCCTCAGTGGAAGAAAGAGAAATAAACTTCAGCAACCTCTTGGCTTGGCACCCAAAAAAAATATTTGACTAAATTTAAATCATCATTTGGCTGGGTCCCTTCTCCCACGTTCTTTCTTCAGAGAAAAATAGGGAAAGGGAACTCAAAGAGATGGATCCAATTAGACTAACTTTGTCTTTTATTTTTCTATTGGAAAAAGTTACTACACTGGTAAATATTAAGTACACATGGACTTTTCTTTTGTTTCTTCTCCTTTATCTTCTTGGCTGTATTTTTACTGTTCAAACTGAAGGAATACCCACAGATAGAGATGAGGAATGTTTTATTCTTGTCCAAAGCATTCTAAATTGGGCATATTATCTGCTACATTTTTTTTTCCTGAAATTGGAGAAAAGGAAAAGAACAATAATATAATTTGGAATAATGTAAAAAATTCGGAGTGGTTAAGAAAAAATTCTTGCCTGGCCAATGTGGCTCAGTAGTTGAACATCGAACTATGAGCCAGGAGGTCAGGGTTCAATTCCTGGTCAGGGCACTTGCCTGGGTTGCAGACTCAATCCCCAGTAGGGAGCACGCAGGAGGCAGCCGATCAATGATTCTCATCACTGATGTTTCTATCTCTCTCTCTCCCTCTCTCTTTCTCTCTGAAATCAATAAAAATATATTTTTTAAAACAAGAAAAATTCTCAATTAGGTTCATTTATTCATTCATTCAAAAAATACTTATGGGGTACCTCCCATGTCCCAATAGTTTTCTAAGGTTTGTGAATATGGTGGTGAGAATGACAAATAAGAAACCTGTCTTCCTAAAGCACCTTACATTCTACTCTAGGGGAAGAGAGAGGATAAATGAGAAGCAAATATATAATCAAGATGATTTCAGGTGATGGAAGCGTTGTGGAGAAGATACACAAGTAATGTGACAGTAACTGCAAACCTAGCCAGGGTGGCTGGGAAACCCTCTCTTAGGAGAAGACACTTGAGAGGAGAATTGAAGGAGAGAAAGAGTCAGCCATGCACAGAGCTGGACAGTCTGGACGTGAGGAGAGAGAATCCCAGGCCGAGGCAGAGAAAATCTCAAGACCCTACGTGGGAAGAGCTTTGTGTATTTCTAGCAAGTGTGTTAAAGGATGACGCTGTTTGTTCCCATGCATCACTTGTTTTAGGCACACATCACACCTGAACGCGCTAAGAACTCCTAACATCCCCATCACACGGGAGATGAAACTGACAGCCAGAGAGATGTAGCTTGCCCACATCACCGAGGAAATAAACGACAGATTGCGAATGGGACGATTTCTTACTCCAAACGTATTCTACATTGTCTGTCAGAATGATGCTTCTGCTGCGCACTGCATAGAGCTACTGGACCAAGAACAAGACAGCAAAACAGGCTGACTATGTTTTATACAACTAATATATCGGCCCAGAATCCTATACATCCTGAACCACGTGGCCTGTCTGCTTCCTCTGTCCCCTTCCACAGCACAAGCTCAGCCAGGCCCTGACTCCCAGCTCTCTGCACGGCAGCCTCACTGTGGGTGATGGTAAAGAGCAGGCCCCTCTGGCTGAGGAAGGGTTAAAGGGCCAAGGCCTTTTCACAGGCACACTTTGGTCTCGATTGAGTATGCTTTCGGTTATCAGCATATTCAAAGTGGTTTCAACCATTAAGCCAAGAAAAAAATAGCATGTAAAATATTTTTATGGGTAATTATGCATTGAAACCCCCTCAAATTCCTACACAGAAAAATAAAAAAATAAAATAAAAACCTTTCGAATGAAAGCCCAGCATAGGAGGAGGTGCTGTTTCCTCCCTGTCACGGCCCCATCTCCTCTGGCCTGTGCAGGCTGTCAGCACTGACCTCCGGCAGCTTTCTCCTGTGATTCCTGACTTACCACAAACATTTTATTTCTCTGCCTAAATCTTCCTCCAGGCATCCTGATGACTTATTCATGCAACAAATATTGTATGTCTTAGGCATGCACGGAGCCGTAATAGCAGACAGAAATGCGCAGTCAAATGAGACATGTCCCCGGCCCCCGCGAAGCTATAGGAGAGATGGTGTTTTTGTTTAATTATGATAAATGCCTTCACAGGAAAAAGCACAGGGAACCCTGAAGACAGAAGGGAGGCAGGTGCGGGGACTACTGCTCCTTATCATCTCACCTTTGTCTCATAACATGTGGCAGTGTGAGACCTGCCCGTAGCCATCCTTGTAATCGATTCTTGGTGAGCCAAAATGCCCCCCCAAAAAAATGTCCTTTTTGGTTATCAGGGTCGGACGCTTTCTTGTTACCCATATTGTTTGTTTCAATGGCTCTTTATCTTTAATCCCTTGCATGGATTTCCCAGGTAGTTCATGTTTGTTTCTAGCAAAATGAATAATTAAGATTATTTGTTCTTCCCTTCTTAGAAAATGTCTTCTTTTTTTTAGATTTTAGGTTTTCATCTCTGAATAATCTTTTGCAGGTAACTTCCTCTGAGAAGCCTTCCTATCCATTGTTTTACTTGACTTTATGGTTTACTAGAGGACCAGTGCACAAATTCGTTCACCAGTGGAGTCTCTCGGCCTGGCCAAGGGGTCCCAGATTGGAGAGGGCAGTTCTCGGGTGACGCACCCCAGAATCGGGCTCCCTCCTCTCTGGTTCCGGGTGCGTCACCCGAGAGCTGCAGCTGCCAAGTCACTGCAGCTTAGCAGCTCCTATGTTGAGCATCTGCACCCTGGTGGTCAGTGCACATCATAGCTACCGGTTGGAGCATCTGCCCCCTGATGGTCATTGAGCATCATAGCTACTGGGCAGACGGTCAAACGGTTGGATGGTCGCTTAGGCTTTTATATATATAGATTATTACTCCAAGTATAGCAAAGAGTAAGCATTTAATAAGTGCTTTTAAAGTGAAAATGTATATTAACAATCACAATGGAGGAAAATAAGTAATTATATTTACTTAGGATGCACACAACCATAAAACCCCAGACTCAACAATATATCTGAAGAAAAGTGTTGCACTTGGAGTCTAGCAGTAATTGTATATCTCTAGAAAGACATGTTCACGCATAGTATGGCTACAGTCAGATGTACAGTGACGCTTGGAGCAATGGTACAGACTAACACCCCAGAGCGTACTCCAGCACGTCGGTTTCTTACTCTAGGCACTGATGCTTTTTCAGGTGTAAGGCTTGACTGATAGTGTGTTCATGAAATAGATGTCATTAGATTTTTGTGGAGGTGACTAAAAATGCCATCTGGAAGTCTCAGTTAAGCAACACATGTGACAGATACATGTGAAGACTTCTCTTTAATTCAACATTTAATTATTGAGTTCTGTGACACACAGGTGTCTCTGAGTACCTGGCCCGAGAGTCTCTGGGAACTTGTCCTCCACTCTGCATCCTTCATCACCCCGCACAGTTCCTGGCACACAGGAGGTTTCAGTACCTGACATATTAGCACTTAATATTTTTTGTCATGAGTCCAAAGCTCTCAGTTAACTTAAAGTAGTTTTAAACAGTGAAGTTCCAAACAATTGAAAGGAAAACAATTGAAATGAATACAGTTTCCTTTTTTTTTTTTTTTTTAGAAAAAGCAAGGTCCTATCAAGAAAAAGCATACTTTTACTGCTGTGGCAGGTCCTCACCGTGTGTGTGTGTGTGTGTGTGTGTGTGTGTGTGTGTGTGTGTGGTGTGTTAGGATGAATGTGGATGGTGGCACAGAAATCACCCAGAAGGGGCTTCTCAGAGTGCACACACCACACCCAGGCTCAGGCTCACTGAACCAGATCTCAAGCAGGTGGGGATAGATGCTCAGGGAGGGTTGGTTCATGAATGTTTTTTGTTTCTTTGTTTTTATTGTTAATCCTCACCCAAGGATAATTTTTCCTTTGATATGTAGAGATAAGGGAAGGGAGAGAGAGGGGAAGGGAGAGAGACAGACAGAAACATCTATGTGAGAGAGACACACCGATTAGAAAGATATCAAACCTGCAACCCAGGTATGTGCCCTTGACCTGGAATGGAACCTGAGACCCTTTAGTATGTGGGCCAGCGCTCTAACCACTGAACAAAACACTGGCCAGGGCTCATGAATGTTTTTAAAGCTTTCCTTGTAACTTCACCCCCTTCACTGCATCCTTTACCAAACCCCCACCCTTCCCTTTTCTCTATGTAACCTACTATTCTGAGGTTTGTAACCCTTAGAACATTTGGGTGTTAAAATGTGTGAGGAAAGCTAGGATGCAATCCAGAGTTAAGAGAGAGAAGGCTCCATTCAGTCTTTGTCTTTCAGACACCCTTTTCATTGCAAAACGTCCCCCAGGGAACCATGGGAAGCTGGACTCTCCTCCCCTTTTGATTTTCAGTTGATGCTTTAATAGAGGGCTTCCTGCACAGATGTAGAGAATGGTCTCCTGATTCATTAGCAATAATGGGATGAGCTGCCCTTAATTAGAGACAGAGATTAGTTTAAATAAAAGGAGATTAAATTTAGATTCACTTATTATTCTTCCCATCCTTAGTACTCTTGAACCTGTTATGGGTGGGATAGGACAAGAGAACTGGTGATTGTGTGGAATATGAATCAATTAACGAATTTTTATGTGCCTGCTCTGTGCAAGTATTGCTCTGTATAAGCCATAAAGAGAGATAAGACATAATAGAACGAATACACGCACAGAGAAAGATAGAGACAGAAAGATGAGAGAGACAGAGATTAAGACAGAAAGAATGAGACCCAGATTCTACTTTTTCTTATTTTATGCTAGAACTTTGTTTTTTTCTCTAAACTTAGATGTGACCCCTCCCCCCAACATAGACTCTATATGGAACTTTTTTCTGCTCTAAAATCTGGAAGGTCTCTGGGGACAGTTTGCAAAGTGTTACTAGTAGCTTTTACCCAAATTAAAGTATTTTTCATACAGCACAGCAGAATGGCTCTCCATCCTTAGACCAGCCCTCCTTTTTTAAAAAATGTGATACCCCATTTGTTATCCTGAAATAAAACCCATAGGTAATATAATCTACCTGAATATCTAAGTTATTAAAAATCTTTAAATTTATTGTCTTTTAAGTTAATTGAAAATCAAAAAAAATCAAGCATTAGTAATATGGCAGTGAACATAAGTGCTTTCCAAATTTAAAAAAATAATAATATAATGCCATATTAATAATATGGAAAAGAAATAAAAGCAAATAAAGACATTTTAGGGATAATTAGTATATATTTAATTTTCCTGATTATTTTTCTTTTTCATATAACATGGGTAATTTTTAGACTACCTCATCTTTTTTTTTAATGTATTTTTATTTATTTTAGAGAGGAAGAGAGAGGGAGAGAGAGATAGGAACATCAATGATGAGAGAGAATCATTGATTGGCTGCCTCCTGCATGCCCCCAACCGGGGATCGAACCCGCAACTTGGGCATGTGCCCTTGACTGGAATTGAACCGGGACCCTGCAGTCCACAGGCTAACGCTCTATCCACTGAGCCAAACTGGCCAGGGCTAGACTACCTCATCTTAAAACGGTGAATAGATTATCTCTTTTAAAATCAATACTTCCACGTAATTATAACTAGAGAACCAGATATCAGTTTCTGAGCCAGTGATTCTTCATCTTTGCTGGGACACAGACTCCCTAGATCACCTGATAGACATTTTCCTCCCCCGCCCCCCAAAAAATGCATGAAAGCACTTGTACAAAGACATTTCTTATGTTTCATGATCCTAGAAATCATCTGTGACCAAGATTAAGGTCCCTCTAGTATCCCAATGACAGAAAGTTCAGCATCATTTTCAAATGCAAATAGACTCACTATCTTCCTCTAGAGGTCAGCTGTCTCATGGCATTTAAGTTTATCCAGAAAGGCTTAGATTATATTTAGTGATGTCTCTGCACAGATATAACATTAAGAAATTAGTCGTTTAATGTCCACATTTTAAAAAACCATTATAAAAATGTGATAATCCAATGAGCCAAGGTACAGTAGTTCCTTCTCATCATGGTTTTCTTTATGCACAATTTAAGCAGCAACAGATATTTTTGTATATCTTTTTCTCAGGTGTGGGAATTTTAGAGACATGTGGTAGTCAATACCAGTTGCTGCTTTGTCATGTCACTAACTAGCTCTGCAGATGGAAGATAGCTGTGGCCATTCACCTTTGTCTTCACTCTCCTATTACCTTTCATCCAACTGGCTATACATCTTTAATTTTATTTAATTTCACGTCATTGTGTTATTATAGTTTATTTCTAACTAGCACTTACATAGGGCTATCATGTGGCAGGCACCATTTCAAGCACTGTACCAATACCAACTCACATAATTCTTTCCAACAACTTTATCAGATAAGTGTAATAATTGTCTTTATTTATAGATGAAGCAACTGAGACACAGAGAGATTAAATGAGTGGCCCAAGGTCAGAGAGGTAGTTACTGCTAAAGCCGTGATTGGAGCGCAATTAGTCTGCCATACTTCCAACAATAAAGATAAATTAAAATAAATAACTACATATTTATACACTAATAAAAAAGAATGGGTAGGCTCCCAAAGAGCTTATAGTTCTGAATAGATATGCATAAAAAACGATGTCAACATCATGTGATATAAAAAAATAAAGAAAGAAAGAAAATCAATTATCTTTCCCTTTTTTGTTGTGTTTGTGTTTTCATGTGGCCCCCAAAATATTGACTGGGGAGTGGACCTGGTCATTAGTTGTTAAATGGAGGAAATGTCATGCTGCTCTATAGGGAGAGCCCTTTTCATTTTGGACCTAAACATCAAACCATGTTCCTGCCAAACAGGATTTAAAATGCCAATTCAATCACCACGGAAGAGAATATACTCATGGTGACTAACAAAATACAGAAACCAAGGAGAATACAGAGCCAAAGCTCTTCATTAAGTTAGAGATACGGAAAATGGCAGCATCAAACACTTGGACAACATTGACAGCGCATGCCTAAAAAAAGTTTCTATGGAAATAAGCTGATTCAAAAGACTTTAAAACATGGCTTGAAATATGTACATAAGCAGTAGGCCTTCCATTGAGGCTTGAGTGATTTGCTCCTGTGTTGTAAACATGGAAAAATATCCATAACATGATACTACCATTCTTTCTCAGAAAGAATTTAGGAAGCATGTAAATGGATTCAGTAGGCTGTGAGCGCTGAGGCACCTGGACATACTTGGAACTTCAATACTGGATTCAAGCAAGCCTAGGCGAGCAGAGATTCATAGGCTGCAGGAAGAAGACGTTAGAGAATTATTTCCCCAGTAATAGCCCACAAATTCTCCTTTCTCTTCTCTCAATACCCATTCAACAATGCCTTGTCATTATCATAAAGTCATCTTAAGATAAAAAAATAAATGGAGTCCGGCTGGTGTGGCTCAGCAGTTGAGCATTGACCTATGAACCAGAAAATCATGGTTCAATTCCTGGTCAGGCACATGCCTGGGTTGCAGGCTCGATCCCCAGTGTGGGGTGTGCAGGATGCAGCCGATCAATGATTCTCTCTCATCATTGATGTTTCTCTCTTCTCTCTCTCTCTCTCTCTCCCCCTTCCTCTACAAAATCAATAAAAAAAAATTTTTTAAACATGGAAATCGAACTTCTGGACCTAAATTTTTTGAAATAGCAGCTTCCTGATTACCAACCTCCTACACAACCACTCCGTCACCTCCCACTAAAAAAAATCATAAAACCTACAAGGAGAGCAAATACAACCATATATAACCCACACCTTTGACACAACTAAGAAACTAATCACCATGATCTTCAAATTACCTATAATTATATCTGAGGTCCCATTACCCACCCAATGCCACAAGCCTTCATGGCAAAAGAAAAGAGCAAATGATGGGCTTAGACAAAGCACAGACAATGTCACTCTCAGAAGGAGATACTTGTGAAAGTAGAATGATTTCCAGGAAATATCATTAAGTGGCAGGAAAAAGGTGCAAGACAGCATATGCTGTATGCTACATTTGTGTAAGAAAGAAGCAAAAATAAGACAACAAACATATATATGTCGTGATACTGTGTGGCCAAAAAGAAAAATAAATACACAGTGTGAATTGCTAGAGAGAAGCCAGGTGGCAACTTTTAGGTTACCTAAAAGAAAACCATACCAATGATTCTACAGTATAAGACTCATTGTCAAATTGCTGTAAATGGGCATCAGGGAATGCATAGACTAGAGTTGAAGGGCTATAACCAAATTCAGCATATAAATGAGATGAATTATTTACAGACAATTCAAGTCATAAGAAATGCCTTTAAGGAGTGGTGAATGGAGAAAGAATTATGGATAGATAAAGGCTGTACTATACAGATACAGAATAAATGTGGGTGGTCATATCATATCAACAAATGTTTTAAATAATACAGAAAGGTAACCTCTGTGACTACAAAAAAAAAGATCCCTGGAGAGAAATTAATTAGTCTTAGAGCAGCATTGATAGATAAGGGGCAGGTCACTTGGCAGTGCTATCTCTCTGGGCCTGAGAATGGAAGGCTGACTACATAAGGTCTGCCAGCATCGGGAAGAAGAAAGACTCCATAGAAAACCAGTCAATTCATCATTGCAGTTCTCACAAATAATATGATCTGGGATAAATATGTTCTGGATTTCATATTATTTCCCTGACCTGTGTAGAAAGATAATGTTGAGGTGCTTTGTAGATTGATGGTGGGGAGAGATAGAAAAATATATATGGTGCAAATGTATTTAATGTGTTTAACATTTGCACCATATATATATTTTATTACTTTATTTTTAGAGCAGTTTTAGGTCCACAGCAAAATTATACCCATATACCCCTATACTCTCAAAATTAAAAAAAAATTAATAGTAATTACTGTTTATGGTTTGCCTAGATACTGGCATTTTAAACATGAACTCCAGTTGCTTCGGGTACACCAGTTGGAGACTCTAAGAGTACACCAGTTGGAGAAACAGTGTGTCCTAATTCTTTCTACAGCAATCACTTATTGACTATGAGACCTACTGTCTGGGTAAAACCTAAGTATTTTCAGGATGTTAAATTCAAATAGCAGTGGTCATCCATCTTTGTTTTTCAACAGCACAATTTTGTCCAGTTACATTACTGAAAAATTCTCAGAGGTGTTTAATGACATAGCACTTAGTATTGTCCTAGACTTCAAATTGCTTATCATTTGTATCGATGTGTTTACACATGCCCAAGTGCAGGCTTACCCAAATTGTAGGTTTCTCAGTTCTCTAACACTGCCTAACAAAGCACCCCGAATTTTAGTGACTTGCATTTCTCACAGTTCTCTGGGATGGCTGAGTGGTATTTTTTGTTGGTCTTCTGTGGGCTCACACTGTGTTGGAACTGAGCTTCTGGGCTGGCTGAGGCTGGGCTCAGCTGGGACAGCTCTGCCTTTCTCTCCATTAGTCTCAGGATAGATTGGCTCCTTCACCCGGAGGCAGCAACATTCCCAAACAGAGAAGGCAAAAGCTGCAAGGCCTCCTGAAGCTTGAGCTCTTCGGCCACATTCTGTTAGTCACGGGGTGGAACGTATATTACACTTCTTGCTAGGAAAGCAGCAAGATCCTGTGGCCATGTTTTTCAGTCTACCGCAATGGATGAGAGTCTGAATATGCTGGCACAAAATGAGAGCTAAGTAAATATTAATATTTCCGTTAGTATTATAATTACTACAAAGAAAAACATTAAATTTACATTAAAGAAATCAGTGGTGTCTTAATTATATTTCCCAACATCAGTAAGGCCTTTAATGACTATTTGCCCAGGGTCTGTCACATACATATTCATTAAGTCAGCTACTAATATTACCACAAAATCCTCACTAAAATTATCACTCGTTAGTCCTCTGAACTGGTGTGGGGCCCTTTCTCTCTATGCGTGTTGTCAAGACTCAGTTACATTGTAAAACGATCCCTACCTAGCACCTGTTCCAGCGTGTTAGGAAATCTCTAGTTTTCATTTTCTTTCTCTCTCAACCCTGCTCTCCCTGCCCAGCTATCTGTAGTTACAGTCTCACTGCTTCAGATTCATTTTCCCTTCAGCACCTCACCTCTTGAGCTACGATGCTTGGTTTTTATATTTTTCTTTGATTCCTGACTCCTTGTCCACTTTTAACCACATGTTGTTGACTATCCCTCATTTCACTCTCACGATGTGGCCCCCCTCTACTCTACTCCTGCCACTTGACCTCAGTCCCGGGTCCTCCACCTGACTCAGGGCTCAGAGTCAGCCACTTGCCAAAGATTCTACTTCTCTGTGAGGTCAGGTTATCAACACAGTCTCTCAGGGCCCACTGCACAACTGCAGAACACACACATACACACACACACACATACACATACACACACACACACACACACACACACCCCATCTCATCAATGAGCATGCTATGACTACGCCCAAGTAAACCAAACCTATTGGAAGATATTCACATGAATATAAGTCTCAGAGTCAGCCACTTGCCAAAGACTCTACATCTCTGTGAGGTCAGGTTATCAACACAGTCTCTCAGGGCCCACTGCACAGCTGCAGAACACACACACACACACACACACACACACACACCATCTCATCAATGAGCATGCTATGACTATGCCCAAGTAAACCAAACTTATTGGAAGATATTCACATGAATATAAGGAATAGGATCTAAATCAAAATAGTATTTGTAGCAAAAAGTGAGTCTCAGGTTTTTGATGTTTTTGTTTACTCATTCAGAAATTACTTTAGATCATCTCTAATGAGGCAAGAGAAAATAATCATAGTGGACCTTGAAGTTCATAAGTTGAGATTAATTTGATCCAAATGAGCACTAATGTTGTGTGATAGAGAACAGCATAGGGAAAGAACTGGAGAAAATGATCCCTTTGCTGTGTGAAGGACAGACCAAGGAAGAGAAGCCAGAAATTCAGTCATTGCTTCATCTCCCACACACTTGAATAGGGAATCAGTAAAAAGAAATATACTAGAAAATGAGAAGGAAGAAACAATAGAACTTGATTACAAACTGCACATCAGTGACAAAGTGGAGGAATAACATAAAAATAGCCAAAGTTTGCATTTTGTGTCACTACCAGTAATCTTTAAAAAAGTCAAAGGTGTCCTTTAGAAGGGAAGAATTTGAGACAAAAAAGAAAAAGATAAAAAAGTGAGAGGCCATACTAAAAAGAAAAGATCTATGAATCTGTTGTGTTAAAGATGCAACAAGATTGCATGAATATATTTCTTAGTTTAAATAAATGTATAACAACTACCCCTCAGAATAACACCAACTTTAGGGTTATTAACACTCTTTTTCCTCTCTCCAATTAATTCCTACAAAGTTCTTATCAAATCTGCATTTGGAGAAAAGAATTACAAATATAGTATTTATATTAAATTAATGGAAAAAGAAACTACTGAAATAGAACTAATCAAAAATGGTATCATTCTTTCTACTATGCATTCAAAATACCTGAAATGATATTAAGAGGAAGTTAAATTTGAAATAGGCCATTAACTAGCTTAATACTCGTTCTGACTTCTCTATGGCAACCTTAACTTGCTAGATAAGGCCAACAGGTTTGCATTCACTATCCAGCATAGCAAAGCCTCCATCATACTTATTCTTCACCCCACATTCCCAGGTATTGGGAGTGACACTTGCCAAAGTCTGTTCACACTGACATAACAGAACACCACAGACTGAGTGGCCCATAAACAGCAGAAATTTCTTTCTTATGCTTCTGGAGGCTGAAAGTTCAAGCCCAGGGTGCTGGCAGATTTGGTGTCTGGTGAGGGACTGAGTCCTAGTTCATAGACAGCCATCTTCTCACAGTGTCCTCACATGGCAGAAGGCATAAGGGAGCCCTCTGGGATTTTTTTACAAGGACACTAATCCCATTCATCTCCCAAAAGCCCTGACATCCCAAAGGCTACCCCATCTCCAAATACCCTCACACTGGGCATTAGGTTTAAACATGAATTTCGGGGGGTGTAAGCATTCGCAACATTGTTGAACAGAAGGTAGGTGCAGAGTGAACTTTGCCTCAGGTGACTGAGAAAAACACTGTTCACAATAATGCCATCTTTGCACAGGACATGCAGGCACATTGAAATTCCTTTTTTTAAACATTGAATAGAGCAAATGCCTTTCTTTTTTACTTCTTTACAATTATGAGCTGTAAGTAGAGTCTCAGAGCCTTTCAAATAAAGCAAAAAATAAAATAAATTTAGTATAGTCAGGTCAATGTAGCTCAGCGGTTGAGTGTCGAACCAAGAACCAAGAGGTGACTGGTTTGATTCCTAGTCAGGACATATGCCCCGTTGTGGGCTCGATCCCAGTAGGGGGTGTGAAGGAGGCAGCTTATCGATAATGTTTCTCTCTCATCGATGTTTCTATCTCTCCATCCCTCTCCCTTCCTCTCTCTACAAAACAATAAAAACATATTTTTAAAAAAGAAAATATATTTAATGTACCTGCTAGCATTTACCCTAGAGATTACAGTAGGACAGATCTCAGAGTCGAGGAGATTTGAGCTCCACAATGGGATCCTACAAATCACAGTCTTTTCCAGAGCGCACAGGTGACTGTGTTAGGTACTAGTCCTGGTTGCCATATCCTCCAAAACCCTGTGAAGATCCCAGTCTCACACTTTTCCCCTGAGGGAAGCACAGAAGGTCCAGGATGGTCACAAGGAGCCCGAGTGCAGGGCTCTCCAGCTGGGCAGAAGAGTTTCAAGGTCCTCCACAGGAGGTTGGTGAGGGGGGTCTCACCTCACGCCAGCCGGCCACTCAGCCTGCTCTGATTTCTATCACCTCCCTCAAAAGAACCATGAAATTTAACATCACTCCCTTTGAAGCTTCCATGTGACATGAACCAGAAATAGGAAAATATATTTTATATATAGAAAATAGACTACATTCTAAATATGGAAATAGGCCACATTTAGGATTTAAGCAATCTAGTCTTGTACTTCTCAAATTATCCTGTAGAAAAAGAAGCAGATTTGAGAAGCCATTGGTTGGTGTTTGCTTTGTTTTCCTAATCCCTTGTAGACCAACACATTTATAGAAACTACAATATGAATACTAACCCAGCTCATATCCTTATACACCACTGCAACAGCAGATTCATTTGCAAGTTTCTAAATATTCAGTTTCTGGACTCACTACTGGTAACCGTTCCCAGACCACTCTTTTAATAGCACTAGTCCAGCCCAAAGATGTATGGCTAAGAGAAGCAGGTGCAGATGGCTGTGACATGGCATAGCCAGGACTTGCCCATTATGTACACACTGGATACCAAAAAGGTGGCCCCAGTGGCACAGATGTAAAGAGTTCATAGCATGATCTCTCACAGCAATCTTATCTGAAGAATTCTCTGTTCTAGTTGGAACTATGAAATCCATATTTCCGTAGGGGTGTGTGTGTGGTGTGTGTGTGTGTGTGTGTGTGTTTTCCCCATCATTACATTTCCATACAATTCCACCAAGTCATAAAAGTAATAAATTCAGCAAAACATTCATCCTACTTATATCTTGATCAACATTTCAAGCCCCTAACCAAGATCTATAATATATTTTCTCTTCTAACCTTTCTCTAAATTTTAGCGTTTAGTTCTCATCCAGAAAATAACACAAGGGTTTACTCTATTTGTAGATTGTCAGCCAATTGCTTTACATACCTGGGGAAAAAAGAATTGATCAATACATAGTTTCTAGTAGAGCAAACCCAGTTATGGAAAATCAATAGTTTCAAATGTTTCAACTACCATTTAAAACACTGCCTTGGATAGTAAACAGGATGCAGGACTCCATCTGTCACATATCAACCAGAAAAGAGACATAAATCCACATTCAGAAATATGTGAAATCATTGGCTGTGCATAGACCATTATTTGATGGACATTGAATAAAAATCACAGTAAGCACCAGGCCCTTTCTTGGCCCTCAAATGCTATCAAAACCATCATAACAACTGCATAGCTTTCATACTGAGCCAACACTCCCTTCCTTTAGGCCAGTGGCTCTCACCTGGAGGCAATTTTGCCTATAGGGGACGTTCCGTAATGTCTGAAGAGATTTTAGCTGCCACAACATACTACTGGCATCTAGTGGGTAGAGGCCGGGGTTGCTGCTAAACATCTGACAATGAACAGAACAGTCCCCATAACTGAGAATTTGCCAGCCCAAAATATCAACAGTGCTGAGGTTGAGAAGCCCTGTTCCGGATTGTTCTCAGCCATGTCTTTAGCAAAGTGCCACTGATGACGCCGGATGACCAATGTGTGTTATCCAGTCAGAGTTACTCAGTTTCTCCAGTCTATGTGCAAGGTAACCTCCATACAGAACATTGCCTAAAGCCCCCGCATCACATAAATACACACACACAGAGAACACGCACAAACACGACGTGAGAGTGCACACGCTCACACTGGTTTCTCAATGATGCAGTACAGTGATCAGCAGACCTCACACAGAAGGGAAGACTTCATCCTGCCCCTGTAAGAGTGGTGTACATTTCCCTGGCTGGTTTTGCTCAGTGGATAGAGTATCAGCCCGAAGACTGAAGGATCACAGGTTCAATTCCAGTCAAGGGCACGTATGTAGGTTGCAAGCTCGATTCTGGCCCTGGTCAGGCATGTGAGGGAGGCAACCAATTGATGTATCTCTCTCACATGGATGTCTTTCTCCCTCCCTTCCATTCTCTCTAAAAATCAATGGAAAAAATATCCCCAGGTGAAGATTAACAAAAAGAAAAACAGTCATGTACCTTGACTGGTTTAAGCAATGGCAGATATTCATCCACTTCTACCAAGGATGGGTGAGGTGTAGTCTCCAAAGGAATTTCTACAAAGTTGTGTTCACTCTCCGAAAGGGATGTGCCCTCTTCCCTGGTATTTGGAAGCTGTGGAGTGAGGATGCGAAGCTTGAAGCAACCACAGCCATCTTGCAGGGGCAAGGGGACAAGTTTAAGGGCTCTGAGACTGTCAGAGTCGAAAAATGGAAAAAGCTTGGTGCTGGATGAGCCGCTGAGTTAGCTGACCCAAGATCTGCCTACATATGTTTCCTTGATATGTAGCTGAGACATTTTCATTATTTAACACTGATCTTATTAGGAATTCTATTACTTGAAGCCAAATGCTTCCTTACTGCCATAACTTCTCAAATACACATGCAACGTTCTCTTGATATTATAAAAGGCAAGCACTCTGCCCTGGCCGTGTGGCTCAGTTGGTTGGAGCATCATCCTGTGCACGAGAAGGTCATGGGTTCAATTTCTCATCATACCTAGGTTGTGGGTGCAATCCCAATTTACGGGAGGCAACCAATCAATGTGTCTCTCTCACATCAATGTTTCTCTCTCTCTCCTTTCTTCTCTTAAAAAAAAGTCAAGCACTCTATTATATATTAGTACCACAATGGTGTGTTTTTCAAGCTTTTTACCACTATTCAAAACTATAAATTTCTTCCAAATATAAGTAAGGGATAAAAGTTCAATCTACAACACAAGATTAGCAAACTTTCATTATGCAAATCCTTAACATGAATTGGAGCTTCCAGAGGCAAACTTCTCTGTGTGGGGTCTTTGAAGAAGGGATGATTCAGCTTGAGAAAGCCAGTTATACTTTCTATTACATCTGATGCTCTTTGATTGAGTGACTCTAAAGAGCTGGTAGAATGCAATATGTAGGCACACTTCATTTCATTGTGCTTTGCTGTATTGTCTTTTGCAGATATAGCATTTGTTACAAATTGAAGGTCAGTAGCAACCCTGAGTTAAACTAGTTAGTCTATTTTTCCAACAGCATTTGCTCATTTCTTATTTCTTGTCACATTTTGGCAATTCTCACAATATTTTAAATGTTTTTATTATTATTATATTTGTTACACTGGTCTGTGACCAGTGATCTTCGATGTTACTATTGTGATTGTTTGGGACACTTATAAGACTGCAAACTTAATTGATAAATGTTGTACTCTGACTGCTCCACAGAGCAGCCGTTCCCCCATTTCCCTCTCTTTGGGCCTCCTTATTCCCTGAGGCAGAAAAATATTGAAATGATGTCCATTAATAACCCTACAATAACCTCTAAATGTTCAAATGAAAGAAGAGTTACATGTCTCTCACCTTCAATAAAAAATTAGAAATGATTAAGCTTAGTAAGATGGCATATCAAAAGCCCAAATAGACAGAAAGCTAGGCCTCTGGCACCAGTTAGCCAAGTTTTGAACTCAAAGGAAAAGTTCTTGAAGGAAATTAAAAGTGCTACTCCAGTGAACACACAAATAACAAGAAAGCAAAACAGCCTTACTGTTGATGTGGAGAAAGTGTTAGTGGTCTAGATAGATCAAACCATACACAATATTCCCTTAAGCCAAAGCCCAATCCACAGCAAGGCCCTCACTCTCTTCAATTCTGTGAAGACTGAGAGGTGGGGAAGCTGCAGAAGAAAAATTTGAAGCTAGCAGAGGTTGGTTCATGAGGCTTAAGGAAAAGTGCAAATTGAAGCAGTAAGTGCTGATGTAGAAGCTGCAGCAAGTTATCCATAATATCCGGTTAAGATAATTAATGAAGGGGGTTAAATAAACAACAGATCTTCATTGTATACGAAACAGCCTTATATTGAAAGATGTGATCTTGGACTTTTCATCGTGAGAGAGAAATCAATGCCATGGCATTCCCCAAGAGATATGTCCATGTCCTAATGCTCAAAGCCTGGGAACCTTACCTTTATTGGGGTGGGGGGAAGTCTTTGCAGATGTAATTAAGTTAAGGATCTTGAGATTAGATCATTCTGGATTATGTAGATGGCTCTAAATCCAATCACAGTATCCTTATAAGAGATACACAGAGAAGAGGGGGAAGCAATGTGATCACAGAGGTGGAGATTAGAGTGATGCAGCCGCAAGCCAAGGAATTCCTGGAGCCACCAGAAGCTGGAAGAGGAAAAGAAGAATTCTCTGGAGCCTTTAGAAGGAGTAATGCCCTGCCAACACTTTGATTTCAGACCTCTGGCCTCCAGAATTATGAGAGGATAATCTGCTCTTGTTTTAAACCATCAAGTTAGTGGTAACTTGTGCCACAAAAGAAATTACAACAGTAGGGTAAGTCCTATAAATAAACTGAGTATAAAGGCCACAGTGCCAATATGAGGCACTAAAACCAATCGTATTTTTCTTTCTCTTCCATAAACAGGGGTAGCAAAGACAATGCACTTTAGCCAAGGTGCAAGACAACCAGATCCTCCACAAGTAATATCCACCTCGAGGAAATGTTTCGACCTATGAGAGGCTTCTGTTCTGGATTCAGGAATAAAAGAATATTTCATTCTTTTCTTTTTTTTTCTCTCCACCTAAAAAATAAGTGTCTCTTCTATTAAATAGCTATTGAAATAGTATTTCATTGACTGAACCACAATGGAAAGAGTTGAAATGGGTTATCTGTGAGATTCCAAAGCTCTCTGTCATTTTTTTCAGCATATGAGTTCTCTTTCATGCCAGAAATTTATCATAAGATCAGAGTGATGAAATACACAAAATTTTATATGCAAAGTGTTCATCACAATATTATTCAGAGTAGCAAAGATATGGAAAATAAATTGAGTAACCATCACTGAGGATTGATTTAATACATTTTAGTAAAACTACACAATAAGACTCTATGCAGCTACCAAAAAAGGATGTTTCTAGTTATACTATTGTTAACAAGTAATATATTATTGAGTAAAAAGTCATTACAAAATATTATGAACAGTTTTTTTCCCTATCTTATATGAAGCACACAAATAGAAATGTCTGTAGATTATATAACCAAATATCAACAGTGATTCTCTGGATTTAAAATTTTAAGTGATTGTTATTTATTTTGTTATGCTTATAACATCCTATATAATAAAAGCCCAGTGACCAAACGGCAGAATGACCAGAAAGACCGGTCAACCAGTTGCTCTGATGCACACTGACCACCAGGGGGCAGACGGTCAATGCAGGAGCTGCCCCCTGGTGGTCAGTGTGCTCCCACAGTGGGAGCGCCACTTGGCTGACTGGGATGAGCCATGATCCCACAGAGGGAGCAGCCACTCAGAGGGCGGGTCCACAGCCACTCAGATAACCAGGATGAGCGGCGCTCCCACAATGGGCTGATCCCCACAGGCCACGCCCCCCACCAGTACACGCATCTAGTTTCATGCACCGGGCCTCTAGTTTCAATAATAAATATATATTACTTATGTAATTTTAAAGGTATTTAAAAATAAACCCCTTAGAAAATTATAGATGCATGAACCATTGTGAATTTTACCATAAGCTCTTCTATTCACTGATGCCAATAAATTAGTTGATTTTTCTGTAACTTGCCATCTGGGCAACTCAACATATTTTTCTGGTTTTATTATCCCCTTGTTTAAACTGTGGGGACTTTGCACATTTGTAGTTCATTAAGTGCCCTGTTTGAGAATCTAATACCAATTCCCTAAATACATAGGAATAAAATAATCAGAAAATAGTTAATAGAAAAAGCATCCTCAACATTTTTTTCAGGGAAACCTACGGTTTCTCCTTTAAAAAGGTTATGTTGTATGACTCAAATTAAGTATATGAATTATAATAAGATCCACTTCTGACAACACCATTAAATAAAACCTGCCACTCACTTTTTTTAATTGTTGGGCACATCGCAGGATTATACAGTTATTATCATTGTTCCAGCAATTTAAAGGGTTAATATAATTAAAGCTCATGCTCCAAGTTCATGAAAATTTAGCAGTATAAATAGGCACTATTTCACAACTCACAGTACCTTAATTAGGGCAACTGCAAACAAAATGCTATTAAAGGATTTCACTGTGCTTTTTGCATTATCACAAATAACAAAACTACTTAGAAAAGAATTTTGAAAGTTTACAAATAACTGGAAATTTGGGAAACTTCATTGCATAACTTCATACAAAACAAATTAATGAGGAAAGATTCATAATAAATTAATATATTGAATTAGGTCTAAACTCAATGAGATTACATTAAAATCTCATTTCATTCTATTAAAAATTCAATAAAGCAGTGCCAATTAAATGAGGCAACTGGTAAGAACAAGGAGATTTACTGATGTTCCCTCTAGTCTCCCTCATTATTAGGTTTCATTTTTAACAGCTTGTTGACAGTGATTCTCCCCTGACAGCACCTGAGCTGGGATCATGAGGCAGCTTTGAAATCAACTTGGGGAAAAAATAATAATTCCCAAATTGCCATTTAGCATATCTGCCTCTCCAGGTAATTGAATTCTTGTTGAAAATACATCGTTGGAGATATATGAGAAAGAGCAGGAGAGAGAATGAAGTTAATGGGTGGAAGCAGTAAGAATATGGACTAAAGAACAGCATGAAGCGTTAGAAAATAATTTAGAAACTTGCTACTTGCTCTCATTTCTATGAATTTCAACTTGGAGGTGAGTCCCCAGAAGACTTATTTTTATTTTTGCACCACAGGCTTCAGTTTAAAAGGTGTGGTGTGCTTGCTGGGCCTGCCATTTTTCAATGCCATGTCCTAGGGCCTAGTCTATTGAAACAGCCAGATAATGGATCCAGCCACACTTCGGAACAATCCACCCACCAAGTCTCAGCTGGCTCAGCTCATTACAAAAATGCATAATCATTTTGCATATGGACTCCGAGTGTACCAGCATTTGAGATGGCAGCAAAAAGCAATGTTATTTTGCTAATCTCTAAGCAACTGGGAGGCAATGTCATGGCAGATATCCTGCAGTTTTTGAGTATTTATTCTAATCACTTCATATTGGACTCATAGACTCAGTGAGGGAGTAAGCTCCGTTGAACATGCAATTGATTTGGAGAATTCTCCTCCGAACCTTTGGTAACTCCAAACACTTTTTAAGTCCAGCCCTAACCAATAAATGCACTTATTTTAATGACTATTCTAATCAATCAGATTTCAGAACAATTAAGGGACATGAACTATTCCAGAATTTTGTTACAGAGAAAATGGCCCATAAAACTGAAAAGATCATGGACTATTTTGTAGAGTTTAAAATACAGCTGGACTAGTATTTGTTGACTTGCATTTGTAAAGTAGCTATGCAATAAATATGTTTTAAATGCATAAATGAATAGTTCTAATTACCTGATCAGCAAACACAGCAGAAGAAAGACTTTCCTATGTTAATTTGCTATGAAAAGAGTAGATCTGTGTGTCTCAACTGAGGATGATTCTGTGCCCCATCACCACCCCCAGCATGGGGTATTTGTCAAGGTCTGGAGACATTTTTGGTCATCACTACTATTGGCATCTGGTAGGTAGAGGTTAGGGATGCTGCTAAAACATCTTACAATGTACAGGAAAGTCCCCCACAACCAGTAATCATTCAGTCCAGAAAATATCAATAGAACCAAGGTTGAGGAACCCTGGGATAGAGAAAGAGAAAGAAAATACTAACCTAGAACTGGGAAACATTGATAAATGATCAAGTAGAACAGTCTTTAGGGACAATTCATCGTCTTCTATAGAGGTTCGTGGAACAGGAAGACCTGAACATGTGGGGAGGTATTCCTGGTAATAATGGGACTTTTAGAAATTAAGGGAGTGAGATTATCAAAATGCCACCTCCTTTTTCTAACACCTACATTCACAAACTGTTGTGTACAGTTGTAACATGAAAGCACTGGGCTGAAGCTGAAATTCCAAGCTCAGCTTTTTTCCATGTCCAGAGTTTACAGTAAGACCAAGTTCAGATTAACTGCAACCACTTCCTTATAAAAATCAGAAGGCCTTTTGAGTTCCTACCACCCCCTACCATCACATAAAAGAAAAATGTCTTCCATTTCCCTTCTAATTTAACTTAAAAAGTGATATGTACAGTTTTCAAAGTCATATATCTCAGCATTACCCATATTTTGTGCAGGAAGTCAGGGGAAGTTGGATATAATGTTTCCTCCATGCTTTGCCACCTTTTCCAATGTCTTATCCCTTATCACTTCCGATAACATAGAGTATCACTTGGTTTTTTAGAGTCCTCTCCAGCATCCTCCATGCTCTGGGCCTCTACCAAAAGCTAAATATTCTATAGGACATTTCTGAGTGGCCTCAGGTGTTAGAAAGTGTGACAAGAGCAGCCAATGAAGACTATTACTTCACATCTTACAAGTGTAGTTTTGCATTAGCTAGTGACTCTGAGAGGTCTAAGGGAATCAACAATCAAAATATACTATAATTGACAGACTGGCATAAAGACTATCAATATTTAGGAGAAAAAAAACAGCTTTTATCAATGTCCAGCTTATGCCATAGCCATCCAGCCTCTAGGTAAGACTAATCCCAGATGTAGTTGACAATGTATTTCAGTACCTCTATACTGGCATGCAAGGGCATCACACAGAGAGAGGGTGGTATGAACCACATCATACTGTTAACATTTGAGTTGGAGGTTTTCTACATATAGGAGAGTACATCTTATCCTTTTATCTGCCATTCTATAGAGGTTCTTAGAGGCCCACAGAGATTTTAATTTTTTAATATTATTAAAGAATAGATGAGAAGTCAGGGCAGTGTTGCTCAGTGGTTGAGCACCTAGAGGTTTCTGGTTTGATTCCTGGTCATGGCACATGCCCAGGGTGTGGGCTTAATCCCCAATAGGAGGTTGCAAGAGGCAGCTGATCAATATTTTTCTCTCATCATCAGTGTTTCTATTTCTCTCTCCCTAAAAGTAAATCAATCCTATATAATAAAAGAGAAACATGCAAATTAACCATCCCTCTGCTATGCTCAAGCCACGCCCACAAGCCATGCCCACCATCCAATCAGGAGTGAGTATGCAAATTAACCCAACTATGATGGTGGCGGCCATGGAGCTGGAGCAAGCAGGAGGCTTGGGTTGCCCCCAGCGATGGAGGAAGCAAAGCTTCCCACCTGCCCTGGCCGGCCCTGGGCTACGCTCAAGGCTACAAAGTTTCAATTTTAGAAGATAAATAAATCCCAGAAAAAGAAAAAACGAAAAAACGGAGAGGCTGGGAGCTTGGGTCACCGGGGGGCGTGGCAAGCCTGAAAATGGCCATCAGCGCATCACCCTGGCTGGCCAGGCACCCCAGCGGGATCCCCACCCTGATCCAGGACACCCTTCAGGGCAAACCAGCTGGCCCCCACCCATGCACCAGGCCTCTATCCTATATAATAAAAGTGTAATATGCAAATTGACCCTAACAGCAGAGACTGGGAATGACTGGTCACTATGACACACACTGACCACCAGGGGGCAGACGCTCAATGCAGGAGTTGCCCCCTGGTGGTCAGTGCGCTCCCACAGGGGGAGCTCTGCTCAGCCACAAGCCAGGCTGACGGCTGCCAGCACAGCGGTGGTGGTGGGAGCTTCTCCTGCCTCCTCAGCAGGCAGGCGAGTGGTTAGGGGTGATCAGGCAGGCAGGAAGAGTGGTTAGGGGCAATCAGGCAGGCAGGTGAGTAGTTAGGGGTGATCAGGCAGGCAGGCAGAGTGGTTAGGGGCAATCAGGTAGGCAGGCAGGCAAGTGGTTAGGATCCAGCGGTCCCAGATTTCAAGAGGGTACAGGCCGGGCTGAGGGGACCCCCCCCCCCCGAGTGCACAAATTTTTGTGCACTGGGCCTCTAGTGAAAAATAATGATACATGATAAGTATAAACAATGGGGGAAGGAATCAGAGCCAACCGTGTATGAACTGGTAGAGGCAACTAATCCATGTCTCTGAGGCAGGAGCAGAACATTCCTCCAGTCCACAACTTCCTTCTCTCTTTTTTCTTCTCTTTTTTATTTTTTTATCTTTTTATTTTTTCTCCTCTCCATTTTTCTTTCTCTAGCTTGTTAATCTAGCTTAGGCTCTCCAGCAACCCTCAGGGGCACCCAGAAGGACAACTTGGCTCAAGCTGGAGGTGGCAGCAACAAGGCTGCTGATCCTCTGACAGCAGCAAAGGAAAGACAGGTTCTTATATTTTTACAAGATGATTCATCATTGAAATATTCATCAGGTTTTGACTGAGCATTTAGTCCCTGCCAAACAAGGACCAGAATATAAAGACGAATTAGATGTCATCCTGGACACAAGGACTTTATACTATCACTGAAAATAGGAAGATAAAAAGTGGTCAGAACAAAATCAAAGAATGGGCATTTTGGTAGCATCTGAGCTCTACCTCGGAGAATGGAAATTTCATTCAGGCCACAGACCCTGAGGAATGAAAACTGATGGCTAGATGGAAGGACACAGAGTGACTGAAGCCTGGGGAAGCCTCATGGTGAGGCAGGGGAGACAATCTTCTCTGGGCCGTGAATACCTTTGGTGGTCTAGTGAAGCCAACTGAATCTTTCTTAGAACAATGTTTAAAAGTGTTTTTAAATAAAACATATAGAATTAAATGAGAGCCAAGTACCTGAAAGTACAGTTCTATTCATGAACCTATCAATGGTACATGGACTCCAAGTGAACCATTCTTACTAGACGTCTAAGGTCAAATTACAAAGTTAACTTCCAGGCTAAGGAATAGAAAGGTGGTAGGAAAGAATGACTGAAGTAGTTTATAACTTGGAGGCCACCTGCAGTTACCCACCCCAACCTGCAAAGAAAAGAAGCCATTCAGTGGGAAGATGAAAGACGATGTGTACTGAACACAAGGAAGGCCCAGTCAACTAGCACAAGCTAAGGACACAAGAAGTGATCTTTGCTAGACTGGGACTCCCACCTCCTTCCTCTCTGAAAGATGCTGATTTTTCCCTGTCAGAAGGTTGCTTTTATACTACAGAACACCCATCTTCAGTGATCAGAGCTATCGATGTCTGCGTTGTAACTCATTCATTCTCCTCCCTCACTACAAAAGCTCAGTATTTCTGAGAGAATGCTTAATCACTAGTTCACAAATTGCATTTTATTACATACTGAGTAACTCAGCCTCCTTCAGGCTCTGGATTTGAAAAAAATTCAAATGTTGTAGGTGCCCCTACATATGCCAAAGAAAACTGTGGGGACCTCACAGCTGGGTCTGTAACTGAGCAGTAATAAACCACCAAACTTGCCCCTGTAGTCCTCTCTGCTGGCACCACCCAGTGCACTCCAGGACTCCGATGAAGACTGTTTATTTCTGGAGATATTTGAGAAGCAAGTTGGATTGTTCTGGGGAACCACAATTGGTTTATTTGTCTTTGGAAAAAGTTAAGTTACCAAAACTAACAATGGCTCCTGGGGAACAGGTTAGGGCTAGTGGGGACTCTATTGAGAAGAGACAGCCAGTACCAAACAGAGACTTCAGAAGGGTGAGAATCTGTCCCCTCAAGACAGTGCAGCTCAAGATGTGGCCTTACTTCACCCACACCCACTTAGAACAAACTAATATCAAGAAAGCTGCTCTCTTAATACCAGAGGTTGGGTCACTCAAGAAGAGCACTGCATTGCTCGAAATACCTCTAGCTTTTATCTCTAGTTCACTGGAATATGTGGACTGTGGCTACTATAATTGACAACTGTTTCTTATTGCAGGAACAAATTGTTAAATGAAATTAATTGTAGCTTCATGATGGAAGCTACAGATCTCTCTGTCTTTTTACTTTATTGTTTTTCTGTTGTTATTATTTTGGTGGGAGGGATATATTAAAAGGCACACTCTAAGATGCAAACAATATTTCAAAACACAACTTCTCTCCTAAGATGTTCCTATGGGAAGTACATGCCAATATGCTACCTTCCCTCTGCTCAAATGACACCTCTAAGCATCACCGGTGGATTCATGTGGATAATACCACAGACCACATAGAGGGTGATGCATTCAGTTTGGCAATTATCCACAGTTTGAATGGGAGATTCATTGAGAGATCAATCAGCCAGCATCCGAATGGACAGCCAGCATGCTAAGGAAGGTTATAAAGTTTAAAGTACAGTGACATCAAAATATGGCCTAACCTTTTCAACTGTATCAGGGGAAAGAGTTGCTGAAGGATCTGCGGAAAAACAAATGTAGGTTTACTGTCTATTTTAACAACTTGGTATATAGAGCCACAAACCTCCTAACAGTCCAGGAGTCACGGATTAGATGCACTCTCCCCCTCCTATTATGATGCAGCTATTACACTGGGTTATGCTGCTACAGACTGATGATGTTTCGTGGGTCACCCAAGGCATATATCCTCTTGTCACATTTTGACAATGTCATGTACCTCAGAGAAAAAGCACATTAATGAAGATGAGCTTCATTTTTAAAGGTAAAAAGAGACAGGTTTCGGTGACCCATTAATGGGTAATTCAGAACTTATCTCCGCAGAGCTATTTCCTGACTTGCACACACACACAAAAGAAATTGGACAATGATTCAGCTTGTGATTTAACATTCAAGAACCTAACAAATGCACTCAGTGAAAACCCAGCCTTATTGCACCCTCCTGACTTTGATAGAGTGTCCCTGGTTCAAACAGATGCCTCTGCCTTTGGCCCTGAAGCACTGCTATCTCCGAAACTGAAGGAAAGGAACTTGTAAAAGGAAAACTGTAACTTACTATTTCAAGGAAAGTTTTGGTCTTCTACGAAGCTGGTGTAGTCAGCAGGCTTGTTGAAATTTTCTTCCTGAGTAAAATTGAAAAGAAAGAAAAGCAACGTTTTTATTAGACAATACTTTATTGGGGAGTTTAATCCGATCGATGATAATGTTCATGAGTCATGGGTGCTTAACACAATATACTTAATACAATAGATGTGCAAAGTAAGTGAATGCTAAAATATTTCAGTGTATATAGCTTTTAAAAAAAACTAGCCCCTAAACTCTAAGAATTTTTAATCTAATATAATGTGATACACATAGACATTGAGATGTTTTTCAAAATGGAGATTTATTGACACACAAACATAACTAAGTTTTAAGTTTTGCAAGTTTGCTCACTATTTTATCACTTTGGTTCCCCTCATTTGCCTTTAAATGTGTTTTTCTATGTCTCCGGAACATTTTTTTATTATATACTGCTTTTAGTAGCTTTCAGTGTTTATAATAATTGCCCCATATCTTTATATTTAAACATCCTCTTGGTAATCTATGTTGATCATTCATCATCCTTCTCTCCACCCACAGCCCATGCTACATGAATCTGTTTACTGAAAACCAAGACATAACTAAGCCTTTGTGCAGCCAGCCCCTTGAGTTCCAGCAGTGCCATAGGGGAAATAGATGAGTGCTCCAAACGTTATCCATTAAAACCATTCTCAGTAATTGGTTTAATGAAGGTGTTTTGCAATATTTATGATAAATATTAATTTTATTTACTCTGCCACTCCACAAATCAAAAGAAATGAATCCATTAGGCATGGTTTGGAAGGTAGGAGCATTTCTGATGGAATTTGAAGTTATTAAGGAATCTCCTGGGCATTAAGCCTGAAAATAAAACCATTAGATCTTCTAAACAAATGGAGTCAATATTGGGAGATTACATGCATATGCAGCCTCTCTTTCCCCCACAGCCCCTGAAATTGGAAACACACCACCAAGAGGAAGTAATAACACTGCAGTCAAATATTCAAAGTTTAATTTTTGCTCACTTTGACTATTTTTAACATTTTGAAATATCATTTTTATATCTCCACCTGAAAGTACTTATAAGGCTAGAATTCCAGGGCTGTGTTCACTATAGTATTTTATGAAAGCAATATTTTCCTTAGTTATTTTTGGGGTCAGGAGATCATTGAAAAATATTGTGACAGGGGTAATTTTCTAGTCACCTTCCAAATTAACAAACTATATTCTTAGCCTAACTCACTGGCTGGGAACCACAAGCTTTCATTGTAGGATCATCATCTGATAAATGTCATATAAGAAAAGACAAAAATTCTCCTTCAGACCTGATTCAAATTATTTGAGTTTGTACCTTGCTTCCCTCAATTCCCACATTTTTTCCTCATCTCTGAACTCAGAAAATGAGATATCATATTTTAAAGGCAAAGCCTAAAGTCATTTCTCAGCCCTTGAAACTCTGAGTTAATTCATTTCTGAAACAGATCAATGCCCATCAACATTGTTGGTCCCATCACACCCAGTCATTCCCGATGATAAAGTAGAAGAGATGGTACACATGGTCAGCTGCCCCTTGAGAATGAAAGACATGCTATCTTAATAGCATTCATTCCAAATCTACAGTGTATGTCATGGTTGTTTGGCCAGAAACGCTCTGTAGCTAATATCACTCAGGAAGATGTCAACAAAATACAGTTTTTGAATGATATCACAGGATCACAGTGAGAGGCTTTCAATATTCCTGAGAGCTGATTTGCCATTTTCTTATCATTGTTTATTTTCGCCTTTACAATATATAATGTTTGTGATGACTAAGGGCTTGTTTAAAATAAAACTTCACTAGTTTTCTACTTGTCATACCAAATTTTGGCCCTATAGTTTCTGAATAATCCCTTGCTTCAATTCAGATGTATTGTAGATATTCTAATGGGATTGCATAGCCAGTGAATTATTTTTTCTCATTCATCCCACATACAAATATTATTTATCTACATGGTTAGATGGACAAGCACTATGCTAGGAGCTAGGAACACAACACGCTAGCAGGTTAATGCAATAAGATGTCCAAAACATCAAAGAATAAGATGTATGTTAGGTATTTGTTACTAAATGGAGAGGGGTGAGTCCATTTCAGTTCATTCTACTTTCTTCCAAAAATGTTAAAGTTTACAAAATTAGCCACTTGATTCTTATAATATTTTTAGAATTTATGTTTAATATTAGTCCTATGTCTATTAAAACAATGGGAAAATCATGAATCATGTTATCCTAGGGAAGTATACTAGTGACATTTATAGATACTAATGTAACACTAAATATTCTTTGTGTGTTACCTTGGCAACCTACTAAAGACCTATAGTTTTCAAATCAAACTGGGAAAACATCGATAGTACACTGAACCCACTCAAGAAGCATCGCATCTCTGAGAAAATTATTTATTTTTCTGAAGTTACTTGGGCTAATATCTATTATTCCTTTCTATCTTATTGATATTAGAGACATTTGAGTCTATTCATGGCTCCAACGAACACTGTTTAAGATAATGGTGGCATTAATGGGATTAAAAAGCATTTAAACATCAACGTCAAAAGTTCAGGTACATCCTCTTTTCACTGAAGAATCTTTGTAGATCTGACCTTTGAAGTGTAATATAATTATTGGAACGAAATGGAAGTTGATGGGACAAAAAAAAATGGGAAAAAATTACTGGTGGATTTCAAAACACATTTTCCAATTCTTTCATCAGTGGCACATCTAGTCAATGTAGTAATGCAGAAAAGATGAGTTCTCAGATAAGACTAAATTATAGAAGAGAAAGTCTAGATTAAACTTGTTTTATTACTGAAATAAGTCATTTTAAATTACATTGTTATGTAAATTTGTTTAGTTTTTCTTAATCTGCAATATGAATTATCATATTTTAATCTTCAAAATATTGAACAGAGAGCCAATGCTAAGGCAAAATTACACCTAAAAACATTTACCTTTTTTATACCTCAGCTATAAAAATTGTCTCAAGTAAATAACTCCTCTAGCATGTTAATATATAACTGTGAAAGTATGTGTAGTTCTTAAAGTTATACACAAGTTAAAGGGATTGCTATCAGCTAAAGAGGCTGCAGTTATGCATGTGTGGCAATGATTATTTCAACAACAACAAAACAGAACAATATTTGGCTAACGACTTATGCAACAAACAAAGCAATCTTGGAAAGCCATTTTTAGCATTGGAGAAAAAAAAACAAAGTATTGAATAACATAGCTAATGCTAAAATCATTAGAAACCATTATGCTTTAAAATATATGAACAGCAATTCTTAAAAATAATTCAGCAGGCTGAGTTTCCCACCTTGCTTAATGGAGCATGTGTTCCTACATGTTCCAATACCTTCATTCAGTGGTTGGAAGGATCTAAAGCAATGGTTATCAACCTTCTGGCCCTTTAAATACAGTTCCTCATGTTGTGACCCAAACACAAAATTATTTTCATTGCTACTTCATAACTGTAATGTTGCTACTGTTATAAATCGTAATGTAAATATCTGATATGCAGGATGGTCTTAGGTGACCCCTGTGAAAGGGTCGTTCGACTGCCAAAGGGGTCGCGACCCACAGGTTGAGAACCGCTGTTAAAGGCTTTAAAATACTGATCCTCATAGTATCACAGTGGTAACACCAATAGCCTCCATTTGCAGACATGAAAAATAGAATACAGAAGCAAAACAGATAAAAACCTAAGCATTTAGTCTAATGCTTTTCATTGCAGCCCTGGCCTCCACTGGTTTCTTCTTACAAAGAAATCTAGACTCTTTGAATGACATAATCTTTTTAATAGAGAAATTTCCAAAGAATTAAAATAGCTGTAGGTCTTTGTTTTCATGAATTCATCTCTCTAATGTGGTCATAATTGCTTCCTTCAAGACCTTCTTTTCAAGCTTTGTGGATTATTTTAATAATACTCTTTGTTGGCCTTTATTTCTTACTATATAGGAGTTCCTAATTTAATTAGCAAGGGGTACTACCTGGGCATTTAGATTTTTTATAAAGCCCCTTGGGTAATTCCATGTGCAACAAAGCCTGAAAGCAACTGTGCTACAGTACGTGTTCTGTAGAAAAATGAAAATGTACTTAAGCCTGAATTTTTTCAGATATTTGCCTTAATTCTTCACTTCAGAAAATACTGTAATATTTGGGCCTTACATAAATAATGAATGGGTAGGAAATATGGTTTCCATAAGATGGTCATACCATTCCTTTATAGCTGAACTATATTTGTAATAGAACATGTCATATCTAAATGACAACATTCCAGCACACGTGAGGTGAGATCATCAATGTTCTTGGAAACTCAAATGTGAACACACACTCTTTCTAGAATTAACTTTATGCCTTGGCTCAATTTTCCCACACCACCACCTGCCAACTCCTTATACAGTATTCCCTTCTTCCACATCTTAAAGGAGGCTGACACTTTAAGTATTTGCTAGATAAAAACATTTTGACAGGTAACTCAGAGCCTGGCAAAGCAGCTGGTTTCATTAGTGATCATTCTAGTCATTACCATGCTCCATGTTCTTAAGGGCAGATGCCTCCCAGCATATTTCATTCATGCTCTCAGTTCTGACCTATGATGTAAAGCCAACTAAGTCTACACAACCTCCCACCAAGGGCCCTTTACTGTTTAAGATGATTCACACACTTTTTCCCCCTATTTTTCTTCCCTTTTCTTAGCAAGAGATTAAAGTTGGACGCCATCAATGCCCATCTGGAATCTAATTATATATTGTTTCAATAATTCAGTGTTCCAGTTATCTACTTCTACATAAAAATCAGCCACAAACATCAGTGAGTTAAAGCAACAGTTTATTTTTTCATTTAAGAGTGCTGTGGTTTGACCTGCCTTATTTAAAGTTCTTGATTAAAGTCTCCCAAGTGGTTGCAAGTAAGACAGCAGCTGGGACCTGAAGACGCAAGTGAATGTGCATTCAATGTGGTTTCTTTACTCACCTCACTGATCCTTGTTTCCCCCCTCCCCCCGCCTCTTTCCACCTGCCTTCTCAGTCTCTAAGGGAATTCCCACTTAGCATGGAATCTTCATCACTTGATGGACCCAAGGTAGTCACACTTCGAACATGGTAGCCAACTTCTAAGAAGTAGGAAGCAGAAGCTGTGACTGCGTTTAGGGGCTAGGCCAAGAGCTGGCACAATGTCCATTTGGCCATATTTATTTTAGAGGTCTTATTTATTGTAGTAGTCACCAACCTGTCTACTGTGAAGGGGGTGAAGAGAGAGAATCCATTTTTCAATGGGGTGATGAGGTCACATTACAGAAGAGCAGGGGGGATGAAAGTCACTGTTGTCATCATCCTTGGCAAATAGTCTGACACATTCAACAAACTGTGATGAGGCTCCTTTGTGTCCTAAGTACCAGGCTAGTTTTTAATGATTAAAATACAAATAAGTCATGGTCCATATAAGTTAATAACTTAGCAGCTGAGTCACATACTGCCTCGATCCTCTACATCTTATTCACTGGAACTTCTGTCAAGCTACTACCTGATATTTACATTATTTTTTAAAAACTATAGTCACAACTTTGCTTCTATTCCTATAAAGTTTTATCCAGTTCATCTTGCCCTCTTATTTATTCTAACCTGACAATATTATTCTGAATTCTATTATCTACTTTTTTACTTGTTATGTAAAGGCATTTGTTGATTCAACACATTGCTACAAATATATACATTGGATAAAACTTGATCAATGATTTAACCTTTTGTCATACTACTGGAAACCACCTTAAGACAAATATTGATTCATCAACACATCCTGAATATAGCTGTTCAAGTGAGACATAACTTCTAAAAATGCATTATCTGCTAGCCCATATTTCTACAACTAGTTCACAAGGAAAGTATATGAAACTTTCTCAGATGCCATATTTGCCATATTTAATCTATGGGCATCCATGGGCACAGACAATAGTGCAGTGAAGGCCTGGAGATAGGGTGGAGGGGGTCAATGAGGAAAGAAAGGGGGGCATCTGTAATACTTTCAACAAAAAAGATAATTTTTTAAATGGTTTAATAATTCCTTCAAACTCAAAGGGGATCCAGTTGATCAGTGCTTTCTATTTTAGGATCTTATATAATATTTGTTTCATAAAATTTTTATATTTTATAATCTCTTCAAGATTAACAATTTATTTGATTCCATTTGATCTTCAAAAGCACCAAATCTGTGTACCAAGTTTCCAGAATCGGGATGTCTTCATTCATCAAAAACTTTTAACTAATAAATATTTATCATATATGGATTACTGGTTTCAGAAGAACTAAAATTTAATTAGCATACTCAATTGAGCATAAATCATTGACCTTGATAATCCAGAATCTGATTACTTTGTCTTAAGTAATTATCTTAATATTGTCTGTCTTAAGTCAAAATCAATACCAACACTGATAACCATACAATAGCTATGCCATCTACAAGGAGTTCTAGTTGATATAGTTGAAGTTAGTATTGTTGAAGCAGCTCCTCTCTAGGGTGTCATGTCAGCAAACTGAAACTTATATAACTTTTGTGTCCCAGTAAACCCTCCACTTGACCAGAAACACAGTCTATCCAGTCAGCCAATCCCCAAACACCAAGACAACTCTGGGACTTCTCACAGCAAGCAGGGTTGGCTATGTAGCCCCAGCCAATCAAAGAGTTCCTATTTTTCTCTTCCTGTTCTTTATTCTTTATCCTATAAAAGCTTCTCACCCCATTTTTCAGTTTTCTGAATGGAGACTGACTCCTTCACAACATGTTAAAGTTCATTTGTATCACTTAATTGCCTTCTTTAATCATTTTAGTAATACCGATTAATAGACAAAAAGGGAGTTTTCTATGAGACTACTTCTCCCATATTTGAACCCAGTAAAATGGTTTTAATGCTATAATCAATCTCTCACACAAAAGCTTTTCAGATAAGTTAAATACTTGACTTTAGCTTTGAAAGCATATAATTTTCTAAGGTATGAAATTGACTGGTTTCTGATAACCAATTTATTTGATTAACCAATTTTATTCCTGCATTTCCACAACCAATTTTACAAAAGCAAATAGATAAAAAAAATTATTTTCAATTTCATTATTACCAAAAAGAGTTTAGCTTTATTCTTTTACTGAATCAGCTCACTCTGGTAAAGCTGTGCTATATTAAGATCTGATACTTTTTAAGATAATATGGAAGCTCCCTGTTGTTGATGCTTCCTTCCTATGTAATAGACTTCTCATCTGGAAAAATAGAGTACTACTGACGTCTATTTTGCTACAGGCCTGAATAAAATTATATCATATTATCCATTCCATCTTATAAATTTCTCAAATATTAACTAATTGCAACAATTACATTAAGTAACTTGCTTGAAGGCACTGTATTTTTTTAGAATTATTTAAGTCCACTACACACTTAAGAATCCTGATGGTACCTGATACATGTTACTATCCATGACATTATAAATATTCATACTACTTTATGGTATTCTGTCTCTTAACATATGGGGAAACTAAGTCACATAGATTCAGAAATGAGACATTAATTCCAGCACTAAACTTAAAGATTCTTCAAATTCCACTCATGAGTCCTACCCACCAGACCATAAATTTTACCTTTAAAAATCATTAAATTACCCTTTAGCTCAAGTGACAGAACAGTTCTTTTTACACTTAGGGGTATTTGGTTCAAGTGCCAAAATGGAATGATTTGTCATAAAAACCACAAAAGGAGCTTTGATTAAACAACCCCTAATGAAGATCTGACATTTAATCTGCTCTTTTATTTGGTGAGATCTTTAAAATATTCTCGCCTTATGAATTCATTTCATATTCATTTGGAACAGTACTTGATCATAGGAACGTGACTATATGCTTGTACTAAAAGAAGATAATTAAGCAATATGTTCTGCCAAGGACATCAGCACCTTGTAACATCCATCATCCGACTTGGATAGTTAATAATTGCAGTAATGTTGCCATGACATTGCAATAAGAATATTTCATATCCTGCAGCTCCTTTGTCAATTGGACCTGCTCTAAGGTCAATGCTGGCGGCTTTGTAATAAAATTTTCATGTTTGCTGTGCCCTTTCTGAGGGGTATTCCCCCCACTTCAGTAAGGAAAAATGCCAGCAGGGCTTAATGGTAGATAAGCCCCTAAAGATGGTCTCTCATAAACCAATTAACTCTGAACATTCTACCAGCATGCGGTGAAAAAAATAATATTGTGTGAACTTGAACAAAGTATCAAAGCCAGACAGTAGGTATTATCTATTAATATAAACATAGACATGCTGAAATAATATACTAAGAATTAGAGCCATATTTTAAATGATAATTTTAAGATAAATAATTCCATAAAACTGACTTATAGTTGAAGATCAAATAGCACTTAATCTTTTTTCTCTTTCCTTGTGGAGTTCCCAGTTGATTAGAAATTTGTATAAAGCCAGAGAGAGCTACAAAATTGAAAATCTACTCTAGATTATATTACACTATCCTCCAAAGCCTCATATCAACAACAAAAAAGAACATCAAAAGTAAACAGAGGTCAAAAAGATAGCAGTAAGAATTTGCTCTTCTAATCCTAGTCAATAGCAGAAATACACACACACACACACACACACACACACACACACACACACTCACACAGTGTGTGTGCATCTTCTGTTCACATAAAGATAACAGGAAGCCTGTATCCGAAAAACACTTCCTCCCATGATCAAAAGAAAATGTATTTCCACATTTAAAGTCTTTTTTATTGATTGATCAAACAAAATCAACAGATCTTGATTTGGATTTGTGGCTTTACATTCGCTTATTTATGGAGGAATCGGAGCCTTTTGTAACCTCATTGAAGACAGAAGAGACTGAAATGTACCATGAGGTCCTTGAAACCCACAGAGGTTATATGTTTGCCTTCAAACAAGTCCATAGAAGTTCTTTCCAGGACCCCTGTGGGCATATAAGTCACTCTACCAAGATTTTCAACATTGTATTCCACTTTTAACACCTCAAGAAACAGAAGACAAAATACTAGGTCAGAAAAATAAGGGAAAATGGTTTTAACTATATTGCATTTTTCAGTAATAAAATAAACCAAAGAAAACGTAATCTGACAAATGACTGTTCTCCAAAATGTACAAATAATGCTTAAAACTCAACAAGGAAAGAAACAGCCCATTAAAAACTGGGCCAATAGCAGACACCTACCTCATCAAAGAAGATATACAGATGGAAAATAAGCATATAAAAGACACCTCACATCAATGCCATCAGGAAATGCAAATTAAAACAACATACCATTAAACAACCATTACAATGGCCAAAATCCAAAACACTGACAAAAACAAATGCTGGAGAGAATGTAGAGCAGGTGAAAATGCAAAATTTTGGAAGACTGTTTTTTTTGTTGTTTTTTTTGTTGTTTTTTAATATATTTTATTGATTTTTTACAGAGAGGAAGGGAGAGAGATAGAGAGTTAGAAACATCGATGAGAGAGAAACATTGATCAGCTGCCTCCTGCACATCTCCTACTGGGGATGTGCCCGCAACCCAGGTACATGCCCTTGACCGGAATCGAACCCGGGACCCTTCAGTCCGCAGGCCGACGCTCTATCCACTGAGCCAAACCGGTTTCGGCTGGAAGACTGTTTGACAGTTTCTTACAAAACTAAACATACTCTTACTATGCAATTGTGCTCCTTGGTATTTACCCAAATGAGTTGAAAATTTATGTGCACACAAAAACTTGAACATGGATATTTATAGCAGCTTTACTGAAAATTGCCCAAACTTGGAAACAACCAACATGTCCTTCAGTTGATGATTGTGGTACATTCAGACTATGGAACATTATACAACACTAAGAAGAAATGAGCTATCAAGCCATGAAAAATACATGGGTGAGGCTTAAATGCATATTATGAAGTGAAAGAAGCCAAGCTGGAAGACTACATACTATATAACATTCTAGAAGAGGAAAACTATGAAGAGAATAAAAAGATCAGTGGTTATCAGGAGTGGGAGGGGAAAGAGATGAATAGATAGCACATGGGGATGCTTATGGTAGTGAAACTTCTCTTTATATGACAGATATATGTCATTATACATTTATTCAAATCTATATAATGAACAACATCAAGAGTGAATCCTAAGATAATCTATAGAATTTGGGTGATTCTAATGTGTCATGTAGATTCATTCTTGGTAAAGAACAAATAAAAACATGCGCCATTCTGGTGAGTGTTGTTGATAACAGGGTATGTTAATGAGGCAGTTTATGTGAGCATCAGGAAGGAGGTATATGGAAAATCATTATACTTTCCTTTTAATTTAATTGTGAAACTGAAACTGCTGTAAAATAATAAAATTTTAAAAATTTAGAGTTACCAGCAGCATTTTCTCACTGAGCTTAAATTGTAAATGAAATATTTTCCCCACAGTTAACCCAATATTTTGATTCTTTTCAGATGGACTTGTATGGGTTACTTCGTTTTCTAAGTTTTTATATAAATTCCTTGTTCTTCATTTGCTTTTTCTAAAAGTAGTTTTCAGTATGATGTCAGCTTCAATGGGTAGAGGGGAAATATAAACTTGGGTTCTGAAATTGTTTTTTGAATGCCCGAGTTTCTTCTTCCTTTATTTTAAGTAAGAAATAAACAAAAAACTTCCACTTAAATGCTTTGACATAACTGATTCTGTCAGTTAACTCTTTAGCATGGAACAGTGTCGCCTTTAGAAAATGACAGAAAATGGAATGGCTGGTAGGGATGTTTATTCTCTCATATTTTTACCAGACCCCAAAGGAACAAGGAGGGAACTAATTTGTGCTTACCTCCCCCAAAAGCAACAGCTGTTTCTCTCCGTGAAAGAATAGGCTGCTGCCCCTGAGTACCTAAACCACCTTAGAATTATTTCTTGCTCCCATTTTGCTCTTGCTCTGTATCCTAACATTTCTAAACCTTCCATATGGCCAAGCAGATGAGCGACCCCTTGGGTATAGCGTGTAAATACCAAATGAAATATCATAAGTGATAAAGCGTTACAGTTGTCTAAGTCTTAATGCTTCAAATGTTTCCCATAGTCTCTCAACTGTGGCCTCAGATGTGTAGTTGCAAGACCATCATTCTGCCTGTGAAACTGGAATAATTTCATTTCTTTCCTGGATTTTATCTCTCCATGCAAGCAGTGCAAACAAAAAGTCATAGCAATGATAAATAAAAACATTTAACCTGGAAAACAAATGTTTTTTTCTATGGGATGATTGAGTACAAAATAAGCCAACACTAAATGTCATCTAAATTTAAGGAAGAGAAGGGAGAAACCCGCCAAGGTAATTAATTGTCAGTGGGCTTGAAAAATAAGTCCCTGAAAATCCATTCAAGTTCTTAATAATTAGGAACCACAATCAAACAAGAATGCACAGGCAAGCAAATAAATCATCTAAATAAAGGCTCTTAAGTTTAAAAGAATCTGAAAGTAATACCTGACAAACTTCTGGCAAAACTTGAAAGCACATATTGCCAGAAGATAAAGGCATGGGGTGGAGGGGATATTAAATGCCACAGTAAATATTCATGCTGCATTCTACTCAAAACTACATAGGGAAGGGCCCTGGCCGGTGGTTCTGTTGGTTGGCGCATCGTCCCATACACCAAAAGGTTGTAGGTTTGATTCTGGTGAGGGCAGATTCCACCCCTGGTCAGGGCACATATGGGAGGCAACCAATCAATGTTTCTCTCACACCTCTCTCTCTCTCTCTCTCTCTCTCTCTCTCTCTCTCTCTCTCTCTCATATCTCTCTCTCTCTCTCTTAAATAAAAAATAAATCCTTGGGTGAGAATAATAAAATTATAATCTAAAAAAAAACTACATAGGGAAAGAGCTTGGCCTATGATAAATACACCTAGTACACTATAAATTACACAGAATCAAATGAAATGGAATTGTTATATTATCCCGGAATAATACCTATTGGCCAATATTTCTGATGAATATTATTTTCTGGCTATTACACATAAACATAAGTATTAAACTGGTTATGTTGAAGACAGAGCTTACAGGGCATCCATAAATCCAAGAGATTTGCCCTAAAATTACAAACTGTTATGTAAAATACAACAAAAATGCCCCATGACTCTCCCTAATTTTTTTTTAATATTGTCCCTAATGAACAATGTTTTTATTTTCAATTCATTTTCTCCTCCAAGCAAAGAGGAAAATCTAGATGGTTCAAATGGAAACAGATATTTTGCCTAAATTATCTGAACAAATATCTTAAACTTTGGTTTTGCTATGGTCATGTAAACTTTGCCTCTGTGCACTAAAGGCATTCAAATCATTTAAATTATTTTCATTTGTGGTGTGATTCCATTTATGCGCCATTCAGAAAAAGACAAAACTAAGAGCAGAAAGCAGATCAATGGCTGCCCAGGACTGCATCCTAAGGGAGTGGATTTATTGCCAAGAGGCACAAGGGGGATTTGGGGGGTGATGGAATGTTCTATGTCTTGGTTGTGGAGATGGTGGTGAAGTATTTCATACATTTATCAAAACTCATCAAACTACTCACTTCAGAAAGGTAACTTTTACCATCCATAAATTATATGTCAATAAGCCCTGGCTGTAAAAAAATATCACAATATGCTGTTTAATCTGGCTATTAAGTTGGAAAATATTTCAACTAAACCACTGCCCCAAATGTTGATTCTTTGCCATTGTTATATGGTTTGAGGACATGGACCTAGAAATTTTCAGTAGTATGACTTTCCAACTTTGTATAGTGTTCACCTCAAATTTGAAATGAAAATATTCTTTCAATTGTATTATTTTCTTGTCATATTAAGAGGGCGATTGCAATTAAAATAAATCCTTTTACATTTATATTACTGGATGCTTGATTCTAGTAAATAAAACCCAAATATTCTATCTTTAGATCTGACTTCATCATCAACTATGAGACCAGGTACATGGGTATCATTATTTAAACCCACTTCATTCAGCCACAAGCAGAAGTAACTCGAGTAACTCTGCAGCCCTAGCCTGTTTGGCTCAGTGGATAGAGCATTGGCCTTCGGATTGAAGGGTCCCAGGTTCAATTCCAGTCAAAGGCACATACCTCGGTTGCAGGCTCCTCCGGCCCGGGCCCTGGTGAGGCATGTGCAGAAGGCAACCAGTCGATGTTTCTCTCTCATGTCAATATTTCTCTCTGTCTTTCCCTCTCTCTTCCAATCTCTTTAAAAATCAATGGGAAAATACCCTCGGGTTACATGACCCTTGGAGAAGACACTTTTGGTGGGAAAAAAAGAAGGTACTCACAAACAACTTGGTTGAACTTCTTATTAAGGAACATCCTCCAGGACTCTTCACTATTGGGAAATTCTCATTCCTCAGTGTCAAGTTTAAGCCCCAGGTGCATGGTTAAATGGCTCCATCCTCCACAGTCCTCAATGCACTCCCCTGAACTGTGACACTTGTCTGTACCATTCCTTTCATATGTAACATATGTCATGGCCTATCACCTATGTGCATGCATGTGTGTGCATGTGTACCACAATATATGCAGAAATATGGAGATTATTAAATATTCATTTGTGTCATATAAACTATGCATGTATTTATATAGATACATACAACATTTTTTTAATTTTCTTACATATTTATTGTTTATAATTAATATAATATTTAACACAGCTTATATTAAATAATACACAATATAGCTATATTAAAAATTAATATTTTGAAGTTGATAAATATATATTTATATTATACTAGGAAGGAAGGAAGGAAGGAAGGAAGGAAGGAAAAAACTGTCCAACCCACAGTGCATGTTGAGTGGTCTTGGCCAGAGTCTCTCTAATGTTACACGGAACCCCCAGAAAGCACATCATCCTTTAGAAGCAATGTAGTTACTGATGCAAATTCTGTAGGTTTCTCCTCCCCAATTATAAAAAGCTGTTATATTAATCTGAACCACCAGAATCTCTCAATCCAGGTTGTCAACATGGACAAGAGGAAAGCTGTGTTAGAAACTTCAATGGCCCAAACCCTTATTTTGACTAATGATAATAAGGTTCAAATATTATGAACCCTTAGGACCTCAGAACCAGAGTAGCATATAGATGCTCCTTTCAAGTATGTTCTGATTTCAATATTAGGAGATCAAGAGAGTTCTAAATGCAATAGTTTAGGTATAAATTAGACACTATTATGTTAATCAGTACCAATTTTTTAAAAGGAAGAAGAAAGAAAAAAAAAGGAAAGACACAGTAGGAAGGAACCGCTTTGCTCCAAGTGGAAAAATACTGCTGCAGATTCTAAATAATGGCCTGAGAGAATTCACGCTTCTCTGAAAATCTGAACACAGCCGCTCCATATGTCAGCATTAATAGGGAAAGGAGGAACATGGATACCTGAAACCCAGCAATAACGATGTGTCTCACCATCTCAAATCCCTGTCCCTGACAGACTGTATAACAGTTATTAGCAAGTTAAAATATAGTGCTATGCTTTTCACCCAATTCTCTCCTTTGCCCACACAAAACAGGTCATTCATTTGCATCAAAACCAACTTTCCTTCTCAACCGTTATTTCTACCAATTGCATCGTTATTTAAAGCATTGTAATCTCTGACTCTTTCCAGACCCAAATACCAGGGTCCAATCAGCTACCCAATCCTTCTGCAGGAATGCTGTGCACAACCACCCCTTACACCTCCATCCCTTTCAACCAGACCAGTGCTGCAGGTCTTCCCCACCTCAAGCTTTGCCTCACTGTGTTAACTGTTTCTAATGTAATATTCTTTCACACAAACAATTTGTGCGGTCAGTTTCCCACAGAAAACCTTACAATGGCTCGCCTCTGCTGAAGATCAAAATGTATTTAATGTCAAAACTTACAACACTTCAAATATAACACACAAGTATCTCTAAAACTTAGCCATTATTTGCCTAAATTAGCCCTCTATTCCAAAGTAGCCTATTCTCTCTAGTATATGCTGAGTTCATTACTCTACATGACCCTTGGAGAAGACACTTTTGGTGGGAAAAAAAGAAGGTACTCACAAACAACTTGGTTGAACTTCTTATTAAGGAACATCCTCCAGGACTCTTCACTATTGGGAAATTCTCATTCCTCAGTGTCAAGTTTAAGCCCCAGGTGCATGGTTAAATGGCTCCATCCTCCACAGTCCTCAATGCACTCCCCTGAACTGTGACACTTGTCTGTACCATTCCTTTCATATGTAACATATGTCATGGCCTATCACCTATGTGCATGCATGTGTGTGCATGTGTACCACAATATATGCAGAAATATGGAGATTATTAAATATTCATTTATGTCATAAACTATGCATGTATTTATATAGGTACATACAACATTTTATTAATTTTCTTACATGTGTATTATTTATAATTAATATAATATTTAACACAGCTTATATTAAATAATACACAATATAGCTATAGGGGGGAAATTAAGCGGATATAATCACCCCTCAATCTTTTATAAACTTTGTACAATAGTTAAGAGACTGTAATGTTTGAATAGCTGTTACTGGTTCGAATTTGGCAATTTGAACATTGAAGCCATTTATCTTCTGCTGTGCCCAGGAAAATCTTAATCAGAGATCCAAGAACAGATAGGCAGGGGAGAAATTTTCTGGCTAGGCAGTGTTTTCACATCCCTGAAGCTGATCTCTGTCATGATGATCTTTCAAAAGAACCTATATTTTAACCCAGCTGCCAATAGACAGCAAAAATAGGTATTAAAGCAGCTTGCTTGGAGAAATGTGTTGAGTCATTTTTTAAAAAAACTGTTTAAAATTGTATTATTAATATATATATATATATATAGAGAGAGAGAGAGAGAGAGATACAAATATGTATATATTCACATATGACAGGCATATAATTTCCTGTTTTGTAGAGGTCATAAACTTCACAACCTAATATTTTTTGTACACCAAGTACCAGTTTTCTAAGAAGACTAGAACAGCAAAATAAGAACAAAAGGAGAGAAAGGAAAACCCAACCTGGATGTTTGGCCACTGTGTGAGGGTGTTTACACAGTTCCTCCCTCCCACCTGTTTAGCCTTTTATTCTACCGATCTAGGATTCCTTGAGGCTTTCAGCTGATCCTGGGGATGGACCTATACTCCTTTCTAGAGGACAAGACAGAAGGAAGGGAAGGGGAGCTGGAAGGAGCATGCAGGTGACCTCCCTACCACTAACCAGGGAGTGGGAAGTAGGAGAAGAGCGTTTTGAAAGAGCACAGATCGAAGTGGAATGTAACTGTCACAGCATTAACATTGCTAACACATCAGCTTTTTTTTTAAGATACTTGAGACAAAAAAAATTAACAAAGGGATTGAACTAAAAACTCACAGAAACAAAAATTAATCTTACAACCCATTTTTTAAAAACTCAGAGCTATTTTGAAATGCTTATTAAATTATTGAGTGGTTGTGACTTATTTATTTTTTTAATGATAGCAGTCGGCATTGACCATGGAGTAGTGAGATACTCATCCTCACACGCTGCTGGTAGCAATGTATCTTGGTAAATCCATTCCATGAAAAGCCTTGGTAATAAATTTTGAGCCTGAAAATCTGTATAACTTGGACTCAATATCCTTCCTTTTTGGTATCTAATCTAAACAAACTCAGGCCAAGACACCTTCTTTTCATAATAGCAAAATTTGAAAACAACTTGAACCAATGTTCAAGAGAAATAGAAGACTGGTCATATCAATTTTGGCCCATCCAATGATAGAACACAATGTGGTCATTTAAAATGTTGATTTTGATGAATACAGGGTATCCCCCAAAAAATGTATACACACTTTAACAGCTGATAGCTCAATTTTGAAAATGAAATGTATTTTAATAAACACTGCCTTTATAATTATTCAAAGTGTGGGTATACATGTCTTGGAACACCCTATATTTAATAACATGGAAAAATTTTCACATTACAATGTTAAGGTAAAAAAGATACAAGTTGTATGTATATTATGATTCCAATTCTGTTTTAAAATATGCAAAATAAAACATTCTAGAGGAAATAGACCAAAATGTTAAAGATAGTAATACAGTTTTTCCCTTGTGTTTTATATTTTCCAACTCCTCTATAATTCAACATGTATTAATGTAATAACCCAAAATAAAGGTGAAGGTCTTCTTTAAAATTAAAGTTCTGGAGGAATATTAGATCTCTGAAAAATAATTTGTAAAAGAAGCGGCAAAATAGCTGATTATAGAAGAATTTTAAAGTAATTTTATGTAAATTACTTGAAAGTAGTGTCACGGGCAGCACCTCCTGGGAATGGGAGAGCCATCTCTCTGATGTAGGAAATTCGGGGACGGAAGCCCCTTCTGTCTGGAGGAGCAACCACAGATGTCCACAAGGCCCACAGAACTTTGATCCCTGGATTCTTTCTTCTTCTGTCCTTTCAAACGGAAGTATAGAGCTTATCTCTGTTATTTTATTGCTAACAAAAAGCCAGAAAGACTAGCAGAGCTACCAAGGGAGAATTCTTTCTAAAAGTTAAAAGAAATACGAAAGGATTTTAACATAAGTTTTTAAAAACCTTGTTTAGCACTGGCCGGTGTGGGTCAGTTGGTTGGGCATTGCCCTGTGCGCCTAAAGGTTGCTGGTTTGATTCCCGGTCAGGGCACATGCCTGAGTTGCAGGCTCGATCCCTGGTAGGGGGGCACGCAGGAGACAACCAATCAATGATCCTCTTTCATACAGATGTTTCTCTTTCTCCCTTTCTCTCCCTCTCTCTCTCTCCTTCTAAAAAAAAATCAATAAAAATACATTTTTTTAATCTGGTTTAATTTAAGGGACTTTTCCAATGGAATCTGTGCACAAGATCCATTTTGGGGTAAAAATCAAATATGGTAAGAATTTTACCTAAGAAAAATAGATCCAGTATGGCTGTGTGTGCGTGTGTGTGTGTGTGTGTGTGTGTGTGTTTATTTTGCTCTTGATACATTTTTGACATATAATATAATTGCTGCCAACAACTAGTGTGTGGCCTTGGCAAGCCTTGCCATTTCCCTGCATTTTGGTTTCCTCCAAGGCAGTCGAGAATGGTTCAGAATGTGACCTCCAGAGCCGACCTGTCTGTTTGCATTCTGGTTCTGCTCTCTTCTAGCTCTTAGAACCTGCAAGAGAAATGACCCTTTCCAGGCTTAAGTTTCTATCTGAAAAATGGGGATAACATTTATTTCTTATAACTTATCTCATCAAGTTATAGGAAATAAATGAGTTACTATAAAGGAGGGGCAAAAGGAGGTTTACAGTTGTGAGTACATGAAACAGTTTACTCTTGTTTTATTATTCATTAATTATTGTATTATTGTCCATACAAACAACTGCAAAAATACTTTGCCCTACCCTTTGTATAAAACACTGATAGCAGAATATTTAGTTCCACTTAAGTGTTACCTATATTATTTTTACCTTTAAAATGAGCATCTTAGATAAGATCGTCAAGTTCTCTTCCAGTTCTAAAATTTACAAATTTGAAGGATTTTAATTACCAATTGAGGTTATCATGTTTAAATAATTTGATACAAAACCATATTTTCAGTTTTAAATATGGAAAGAATATCTGTGTTTCATTGGTACAGAGATTACAACTTAGACCTTAAAAGAATTTGCCTTCATATATGAACCAAATAAGAACCAAAGTACCACTGCTTACCTGTGGCAACTTAGCCAAACTGCAGTCAAAGGAAACTAAAGGAAATAATCAGACTCAATGCTTGCCTTAGAAACAAAGTTCTGAAAATACCATCGCTCTGAAAGTGGTCTATTGGACAAACCAGAAGATTCTATCCAGTCCTGCATAGAAATACTCTCTTTATGGTGCCTTCATTCCTCAGAGAAATGATTTTAGTTCCATAAAGCCAATGAAAATCAATTCTCTGGCTAACCAATAATACGATATAAAGAGTGATTGGCACTTACAAGGTATCACCTATACCTTTGACCACCATCACTTTTGGGACATATTAAGATATCTTCAATATTGGTAATTTATCTGATACTTACTTTGATCAAGTATTACTAATCAATTAGAGGCACACTCCAGTTAATTTCTTTCATACCTATTTTTTCTTCCCCCAAGCTCTACTGTAGCTATAAGATGGGCTGTTTGGATTCATGTTCCTTGGCTGAGTACAACTGCCAAACTTTACTGGATGCTTAAACAAGAAGAAACTAGAGTATTTAAAAAGAAGAAAACTTCAAACAATCAAATATTTCCTTTGGCAAAAAAATATTTCTTACCCCAAACATTCTTTTGAGTCCTAAATTCAAAGCCAGGTATGTGTCTTTGGTGTTTGGACTCCCTTCTCCTCCCTAACCTCCTACACACACACACACACACACACACACACACACACACACACACACTTTTAATGACTTGGCAATAAAACGGAGCAGAAAATAAAAGTGAAGGTTTGAAATGTGTCATCTCAACACTAACAATATGTGTTAGTCCAGAGAAAGCCAGGTGGTGGAGACAGACCCGGCCCTGCTTCCTTTCAAACTTGAGACTTCATCTGAGATGCTTCCCACGACCGGAGAGAACACGAGGAAATAATCAGTCTCCGTGAGCACGGTGAGCGTCTCGCTGCGTTAATCCGCCTCGGAGCCCTGAGTTCTCTGGGCACAGAGACATTCAGCAAAGAACAGAATGAAAGGAAGCAACAACGCCAGGGTTTGATGGTCCATTCTGTCCTTTGGCTCTTTCTTTTGCAATCACTTAAAAAATGGGATGGGAGACTCTACCTGCTTCTTTTGTAAAATATCAAAAGATTTTTTGGAGAGAGACAGAGTTCCCTCCAGACGCTGCAATGACTCGCTGTGGTGAATTACTCTGCGCGAAAAGTACTCTTTGTGGTTCAGCATCTCCAAGAACAAAGTCACCAAAAGGCTTTCTCAAGGGAAATAGGAGTAGAATAGAGCACAAAGATATCACAGCTCAAAAACGTGCTTGAGCATCACGAGTGACACCATCGAGTTGTTGAAAGCCCCATGATCCAGTCCGAGTCTAACAGATGTAATACAGAAGCTGCAGTGTGAGTCTGACATGCCTCTGTTAATGGTTAAATTAACTGCTCCCCAATGGAGCACAGCAACTTAAGGCTTAAATGGCAAAAGCTCCCCTATGGCAAGTGGTCTGCCTTTGCCTTTGAGAAATGGTTACTTCACAAACTCCCATAATAGAAATATCTAAGGTGACATGCTCACATAGCCACTAACACAGCTTATATCAACTCAGTTCAATTAGGCAGGGGTTCTAGCCAAAGTGAACCTGGAAAAGAGTGAAGGGACTGCGGGTAAAAGAAAAAACAAACAAAAAAAAACCTACATATACTACAAAAGAGAGAGGGAGAGGGAGAAAGTCCTCTTCTCAAACTCTTGGACCAAAAAAGAAAATCCCTCTCTACTGTAAAAGACAGTGAGAACAAGGAAAATCAAAAACCCTCTCTGACTCCCATCCTTGAAGTCAGCTGCTAGGTAACTGTGTCCTGCAGGCAGACGGTGATCCAAAAGCCATTCCAGTGGGCTAGCATTTTATCCATAAATGAAGAAAAAGACCGCACTACATAAGACAATGACATTGATCATGGCTCCAGAAGAAATTCTTTATCAAAGATGTACATAAATAAAAGTACAAAATATAAGAGTATATATGGGCTCAAGAGAGAAGTCATGAGGACCAAAATGAGGAAGAAAACATGTGTTTAAATAATACGGAGAATAGAAAATTAGCCAGGGAGAAGTCATAGGGAAACAGGGCAAGTAGCACAGCACTGCGATGGTACTAACACTGAAATGAGAGAAGGTAGTGAAGACTGCCCAGACACAATGGGTACGAATGAAGACAGAAACACTACAGACTTTAGCACAAGGAGACAACTTAGATGACTACTTCACCCTTTGAGTCCATAGTTATTGTGGTGGCTAAAAAAGTCCTATTGAAACACCCAGGAAGCCACACAGCTGCTCATTCTAAATTCTACTTTAAGAGAAAGAGGTAAATGAAAAGAAGTTAATCCACAAGTTATTCAAAAGAACATGTTACAGCAGACACAGCCAAAAATCTACATCTACAGGACTGGAAAACTGGCAGATGCTTCGATTACTTACTTCAATTACTTACTTCAATTTCTCTCTCTCTCTCTCTCTCTCTCTCTCTCTCATTCACATCCTGACCACCTACATCCTGACCAGATGCAGAGGGGAGGGGTGGGGGGACTGGGTAAAGAGTGTGAAGGGATTAACTAAAAAACATATATGCACACCTCATGAACAGGGATCATAGTGTGGTGAAGACCACGGGAGGGGAAGGCAAAGCGGAGAGGAGGAATGTGGGACATCTGCAATAGTGTCAACATTAAAATTTTTTAATTAAAAAAAGGAAAATTAAAAAATATAAAGTACAGTGGGGCCTTGACTTACGAGTGTCCCAACTAACGAGTTTTTTGAGATACCAGCTGTCTCTAGGCCAATTTTTTGCATTGAGTTTATAGAGTAATTTGAGTTAATGAGCTCCTTAACGAGCTTGGTCTCGGAACGAATTAAACTCGTAAGTCAAGGCCCCACTGTACAGGAGAATGAATGATAATGGTGAACCTAAAATATCAACAAAAGTTTGGATTATGCTGTTTACTAAGGTAGAAAACTATGAAATGTAATTTTTTAAATGTCCATCAAAAATCGTTTTTTGAAAAAAAGGATCAGTTCTGAGATTTAAGATGAAATCAGGAAAAATACGTTCACCCACACGCTACAGGCACCTGAACTCTGTAAGTGAGAAACTTTGTATTCTAGTAACGTGTTTTCCATTTCTACAGTCAAGGTGCTTTTAATATTTAATGTGATATGTACATGTCTGAGTATAATTACTTTACATATATCAGACCTTATGTAGGATTCCTATAAAACAGGAGAAAGGCACAAACGCAAAAACTTCAATTACTTACTAGTAACCAAGGGATCCCAATGGGCAGTAGGTGGGGAGGCTGGGGAGTGTGGCCATCAGGAAGGATGGTGACAAGTACTCTGACACCAAAGATGTTAATGGCAGATAACACTAAGGGAAAGTCACTCAAAGGCTATATGCATTTCCTAAATTGGAAAAGGATGAAAATATCCATAAAAGAGGAACTACTCCCATCATGAAGTGTTACTTCCCACGTAAGACTGTGATGCTATTTAAACCGATCAGCAGCGGGAGGTTGTGTCTTTTCATTCTTGGTGTTCTCTTAAGACATCTCTACTTCCCTGTTCTGCATGGCCCCAGGGGACCAGCAGGGTAGGAGAGCAAAAAAAAAACACACAAAAAAAACAGCCACTTCCCTTCCTCCTCCCCCTCCTCCTTCTCTCCAACTTCTCTCTCTCTCCCTCTCTGTCTCTCTCTGTCTCTCTCTCTCTCTCTCTCTCTCTCTCTCTCACTCTCACTCTCTCACCCTCTTGTGTTCACACCCTGACCACCCACCACCAATCACAGGCTGGGCACATGCTCACAGATTTATTAGAACCAAGCCCACTGCATTATGCATTATGCTCTGTGTAACAATAAATAAGGTAACAATGTGCTTATAGTCATACAAATCTTACACCCAACCTAAATAAGATATTATCAGGAACAGCTTCCCAAATCATTGATATCACATCATAAGTTACATCTGCATTATCCTTATTATAAGTTGTTTCCAATGTTCTTTCCACCATTTCAATGAGTATTCGTGTTCATATTAGAATTCATGTCAGCATTTCCATTAGAATTTTCTTATAGTGACCGGAGCCCGGGTTTCAGAGTCTGTATCCTGATCTACTGCTTTTTAGCTGCGTGGACTTGAGCGAGTTACTTAGCTCCTTACGTATTAATCAACTTTCTCATCTGACTTTGGCTCACACAGTTGCCGTAAGGATTAAATGAGATCGTCGAAGGACCACGGTGTGCCTGTCTGCTAGTATATATGGAAATCACAAAGGCTAGCTGCTCTCCCATATTGTCAGGGGTCGGACTCTCCTAAATGCAATAAAGGAGTCACTCTGATATTCCTGTGGGGTTTTGGTGCTGTCTCCTCTGTGAAAGATACACCGCTTTCAGCAGTTAGAAGCCTGGTAAGGTATGATGGAAGCTTGACTTGAAAGAAAGTTGTGCAAAAATCCCCACAGTGGAAAAACAAGAGCAGGCAAGCAGCTGCTAATTAGCAAGCAAGCAGCACAATGATGCAGAGTGAGTGTCAGACAGAAAGTAGCCCAGCCAGGGCCGTGTCTGCTGTGGAGATGCCCAGCCCGCAGGAAGGGCCGTGTTTCCCAGTAATTTAATCTGAAAGATAGAAATCATGACTGAAAAGCTTCCAGCCTCAGTAACGGGAGGAATACCCGCATTCTAGCAAGGTTTCCATGACCAAAGACAGGTTTCCATCCAGAGGAGATCAGGAAAAACAATTATCAATCAAAGATAACCCCCTTGATATCCATTTGAAGTGAAGTTGGAGGCCAGCAAAGGCCAAACCAAGAAGAGAAAAGTGGATTGTGTCTGTAATTGTAAGGAGCTCGTCACTAGAAATTCTGTTTTACAAAGTCTCAGCTGTATGTGATTTTGAAACATTAATGATTTAATGCCTGCCAGACCAAGAAAGACAAAAGATGCCCAAAATCAAAGGCAGATATAAGTGTATCATCAGTGCAGAAATGGAGGCTGACATCATAATGATGGAAAATCAGTCCAGAGCAAATGTCTGCAAAATAAAATAGTGGCCAAATGCAGAATCACATGGTGCTGTGGAAAAATACAAATGGCAATTGATGAAAACAGGGGAATATACACCAACTGATATCCAGCGAATCAGGAGTTCACAGATCACAAAGTCAGGAACCCCAAAATGGCCCCTTGCTGTGCAAATAATGTGCAATTCCCATCATGCTCACTCCTTAAATCAAGATGACCTGTCATTTCTCTGTGTTGTAGCCTGTAGGGCTGTAGAAGTTTAACCACATTGCCCAACTAATGGCCGCCTGGGACTATTTGAGCATAAAGTAAATTTTGTCCCTGACTCAGCATCCCTACAATGTCATTCAAGACCAGTCTGGAGAAACTGTGAAGTTGCTACAGGCATAAAATAACTAGTCACTAAGAATGTGTCAAACCTCAGAGAGAAGGTAGGGGAGGGTGGGGCTAAGGAGGAAAGATCAAACAAAGGACTTATATGCAAGCATATAGGCCTAACCAATGGACACAGACAACAGGGGGGTAAGGGCATGAGTAGGGGGGATGGGGGGTAATGTGGGGATAGACACATATGTGTAATAACTTAATAAATAAATTTTAAAAAAAAGAATGTGTTATGCCTAGAAAACTAAGTTTCATTGGGAAGTAAAAGACTTAAATTGTAAGCAACTACTAGATTTCAAGAGCTTTACTAAACAATTTCTTGAGACGCCAAATCAGATTTTATTAAATCTTTGTAATCGCCATAATCTACCTCCTAGTTGAATCTCAGTTAAGATTAAATGGGGATGAAGAAAAGTAGGAAGGGAAAAGAAAGAGGAAAGAAATGGCATGTGGAGAAAGAGGAAGAAATAAATGGCATCCCTAGCCTCCACTCTAAAATCTGGATGGGGACATCAAGATACACATATGTCCATCAAAGCAGGCATGTGGAAAAACAGGACCAGGGAAGCAGCTGCTAATTAGTAAGCAATGACGCTTTATGAGTGTCAAAAACAACATAGCAAAGTCAGGGCAATGCTCGCTGGCTGCTGTAACAAACCACCCCAAAATCTCAGTGACTCATCACAATAAAAGTACGTCTTTTTCTTGCAAAGTCATGGTCTCTTCGGTGGCTCTCTTCTAGGTAGTGACTCCGAGATCTGAGCTGCTTCCATGTTATAACTATGGCATCTGAAACACATGACTGCCCAGGTCACCACAGAAGGAAAAGCAAAGGGGCATTTTGTGGTCAACCCTGGAAGTGGCATATATCAATTCCACCCACAAAGCCAGAAAAGAGCATGTGCTCCCTACATGACCATCAGGAGGCTGGAAATGCAGTGTTTGCATGTTTCTAAGAGGAAGAAACCAATGAGAGAGCATATAGTGAATCTCTGTCATCCATGTTACAAAACAGCACATGACCCAAATGAGCAGGGGGGATGCTGCATGAAAAATATGGGATTGAGCGGGAGGAAGAAAGGCAATTCAGGCAGAGGGAACTGTATAACCTAGGTACAGAATAGTGGTATCACTGAAAGATGTTAGGTAGTGGGGAGGGGGGCACTTAATGGGAAAAACAATGAGTTCAATTTGGGGCAAATCAAACTGAGCTGAGGCAAGAAGCCATATGTCCTGTAGAAAGCAAGAGACGGTTCTAGAAGTAGCTACCACTTAAATTCAGTTTAGGGTCAATTCACCTGAAAAGGAGTAGGAACATAAATGAAATAAACACTGCAATCCCTTTTAGAATTTCTAATTAACCTAGATTTAAATGAGATAAAATTGTTTGTACATGGATTTACTTATCCCCTTCTTTTCTGAATACACATAAGAATTAAAAATCTAAGTGAATATGAGCCTTTGAAGAAACCATGAAAACTGTTTACCAGTGAAGGAATAGCGATGGTCCAAATCTACTTGATTAGCAGAAAACCAAATTGGTCCTCAGGCCTTTCCTCCAGCAGAACATTTCTGTTTACGTAATTAGCTCAAAGGTGCATAGCTCAGTCTAAACTCCAATCCTTGGAGCTGTGTGCAACCCCAGGAGACTCTCAGGTTCTCCCTTTCCATCACCTCCCGATGCCACCCAGCTTCCTTGGATGTTGTCCAGTGTGGGTGGGTGCAGACCTGCAGTTTCTCCACTCTCTCTGGCTGTCTGCTTTATTCCCTTTACTTTTAACAAGCTCCAGGGCTGGGGTAGGGGGGAATTGTGGGCACGGAGGGAATCTCATTCTGCATGGTGGGGTTGCCAGGACAGACTAGTGTCCTCAGGGCAGGACAGACAAAATTCTCTCATGGAGTCATTGGCTCCTGGAAATTCCAGTTAAGGCCAGAGCTGGGTGGTCTGGTCTGAACTTCAGGGTTGAAAATAAAACCAAAGGAAAAAGGAAGAAGCTAAGCAAGGTAAACAAAATGCCAAAAAAGGAAGAAGAGGAAGGAAGGAAGGAAGGAAGGAAGGAAGGAAGGAAGGAAGGAAGGAAGGAAGGAAGGAAGGAATTTCATGCAATTTTATAAACTCTTGTTAAGCAACCAAATTCCAAAACACTCAGGGAAACAAAACTTTTTAACAGCAATTTGTGCCTTAGGCTTATTTCCTAATTCAGTACCGTAATGAAATCAAGTTAGAGAAAGCCTATCACACACAAGTGAAGTACAATGCAAATTGATCTCTCACACTGTAGCTAATATATCTCCTAAGACATTTGCAACACTTTTCTTCTCACTGACTCCAAATATTGTCTCTATGGGTGGTTAGTATCATACTGTGAAATGGCTCTGTAGGTATGAAAGTCAACTATTACTCTCAGAAGAGTGAAAACAACTTAAGGGATCTGTATAAAGCACTTAACACAGGGCCTGCCACGATATAAGCACTTCCCATCTCTATATTAAACACAATATGGAAGAAGAACAACTTGCCCTAGAAAAGCATAGATTCAAATGAGTCTCACTCAGCCTTCCTTTTAGCTTCCTCTGCGAGAAGTATTTAGTAGATGCACACGCCCTGGCATTCACCCAAAGAGGAGCTGTCCCAGGCTGAGTTGTGGAGGACACTGAGCAGGTCCAGCCAAGAACTAGAACTAGAGCAGGGACTTCTATTCATGGTGGTCTTGGGTAGACAAAACCAGGGTGGCTGCATCCAAGTCATGAGCTAAGGCTGCATCAAAGCCACAAATGGCAGGTGCATCCAAGGCTGAGCACCAGTAGGAACTGAGCATAACCAGGGCAGGTTGGGAACCAAGTGGAGAGGGCCCTGAGCAGTGGCTGGGAACATCACCTTACTGCCCGTGCTTGCCTTCATTTCTCAGGGGGCACGTAGGTGTCGGATCAAGGCAGCACATTGGGAACACTCATCTGCAGCTCCATGGCCAGCCTGTCCACTCCCCTATCACTTTAACTATTAGAATCCCTCTAAACAACTTATTGGTTCTGTTTCTCTGGAGAACCCTGAGCAATACCCTGTCCAAATTATTCATCTCATGGATAGTGCTATGAAAAGGTAACCTAAGCAAACCACACACATGCACACCACACACACACACACACACACACACATATACCCTATGCCAATTCTGTGATAAAACTACATAACTACATAAGGAAACAACTAAATGTATTCTAATTCATAATATTTAATATTTTTATTCATATTTTTAATTGCCTTCCAGATAGGATGCTGGAGGTACAATAGTGAATAAGCCAGACCCAGACCTGCTCTCTCACTGTTTATTTTCTAATGAGAGAAACAAAATAAAAAGAAAACAAATGAGCATTGACTAGAATAATCTATAATAATAAAAAAGTAATATGCTAATTAGACTGGTCATCTTCTGGACATCCTTCCTGACGAAGCCAAGGTGGAGGGAAGCCAGCTTGGGTCCCAGGTGCCTGCAGGTGGCCCGAGGGAAGCCAGCCCGGGTCTCGGGTGCCTGCCCGTGGCCAGAGGAGGGAAACAAGTGCCGGCAGCCGGGGGAAGGAAGGCCTTCTCTTGCACGAATTTTCATGTATAGGGCCTCTAGTAAGAAATAAAAATTTTCCAAGAAGAAGATTGATGAGGAATGGCAGGGTGCACATGGAAAGGTCTCTCGGGGCTAAAGAGGGAAGAATTCTTCACAGAATTTCCAGGAGGGTACAAAGGTGAAGATAAGAAAACAGCGAGAATAGGAGAGAGTATGGACCCTTCACAGACCAGGAACACTAGTGAACGCTAGAAGGATAGTTAACCATGGGATTTAATGCTACCCCCAGGGAGATAGTCTCACAGTTGAGTTGAATTGGAGGATCCAGCTGGTGTCTGAGCATTGCTTGGAAGAGAGGGGAGGGAAGGGGAGAACTGGTGCCCAGAATTGTAAAGGATTTGTTAAATAAGTAGACAAACATGGAAATGGATAAGAGGAGTCAGTTATTGTGTGTGTCCTATTTATATTCTAATCACTAACTGGTCTAGGCTGTTCCAAAAATCACATTTGCAAGCAATAGTCCAGGTGCTGGGATCCCCCTGAGAACTGTCTCACTGGCAGAGAGGGGCTTTCTCTCGGGTTTTGGAGGCTCCTTTGTATGGCCCCTCCTTCAGTAAGACTTGTTGGAAAAACCAAAGCCAATCTTGCAGAGCTTGAGAACATTCTTATAAATTGTAGGATTCTTTTTGTGTGGTTTGGATCTCTGTCTTCATTGACTAGCTACTTTAGTAGACAAACATGGAAATGGATAAGAGGAGTCAGTTATTGTGTGTGTCCTATTTATATTCTAATCACTAACTGGTCTAGGCTGTTCCAAAAATCACATTTGCAAGCAATAGTCCAGGTGCTGGGATCCCCCTGAGAACTGTCTCACTGGCAGAGAGGGGCTTTCTCTCGGGTTTTGGAGGCTCCTTTGTATGGCCCCTCCTTCAGTAAGACTTGTTGGAAAAACCAAAGCCAATGAGGAATGGCAGGGTGCACATGGAAAGGTCTCTCGGGGCTAAAGAGAGCAATACCCTGTCCAATACCTCTTGCAGAGCTTGAGAACATTCTTATAAACTGTAGGATTCGCTTTGTGTGGTTTGGATCTCTGTCTTCATTGACTAGCTACTTTCCCACTCTAGAAGGAGCATGCTAGTATAAGTCCTCAACACAGTTATTTAGGGAATTCCTTCATTTGTGTGTTTTGCGGGGATGGGGAGGAGATAGCAATACTGAAATGTTTTCATAATTTCATTTTATGAGTTCCACTCATGGAGAAAAGTATCCCCTTTATCATGTTGCCTCAGAGATACAGAACATATAGCCTGGGGAGCATGGGCTTGGGTGGAAGGGAATGTAAGACTAGAGCATGTAATATTCACCTAGAAGTTGTTTGCATTTCTGCAATCGGTCCTTAGGTCTCCTTCAAATTGCATACATCTTGCCTTGGTGAGTGTGGTTTTATGTGGAAATCAAGGAAGAGGTGGAATTTTATATCTGGGTTGATGCCATGTGGAACAGAGCACACTAAGAACGTGATACAAACCACAAACTAGGCATTTACAGGAAGTGGCACACTTGTTAGTTCTCTAATCTAGAGCATAGGAGCAGAGAAATCCCAGTTGATATCTGGATCACATAAAGAGAATCCAGCTAGCAGCCACCACCAACCACTGCCACCAGCAGCCACACCAGACACTGTAGGACTATAATACCTTCCTCCTGAGGGGGCCTCAACAGTTCCCTGGAAAAGACAGGCTTAGAGGCCCTGTGATTCCAGTTCCCCCTTAGTGTTCATGCCCAATTGCTTTTGTTGACGGATCTGAAATCTCTTCATGATAATTGCTAGAAATAGCCCCTACCCCAAAGAGCTTCAGTCACTTTCCCAAAGCCATACACCCTGGTATCTTTCTAAGTTGAGACAGGAAACCAATTGTCCTACCTCCCACACCAACCCATGTTCTACCATCATATGCTGCCTGGCTTTAAGCAGAGGAACCAGAAGAATAGGTCATGATTTGAAGACTAGGAGTACAAAGGGGAAGAAGGTCACCTGGCAAGGTCGGGGAAGAGCTATACAGCAAACCAGACTGGGGGCTTAATTCCGAAAGCATGAAGAGACTGTCATAGTCCCCTAGTGAAGCAGGAAAGTTTTAGCAGCAGCTATTTTTAAGAAGGGCAGCCACCCTGGAGGTGGGCACACCTGTGAGAAGGACACTGGAAATGAGGCATCAGAGAAAAGTTATGTGTCTAAAGAGCTTTTTTCCCTACACTTCATTCATTTGCTAAGAGCCAGAGAATAGATGACTGCTTCTGAAATTTTTAGGACTTTGAGAGCGATGTCCCAGGCTTCCAGATCCCACTGTATTTTTTCTGTAGGGCAGTGATGAAGCTCACACTTCACTTACAGAAGAAGGACTGTAATGAAGTCAATGGAAACTGTCTCCAGGTTAGGATCATTCTCAGTGAGCTCAGACTCCTGTAACTAAACACCATAGATGGTGTGGCTCAAACAACACACTTTTATTTCCCACAGTTCTAGACGCTGGAAAGTCCAAGGTCAAGGTGCTGGCAGATTTGGTTCTTGCTGAGGGACCTCTTCCTGGCCTGAGGACGGCTGCCACCCCTCTGTATGCTCACATGATCTCTTCTTTGTGCGCTTGTGCAGAGAGAAAACTCTCGTGTCTCTCTCTCTTCTTAGAAGGGCACCAACCCCATGACGAGAGCACCATCCTCAAGGCCTCATCCAAAGTCAGTTACCTCCCAGAGGCCTCCATCTCCAAACGCCGTCACACTGAGGGACAGGGCTGCAACATATGAAATTTTGGGAGGGATGCAAACAGTCAGTCCATAACAGGATCCCACGTAATGGCTCACGATAAATGGCAAGTGCTTCCAACACACTCACAAAATCCTTATATTTTCCTCCTCAGCCATGCTGTGTCCTTCCTCTGAAGATTTTAACTGTACCAGAAATTGGTGGCCCTATTTTTGAATTCTCAGATAATTTGGAAACTCTGCTCTAAAGAAGACCAGTAATCCCATATCAAGTGTTTCTAAGAGCATCAGCAACAAGAATTAAAAAAAAAAAAAAAAGTTCTTGATTCTAAGAGCATCAGCAACAAGAATTAAAAAAAAAAAAGTTCTTGGTTTATAATCCAGGTTTGTAAACATAAGACAGCATACTTCTGGACATTATTTAGATACTAATTTTAACATGTATTAGCTAGAAAAAGCAATCCCTGAATTAAGGCGTTTTGACTTTTTTCTTATCTTTTTAAAGATTAAATCATGAAATTTTATTCTTTTCAGTTCTCTCTCAGGAATGCAAGCTGCCAATGCTTCTGAAAGACACTAACAATATGAAGAAATATTGAAAACAATCAGAGGAAAATGGTGCTTTTGGACTTAGTAGAAAGTGTGCATCACCTCTCACAAGAAGTCTCAGCAATGGCATTAAAAACTCCAGCCATTTCATTTGGGGAGAGCAGAACAGCATGGAGTTATTTATTGAGTACACTTTGCAGGGGGCATACAAAGCATACAAAAGGCTTCTTTTGTTTGCAATATGGCTTTTCACAGCATTCAGAAGGTTTTCTTCCAACAGCATCATCACAGTTTGTCCAAACTTCTTAGAGAAAGCCACGGGGTCTCTACTTCAGCCTCTCATGAGCAGCTCTCCCCGGCCAAGGTCATGTTGCTCTTCCCCTAAGAATAAGGGCCCTCTGGATCCAATTCTATCCATTCCTTCCCAGCCTCCTGTTCTTGCAGCAGGGCAGATGCCTCCCAGAAGGAAAGCAGATGCCGGGGCTGTGGGGGGCTCTTGAGCAGCATAAGCCAAGCTGCAGGAGTTGGGAAGAGAAAGCACTGCATGGCCCAGCTCACCCCTGGTGGTGTCTTTAATGTCAGGATGCATGCACACCGTGCAACGTGCAAACCCATCCAGGAAGAGGGAGCTGCACAGACAGGGAGCGTTGCCAAATATCTGAGAGCACTCTCTTCTGTGGACAGACAGCTGGCTCGCTCATTGTTCTGCTTTTGGGAACGTGTGTCCTGAAGGGTCCTGTGATCTCTACCGTGGTAAGGGTTCTGGAATAAGCCTTTGAATATTTTCCCCCACTTCCCCCCAAACTCAAAATCAGTTGTGCAGATTTCTCATTCTGTCTTAAAGCGTAGAGAAATGTCAGACTCTTGCATCATGAATTTTTGCTTCAATACAGATTCAATATTTGCCAGTGTTTCTCAACCAATATAGAAAAAACCTTGGACTTCTGGTCATTAGCCACTGGGAGTCTCAGTATTTCTCCTTTTGTATTAAAATGAAAAGTTACATTCCTGGCACCATGGTTTTGTGAAGATGCCAGCATGTGACCTGGGTCTTGCAGACCTACCTGGCATTAGATAGCCATGGGATTGGAGAACAGGGTCATCTCTGTGTCTCAGTTTTTCCCTTTACAAAGACTGAGAAATAATATCATGCCTCCTATCCCATTTCATAGAACACCCAATGGTAATAAATACAGTGCTTTCAGTTGACAAGAAAAGGTCAAGATATCAGAGTGCTCCAGGGGCCACTTCTCCCAACGTAGCCATAAGCCTTACCATGCAGTGTGGCAAACTGAAGTCATGGTCTGAAGCAAACGTGAGGCAAGATCAGTGAGCGTGCCCGGAATATGGTGCTAAGCCAGTGTGTTAGCCATTGGGGTGGTGCACAAACATTCCATTTATCTTCCCAGTCATGCAGTAAGGTTGCATTCTCCATGTTTCAAGATTTGCACCCAAGATTTGTTTTGGTCAAGTGTGGCAAGGTGGCAGATACAAAGACAACTATCTTTGAAAGAAGAGTTGATTATCTACAGTTCCCAAGAACAGGGGGCCTGCCACACCATGCCGGGCCACATGGTCATTTGGGAGGGGTGAGAGAAGCATGGGCAAAAGCCTTTATGACTACAGTGGTGGCTAGTTGTTAGGTGGAAATGCCCTCTATCAGAAAGCCAAAGACAGATGTTGAAGTTTGTGATTGGCGGGTTCATAATTTGATTTCCAAGCCCCCTCGAAAGCCAGACTACAGAGGAGTTTAAGCAATTCTAGTCATTAGTTCAACCCTGTAGTTAATGGATATCAAATAATCTATTACAAAATCAAAAAAAGTTGACTAAAAGATGCACCCCTGTGAAGCCAGGTTGTCTGTGCAACAAGTTAGGCATGAATCGTGAGTAGAACTGACATGTGTCACTTCCAGGCAAAGGGCCAGAGCAGGAATCACCACATCCTCTCCCCCAGCCACAGTGTCGTGAAAGTGTGTTGAGATGGTGTTTCCATCCACCTGCATTCCTGAGTAGAGATCCCGCTAACCAATGTCGGATATATAACATGAGTAGGAAATAGCTTTGGGGTTAAGGCATCAAGGTATTAGGGTTGTTTATTCCACAGTAAAACCTAGCCTATCCTCACTAGGATGACCTTGCTGCAGAACATTGCTGAAATATTCAAGTTCAACCCCCTTCACAGACATAAGCAGAGAGATGGATATGAGTTTGTCACCCTTACCCTTTATGGTCTCTATGGTTGTAACACAAGGCAGTTATATATAAGCTGATGCAATGGGAAAGATTTGCAATGTAAGTCAAGCTCCCTAAGCTCTGTGTGGAAAACTAGTCCAGAGTCCATGGGGATAACAATGAAGTTTCTAACTTGGCTACCCTGGATCTTAACCTATTTCTGAATTATGTCTTCAAATCTCCATTCACTGTTCTTGAAACCCACTCCTTTCCCAAAGCAGGTGATTTCACTTCAGAGGTATCCTCTCTCTGTTGGTGTACATTTCCCCAGCTGGAGAAAATTGGGATTGGGTAATTCTTGGGCAGAGGGCAGAGGCAGGGTCTAGAGCAGTGATGGCGAACCTTTTGAGCTCGGCGTGTCAGCATTTTGAAAAACCCTAACTTAACTCTGGTGCCGTGTCACATATAGAAATTTTTTGATATTTGCAACCATAGTAAAACAAAGACTTATATTTTTGATATTTATTTTATATATTTAAATGCCATTTAACAAAGAAAAATCAACCAAAAAATGAGTTCATGTGTCACTTCTGACATGTGTGTCATAGGTTCGCCATCACTGGTCTAGAGAATAAGTGACATATAATTATGTAGAGTAGGGTCTGGCTACCTCCTACTGTAGTCTGAATCTCAGCTATGCCACAAATTGTGACAGTGCATTACCAAGCTCCATACTTTACTTCCCCCTGTGTGCAAGGCAGCTTCAACTTTGGGGCCAGAAATAGTTCTCTGCTCAAGGTGGCAGCGGAAGGAGGAGTATGGGGCAGACTGACAATCCATGCAATCAAGTGTCTAATTATTATAGACTGTCCCTGGTAATTGAGTCTAGTTTTTCATATGAACTGAGTTTCTGTTTAGAATTTTAACTTGTGGGGGATGGGGAGTAGAAGTCCTTGAAAGTCCTATGAATCGTTGGTGAAATAGGAAAATGCCAATGAAATATAAAAAACACGGAAAGACATTAAAATACATTAAAAATCTATTGTCTATTCTGCACTCCAAAGTAATTTTTAAATGGTAATTACACCTTTGAAGAGTATCTAATTAGTATGAAAGAGAACTTTGGACAAATGTAGAGCTCTTCATCTGACTTCAATTGGTACACGGTGATAATATTCAAGGCTAATTTCCGAAGCTTTTACCCCTTGACTGAACACTACTCTGTTTCTGAAATTTAAAAGGATTTTCCAATCTCTGCTTCTCGGAAGCTAAGCAGAGGACCTCTTATGGGTTATGGAGGTAAGAGAGGAGGTAAAAATGTATGAATGCCCCATGAAAAGTGCTGTGAAGTCAAGGTTAGGTCAAGTTTATATCCTCAAGAAACAGGGATTTCAGCCACACACCTCCAGAAAGGAAGTTTCCAGGGTTGTTTTTTTTCATCTGGATCATTCAGCAGCATTTGGCAGTTCCTTTGAGTGGCTGACTGACACCTTTAAGAACCATGTTCTTCATCCTCATCATCAATAACAAAATAAACTTAGTGTTTGCTGTGTGCTTAACATGAAGTGCTGTTACAGTTAAATGATTAGCACTCTAAAATAGTTTTAGAAAAAGACGTTTATGATCACTCTCGAGTAAATGATCAAATGGTCTAACTAGCTTATTAGGCAGGATTATTCATTACCAATCTATTAGATTTGCATATATACACTCCATTGCTGCTACTCTCACAGATACAATGGCAGAACCCTTTGAACTAAGGTCCGTAAGTTGCCTTAATGGTTTACATCAAAATTTTAATGGCCCAGAACTCGGCCACTTACAGTTACTACCCAGACAGATGCTGAGTGCTGCTAATGAGAAGAGTATCGGATGCTGGATTTGTAATGCCCTTCCCTTAAATTCTGCCATTGACACACATGTCATTGTTTAAGATTTTTTTATGCCTTTCTTTAAAAAGGATTTTACATTAACCAAGCCAACTACTTTTCTTCTGCGAGGACTACGGATGCATCTCTGACCTCACCTCCTACCACTCTTCCCCTTCTTCACTTTAAGAAAGCCACGCACCTCCTTGATGTTCCTTGAAAATGCCAACCTCCTCAGGGCTTTTGTACTTCTGTGGCCTCTGCCTGGAACAATGGGAGTCCGGGTCCCAGAGCAGCAAGAGATATGCTGGACATGCGAGCGTATGTGGGGAGAAATGCCTGTGAGGGGACACAGGAAGGAGGCTGGAGGAGGCGGGGAGAGCTGCCAAACCACACGGCAGGTCTGACCCCTGTGAAGAAGAGAAGGAAGGAAGGTTGGGTAGAACAAGCCTTGAAACACAGTGCAGGGCTAAGAAACATGTGGCAGGGTCTGCAGTAGAGCCCTCCAGCCCAGGTTGCCCTACTATGGGTCCTTCATCTCTGTAGCCTTGCCACACTCAGTCACTGGCAAACAGTGATGGACTCGGGAGTAGCAGATGGGTATTGGTCATTTACACCTGTAGCAGCCATCAAAGATATGAGAAGGGCATTCTCATGGCCCTCGCAGGCTCTCTCTCTCATTTTCTAGATGTCATTGTACGTCCTTTAGTTTCTGCTAAGATTTCCCCTTAGTGTGGTCTTCACTGACCACTCCATCTAAATAGCAACCCTCACCCCTTCACTCACCTTATTCCACTTTTTATTCACCTTTCTCTGCTCTGTTCATTCACCATATCGGATAGACTACATATTTACTTGTTGATGTAGCATATTGTCTCCCTCCTCAGACTATAAGCTTCACAAAGGGAAGGACTTTGTTCTGTTAATTGATAGGCTAAATATTTGTTAAATTAATGAAAAACTGAACAAGCAAGCATATATTGAGTTTTAATACTATGTACTAAACAATGATTATGCAAAGATATAAATGTAAGATTCTGGACCACATGCTTTCATTTCATAATTGATATGTTTCTAACAAACATGGCATTTTGCCATAGTTCTATAAGATTGTTAGCGAGCCAGTGTGGTAGACAGACTTTCAGATGCTGTCAATGTTCCCCATCTATCTCCTGGCATCCACACCTCTGTTTCATCCCTTCCCTTACTTGTAGGCTTGCGTATTGACTGTCTGTCAAAGGTGGTGAGATGTCATTTCAGTGGTTAGGCTACATAAGATTGTGGCTTCCATCTTGCCAGTTAACTTCTCTTGCTGGCTTTGATGAAGCAAGAAGCCATAATGGAGAGGCCCACACGGCAAGGAACTAAAAGCAGACTCCAGTCAATAGTCAGCTAGAAAGTAAGGCCCCCTTCCAAAAGCCTATGGTAACTGAGTCCTGCCAAAAACCATAGGAGATTGGAAACATATCTTTCCCCAAAAGGTCTTCCGATAAGACCCCAGCCCTGGTCAACACCTTGACGGAAGCCTCATGAGAGACGGAAGCAGAGGACCCAGGCAAGCCGTGGCCAGATTCCTGACCACAGAAACTGTGAGATGATAAATGTGTGTTGTTCCAAGCAATTAAGTTGTCGTAATTGTTCTACAGCAGGAGATGACTAATACAGGCAGCTTTTCATGAACTGCAGCACAAATGCCTCTCATGAGCTGTGCTTTTTTTTTTCTTGTCTGTAAATGAAGAAGTTGGAGCAGAACTTACAGGGCTCTCATCCAATTGCAAAAAGCCACAATTCTATTACTTCAACACCTCTGACCGATTTCACAATTATATCAAACGTGGAATATGCTTAAGAGAGGTAACTTACTCAAATATGATAGTTGTAGGAAGCTGTTCACATTTTTCACCACAGGATCAAACAACCAAATCATTATTTTCTGTTTAAGAACTTATTTATTATAAAAATAATTTGGAAGGTTCAGTAAATAATAAAGAAAATTTAAATCACCTGTAATTCTATCACCTTGAGATTATTACTGGTAATATTTTGCTAGCATGTTTCTAGTCTTTGAATATATTTTTAAATATATGGACTTATTTTACAAAATTGAGATCATACTGCACATCCAGTTTGTATTTGTAGTGTATTTCAAGTTAACAGGACATGATGAACATTATTAAATATTCTCCCAAAACATGATTTTAATGGCAATATAATATTTGCTTGTATGTGTGCTTTGCCATTATAACTAATAGTGTAATCAATGTGTTAATTAAAATAATTATTCGTATACTATATTATGTATGTTATAGAATATAAATAATATACTTAATGAAATGCTGTAACTATTTACCCACTGCTAATTAGCTGGATTCCTAGAAGTATGGTTGTAAGACCAAAAGCTAGATGGAGGCAGAAATTGGAGTCATGCAGCCACAACCTAGGAATTTCTAGAGACACAGAAGCTGGAAGAGACCAGGAAGGATTTGTCCCTAGAGACTTCATAGAGAGGAGGGCCCCACCAACACCTGGATTGCAGACTTCTAGCTTTCCGAACTGCGAGAGAATAAATTTCTGCTGTTTTAAGCCATCAAGTTTATAGTACTTTGTTACTGCATCCCTGGGAAACCATATGTGTGCCTGTTTGCATACATACACATGCGTGTGTATGTGTCTGCGTGGTGTGTCTGTCAGACTAATAGTACACATTAGTGCAGTTCAGTGTAATTTACCTTTACTGCTTCACATTCTTGCTCTCTATTCTGACCTAAAGATTAAAAAAAAAATCTTCTGGAAAAGACTTTTCCACCCCTTGGTTTTATATAAATTACTTCACTTACATTTTAAATAGAACCTAAAAATTAAACTTTACCTTGCGTCTTTCTATATGTCATTTGGTCATTTTGACACAATAAGGTCTCTCTTCTATATTTTTTCTAGTATTTTCCCACTAACTTTCCAGTCAATCATGTTAGTAAGCTCAAAGAAAAAAGGTGGCCAATTTGCTAAAATAAAAATGTCTTTCAATCCTGAAGATTGTATTGCTCCATGAAGAATTTTCATATATAAAGACAAGGAAGCATGCTCTCAGACACCAGGCTTTTATGTCCTTTGTCATCCCTTTTGACCTACACATTGCTGTGTCCTCCCTGCTGTGGCTCCCGGATGCCCATGTTTCTGCCTCACTAGACTGTGAGACCCTTGAGAGCAAGTCTTATGCTTCCTTGAGTCCAGTGTGTGGCATTAGTCCTGGGACATAATTGGTGCTCATGGACTGCTTATAAAATAAATCAAGTGCTCATCCAATAAATCATCCCCTAAGAGCTAACTCCAGGCTGTACTTTGTAATTAGAAAGAACACAAATGTAAAAACATAGGATGGCAAGTAATTTGCAAAAGATGTGTAGGTAAATTGGTCATTCAAAGACCATGTAGACTTCTCTTTGGCAATTGTGAGTAAAATTCTATTTACCATATTCCACAACATGGGTACAAGCCATAAGGAGTGAAAATCTACTCATCGCAGTCCACATGGGTATAAGCCATAAGCAGCTCTCTTCTCCATGCTTGCTTGCGTGAAGCCTTATCTAATCCAGATCTTGGTTTAAGTGTCTTGTAGTAGAAATTTCAAGCAGCATCAAAAAATTGAACCCCTCACCCATGCAATTTAAATACTGCACACTGAATCCAGCTATGCCAATGGTATGACAGTTGTTTGATTATGAGATAAGGAGCACTGTGAGAAAAACAGAAATAACCCCTGCCTCTGAGCCTTCAGTGGAAACTCTTGCAATCTATTGTTTAAAAATCTACAGCTAGCAGGAACCATGATCCTCACAGTGCTGCTGCCTTCCGCTAATCTTCCGGAGCCATTACTCAGGGATGGTCTGTTCAAAAAACTCCTTAAAGCCATTCATCTCAAAGAAGTTGTGACAAGTATTTTGCTGTTTTCTTCCCACTCCTCAAGGGGAAATTTAATCAAGATTGTCAGAGCTGAAAAGAAAAGGGGGAAAATGCACACGCACAATCAAGCTACACTTCAATAACCAAATAAAACCACCAAAATTAATCAAAACTTTACTTACAACCCTTTCAGAATTGTAAAAGTCACACAGTATCCCTGGGATAGATGATACCATGAATTCTGATGTACACAGTACACCATTGGACCAAACGGTGATGTTTTCCTGCCATAAGTGGTATAATTATGCTGTGCATCATATGCATCATATTACATTCATTTAATAATTCCGCTGTTTCACACTCAGCCAGGCATTTCTCACAACTGCTGTCTTCACGGGCCACTGGTTCTGCTGGTTCAGCTTTCCTTGCAGTAGTCAGATAACCACCGGTTTATCACCAGCCAAGCTAATGAGCTAGTGCTTTCTTGCATGTTGAGGTTAATAGATAAATAATATATTTTGGCTCATTCATTATGGCCAGTTTCCTACTAACAACAACAAAAATTGCATATTTGGGTCTTCTGCTTTGATAAATGTCATGCTACAGCTTAAAAGTTGATTAAAAAATCACTACACCTGTGGAATATTACATACAAAATGTATTAGTATCCAGGAGACTCTGATAAGAACACTTCTCAACTCTATTCTCACCCCACTCCCCCCACCACACACACACCAAAAAAAAGCAATAAAATTAGATGTGAGTAGTCATGAGGAGTTGCAGTGGGTTTGCTTTTTTCCAACTAACAATCAAAGTAAAATTACTCATCAATTAAACCATAGCTTGCAATTTATGCCAAGTTAAATTTTAGTTAAGTTCGGATAATGGTGCTAACTAGTGAAGAGTTGCAAGAAATTTAAAACATTCAAAAGTCATGTTTTATGTCCATTTGAAATTTCAGAAATCTCCAGAAACTCTATGGCATAAGATTTTTCAATTTAAAAAATATATACTTTTTTCAAAGCCATTGTGAAGAAAATTACCTATATTAACAAATACGTTATGGTTTTCACTAAACCATATAGCACATTTTCTCACTGACTTCCTGATTCTTTCCTACAATCTTATTTTTTTACCACATTAAATTCCTTAGTCTTCTCCTAAAAAGTCAAGCCTTTTCCAAAGTTCTGCCTGCCAAATATTCCATTCATCTCTCAAGATCTAGGTCAAATGTTTCATAACCATTGTTACAGTTACTATGGCTGCATAACAAATAACCCCCAAACTCTGAAGCCTAAATCAACCATGGATTCTGTTGGTCAGGAACTTGGACAGGGAGGAGCAGGAATGGCTTATTCTGTTCCATCATTCTGGGATTTCAGATGCAAACACTCGAAGGCTGAAAATGACTCAATGACTGAGAAGTAGAATCACCTGGCAACATCATTATGCTCCTGTTTAGTGGTTCATGCTGGGTTTTGGCTAGAATCTCAGTTGGGGCTTTGGAGTTGAGAATCCTCATGTGGCCTTTCCACATGGCCTGGGCTTCCTCATAGCACAGGGGTCTCGGGTGACTCAAATCTTTCACATGATGGCTCAGGGCTTCAAAAGAGAGTTCTCAGCAAGTGAAGTGGAAGCTGCATCACCCTCCCTGGTCTGGCCTCAAAGTCACTCAGCATTACTTTCTCTGCATTCTATTGATTACAAGTAAATCACAGGATAGGGAAGAGGTAGAAGGAAAGAAAAGAGAAGGTTTTTATTCTTGGCGCTGTTGGGTATTTGTTTGTTTTTGCTCCCAAAAGGGCAGAGCAAAGAAGGGTGACAGGAGATATATCCATAGCATCACAGAATAGACTAAGATTCAAGATAAAGAATATCCAACAAGCCACCTTAATTTCTTTGAATTGCTCCACTATTTAGCTCCTCTCTTTTCTTAAAACTCTGGCAAGGTTTGCTGCCCACCCAAATGCCTAGATGATCACCTATGTGTGGAATTTGTTGAAAGGTATAAGCTCCAAGTCTGAGTGGGCACCAGAGCAGAGGAAAGATCAACCCTAAGAGAACAAAGAGCCAGCAGAGCAAGAATTCAGTGGAGGAAATAGTCAGGGTTGGAGGTGATCATGAGAACATAAGGCCATGCAAATCTCTATAAATTTGGAGGATTTTGGACTTTGCACTGTGGAGAACAGAGAAAGACACAACTCTTAGCCAGGCCTTACAGGCAGAGTAACTGCAACTGGCGACAAGATTAGGTATGTTTTAGGTAAGTCTCAGAATCCCCTGACCAGTAAGTATTAGAACCATTACTCATATTTTACAGAAGGGGAACAGAATCAGAGAGGCTCAGTAAGTACTAGAACTAGGATCCAAGCTTAGATCTGCCTGACCAAGGCCTGGCTCTTTTCACCCCACCCCTGCCCACACTCCCTCATACCCACTCACAGCATTAGTTGCTGCATACTCTATGTTCCCACACTGTTTCTGTTTGATTGTTTGGTAGTGATATTTGTTGGTATCTTCATTTTTGGTTTTTACATCTCTATAGCAGTTCTTACCATGCTGTGGGGTAGTTTATCTTTTTTCATGTGATTTCCAGCTCCTTGAAACTAGGAAACATCTTATTGGTGTATTCTCATTACTGAACAGCGTCTACAACAGCAATTTTCAACCCCTGTGCCACAAGAACTTTTAAATCATGTACTACCTGACTATTTAGTCAGGGGCACTGACCTCTTTTCCCTTAGATTGCCAAAAATAAAAAATAAAAATGACAACATGCCCTGGCCAGTGTGGCTCAGTTGGTTGGCTGTCCTCCCGGGCACCAAAACGTTGCTGGTTTGATTCCCAGTCAGGACACATGCCCAGGTTGCAGACTGGATCCCTGATAGGGGGCATGCAGGAGGCCAATCCAATGTTTCACTCTCACATCGATGTTTTTCTCTCTCTCTCTCTGCCTCTTCCTTCCTCTCTCTCTAAAATTAATAAAATTAAATTAAAATGACAACAGCCAACCACAATAACTGTCTGGTGTGAATGTCCTGTCTTGAACCATACATATATAGGTCATATAATAGAATTGCATCTTATTGGTCATCCTATATAATAAACGGCTAATAATATGCAAATTGACTGAACAGTGGAAAGACCGGTCGCTATGATGTGCACTGACCACCAAAGGGCAGACGCTTAACACAGGAGCTGTCCCCCTGGTGGTCGGTGCGCTCCCACAGGGTGGGGACCGCTCAGCCAGAAGCTCTGAGCCAGGCTCATGGCTGGCAAGCGCAGTGGTGGTGGCAGAAGCCTCTCCCACCTCCATAGCAGTGCTAAGGATGTCTGACTGATGGCTTAGGCCCACTTCCCTAAGCCAGTAGTAGGACATCCCCCGAGGGCTCCTGGACTGCAAAAGGGTGCAGGCTGGGCTGAGGGACACTCCCGCCATCCCTGAGTGCACGAATTTTGTGCACCAGGCCTCTAGTGTTAATGTAATCAGGTCTACTTGGTTAATTCTTGGGTAGCAGAAACCCTTATATATAAGCATAGGCACCTGATTTTTTTTAAAGTCCCTTTGGAGCAAAAATGGTAGGTAATTACTATTATTATTATTTTGTAATCAATCAAAATTATACCTAATTCTTGTCAGATTGGCAAAAAATATACTATATTGTTCAGTGCACCACATAATTTTAGTAATTAGTTTATGTGTTCAATGAGATGAAAATTGCTGTTCTAGAACATACTAGGCACTCACTAAAGGCTTGTTTGCTCATTTGATCATTCATACATTAGCGTCTATTGAACACTCACTATGTGTCAGACATTGTAGCAGACACTGAGGATGGAGCGTTGAGCAAAAACAGACCCTGCTCACAGTCTAGTGGACAGGAAACATTACACAAATAATCACATAAGCCAAAACACATGACATAGCCCCCTGTGCTATGCTGGAAAGAACAGAGTACTTTAGGAGTAAGAACCGTTTACCGTGTTGGGGAAGGACTCTGGAGGAAAGGGTGTGTGAGTGAGAGGCCCAGAATGAGCAGACGGGTAGAAATTCCTGGCAGAGAGGGCAGTTCAGGCCTCCCCTCTGGCAGGAGGTGACAGGTCTGTCTAAAAGAGGACGAGTGTGACTGGAGGCAAAGATGGAGAGGAAAATACATTCTCATGAGGAGGCAGGCACTGCATTATAGAAAAGGACTCGCTTCCTAATGACAGGAAGCAGTCTGCAGAGATTTTTGCAAAAAGCCATTAGTGCTTGTTCCAATATGTTTAGGCAGCTGTGCATTTTCTTCACAAACTCCTTTAACTTATCATATGAGAGAGGAGGTCTCCAGTAGACCTACTATGTCCTTAGCACTGGGTTGCCCAGAACAGGGTCTCTATCAGCAGCAGCTCGGACCCCGGGGGCCAGGGGGTCCTCCAAAGCAGCAGCACCTGGAAGGAGGAGGCTGATGAAGCGAACCAGGGCTTCTGCGCATGAGGCTGGGAGGCAATGCCTTGCCTCTAATGCTGGTGGGAAACCACGTACACAAGTGATTACCCGATAAATAAATGTTAGTACCTGACAAAGTCTTGGTAGATTTCTCTTAAAAATCATACACAAACACCAGTCAACTAATTTCATTGGTATTGTTTTCCCTGACATGCCATGTATCTTTCTTTGACTTATATTCCTTGCTAATGGGCGTGTGTGTGTGTGTGTGTGTGTGTGTGTGTGGTGTGTGTGTGTTAATCCTCACCTGAGAATATTTCTCCATTGATTTTTAGAGAGAGTGGAAGGAAGGGGGAGAGACAGAGAGAGAAACATAGATGTGAGAGAGACACATCTACTGGTTGCCTCCCACACACGCCCTGACCTGGCCAGGGATCAAGCCTGCAATAGAGGTGTGTGCCCTTGACCTGAACTGAACCTGGGATGCTTCAGTTCTCTGGCTGGGGCTGATGCTCTATCCTTTGAGTCAAACCAGCCATAGCCTAAGAGGCATTTTTACAAAATTTTTGTTTCGTGCAACCCAGGTACATGCCCTTGACCGGAATCGAACCCGGAACCCCTCAGTCCGCAGGCCGACGCTCCATCCACTGAGCCAAACCGGCTTCGGCCTAAGAGGCATTTTTACAAAATTTTTGTTTCATAACTGAAAAATGAAAAATGACATTGTTGATATGACAGTCATTGGCAAAGAAACATCTGTTTGAACAGGTGACGTAGAAAATATGTTGCACTGTTTACTGAGAACTAACGCACCACCAACATCAGTTGGTTCTCCCACGGCACAAAAGACCACCAGGTTTGTTTGCCAAGCACCTTCCTTGGTCACTTTCAGTCCAGACCTTTACCACCGTAGGTCTCCCTAGTTTGCACTTGACCCTCACTCTCACCTTTATTCATAAACTGCATCCTAAGTAATTCTGTCTTCAACTTCCCTGCTCCTAATTTCTGAATCTCTTCTTGCCCTCTTGCATTGCCCCTATCCCCCCCCACCCCACATGAATTACTTCTCCAGATTTAGCTCAGGAATTTCACCAGAACTATAATTTCAGTTCACCCCTAGAGTGATTGCAGCCGATCGCTCACAATTCAAAGGGCAAACTGACTAACAAAATAGATCCAGAGACATTGAAACATGCAACAGACTGGCATGATTCCAGAAGGAGGGGGGTGAGGGCTGGAAGAGATTAACCAAAGAATTTATATGCATATGTGTGTAACCCATAGACACAGACAATAGAGTGGTGAAGGCCTGGGGAGGGGGTGGGAGTGAGGTGAAGAGGGTCAGTGTGGGAGAAGGGGAGTGGACATTTGTAATACTATCATCAATAAAGAAAAAAAATATTTTAATTCCAAGGTCGAGCAGTCCCCTCAGATGCATCCCACAAAGAAGAAATCACCTCTTCCCTCCACACGGGAAGAAATCATCACTTACAATGCAAACACACGAATATGGAGTGGCTAAGGTTTATTGGGTGTGCTTTTTTTCCTACCAATTAAGTATATTTGTAATTCCATCTGCAAAAGCAACCAGTAAGCTGAATTCTCATGCATTACCTGACACTATAGTTCCATTTTGCCCTATTTACAAAGACTAGAATTTAATTTCCAAAGACATCTCTGCACAGATGCTCAAATGGAATGGTTACTTTCTGAGGAATGAAGAAATAGCAATGCATGTCCCTAAGGATAAGTAAATTATAATGAGAGCAAAAACTTATTTAAGAAAAAGTACAAGGGGCTTAGACAAGCATTTCGAGGTTTAAAGGAAGTTGAGAGATAAAATAAGATGAAGACAGATTAATAAAGAGCTTCCTGCATGATTATCTTTTTCATAGAAATTAGTGAATTTTGTTTAAATTGGCTTCTTAGCAATTGTAACTCTTCACATTCCTTAGATCAGTAAGTCCTAAACCGGACATTCGTAGCCACAGGGGGACTGTAACTCAGGTAGCTCTTGGGGATAAGCAATTAAAACAGAGGGAACGGCTTCTTTTCACAGCAGTGATCTGTGAACTGGGACCTGGATCCCGAAACCAGATGGCTCCCCGGCCAGGCCCTGCTGCCCAACAAATAAAGTTGATGCTCCACTGAGGAGAGGGGTGTTTCCAGACCCTGTTCAGGGTCTTCTCCTTTTTCATTCCGTCCTCATGGACTCTCAAGTTGAAATGAATTAAATTTGTTCCAACTGAGGAATTGATAGCTGTTAACAGCTTAATGTGTTATCTCTCCCAGTAGTATTTTCACTTTGACAGAAAATCATGCCTTAACTCAAAAGAATGAATGGTTTGGGGAGGCTAATGGAAGAGGTGAGGGTTTGGGGAGGGGCAGATGCTCAAGCGCATGCTGCTCACTGGCTAGATTAGAAAATTAGCTCAGAACCTAGACCATCAGGGCTTCCACTATGGGCCAGGGAGTCCCCGGGAGACCCTGAGAGTCGGTCAGTGCTTACATGAGATCAAAACTACTTTCATAATAACCCTAAGAAGTCACTTGCCATTTTAACTCTTGTGCTCTCAGGAATGAGTGGAGCTTTCCAGAGGCTTGATGGCAAGGAGAAGCACGACAGAGCAAATGCAGTAACAGGAGACTCCAGACAGCTGTTAAGTCACGCGTTAAGGACATTTGCAAAAAATGTAAAACAATTCTTTTATCATTTTGGGGGGATTTTAGAATAAAAATATATTTTCAAATGTTAAAAACAAAGAATAAAAATTAAATTAAAACTTAAAAGTACATTAATTTCAAGTAAATTAAAATTAATATTTTTAATTGAGAAAAATTTTAAACAAAAAATTTTAATAAAAGTGTTTAATTACATACATTGGTTATTATTGTTATTTTAAATTAAGATTTCTAAATTCCTACATTTTAAATTATAAATATATATTTGCATACTTCTGTATAAGTATATACATGTAGTTATATATTTCTTTTGTATACATTTTTTAATTTATATCCTATATAAACAAAAGCTCTTGGGACCCTCAATAATTTTAAAGAGGGAAAAGAAGTTCTAAAACCAAGAAATGTAAGGACCACTGAACTAGAAATTCTTGCTTGGATCCTGCTGGTCCTGTGCAGTCCGTGTTTAATACTTTTGGGGGATCTTTTAGTCACATACCATCCATCAAAACTGTATTCCATATTCAAAGAGGCCAGTAAGGAAGAGAAGGAGGGAACATAAAGAAAGGAGGAAATAAGAAATGATAAGAAGAGATAAAGGAAGTACAGGAAACCTAATAAACTATGTGCAGGGATGTGCACTGTAATTGTTGATTCAACAACTAGCATGTTCATAGTCAATAATCAGCTGCACTTATTATTAAAATTTCACATACAGGGACTACACTCTGGGATATATGTCATACAAAGTTGACCTGTGTTTGTTTACTGAACATGTTGTAAATAGATTTGCCCTTAAGACATCTTGTTTGGCCTACCCATTGCTTTCCAAAAACAAAAAAGAATTAGTTGCCAACAGTTACATTTAGAAAGTTTTATGTAAAAATCTGGATTTCCAGTTTGTCTTGAAAATTGAAAACAACTGGTAAGACAAGTTATCAAAGACCTGCGCTGCCATAGCTGGCTGGCACTGAGGGGCCCTGTCCCTCTCCACAGGGCACGGACTCCCCTCTTCCCACAAGCCTCCTTGCTCCCTGACTTCCATCTCACCTGCCCCATTCATCTGTTACCTACCTCACCTGGCTGACCCCTGAGACATTGACCTCTGTCTTCAAGATAATCTTTAAATCTCTTCTGACCCATGACAAGAATTTCCTATGTGTCAACAAAAATATAAATTGAAGGGTAAAACATCAGCCAATCTTACCACACAGGGGCAGACATCAACATTTTAATGTATTTTATGCGAGCATTTTTTCTTATCACAACTATCATATACAGGGTGCCCCCCAAAAATGTATACACACTTTAGCAGCTGATAGCTCCACTGATGTTCCTTTCTTTTCAGATTTAACCCCTTGGAATTAATGATTTTTCAAAGTGTGTATACATTTTGGGGGCCACCCTGTAGTTGTGATCATATGTGAATACAATTACAGTGCCATTATTTTCTCTTACTGTTTTAGAATAAGCATTTGACATGCTAGTAAAAACCCTTTTAACATAGTGTTAAATGCTGTACAATATTTCATTGTATGAATGTGCCATATGAGGATTGCCTATATTACACTGTTCAGAAAAATAAAAAACATGGATTTTGGCCCACATGTTTGAGTAAAACCAATCTTTGTGGGATGGTGCTCTGTTTTAAACCCTCATGATATTTTTAGAATTTTTGTATACCCATTGGGGCATTTTGGAGTATTATGTCAAGGCAACCTCACTAACTGACTGCTATTTTTTTATTGTAATTAATGTCTATGTGAGCAGCTTTGTAGAAGTCCTAGGCAAAATTCTCACTTTAAAAACTGAATGTGAGCCCTGGCTAGTGAATCTCAGTGGTTAGAGCATCAACCTGCACACCAGAGGGTCTCATATTTTATTCTGAGTAATTAATGTCTATGTGAGCAGCTTTGTAGAAGTCCTGGGCAAAATTTTCACTTTAAAAATTGAATGTGAGCCCTGGCTAGTGATTCTCGGTGGTTAGAGCATCGACCTGCACACCCGAGGGTCTCGTATTTTATTCTGGTCAAGGGCACATACCTGGGTTACAGGTTTGATCCCCAGCCCTAGGAGGGGTGTGTGTGGGAGGCAACGAATGGATGTGTCTTGCTCACATCAATGTCTCTCTCTCTCCTCCTGTCTCTCTCCTCCTCCCTTCTCCCTTCCACTCTCTCTAAAAATAATGAAAAAACAAATCCTCACTCCTAGGGTAAGGATTAAAAAACGTTGAGTGTCAGACACTAAATGGGACATTCAAATTTTCTGGTAATAAAATGGATATTGGAAAGCTTTCACTGAGTGAGCAGAAGGGCAGAAATTACAATAAAATCACTGAGTGGGTGTGACTCAGCCAGGAGATAAGCATAACCTGATAGGAAAATGAAGCATCAATAGAACAAATCCTAA